>NC_053026.1:414282036-414594710 GCF_003073215.2 Triticum urartu | reverse complement strand
TATATTCAAAATCATAGTGTATCTTATTAAAATTTCCACAAGAATTGTTTTAGGAATTACCATAGTTATTAGAGGAATTACTAGGATACGGCCTAGGATTAAAGTTTCCTCTATACGCGTTGTTACCAAAATTATTTCTACCAACAAAATTAACATCCAAAGATTCATTATTATTCTCAATCAAGGTGGATGAAGGCATATAATTAGGATCAGAAGAAACACTTTTATTAGCAAATAATTTCATAAGTTAATCCATCTTACCACTCAAAACATTAATTTCTTCTATCGCATGCACTTTCTTATTAGTAGATCTTTCAGTGTGCCATTGAGAATAATTAACCATAATATTATCTAGGAGTTTAGTAGCTTCTCCTAAAGTGATTGAACCCAAAGCTAAGCACTTCTCCCATTGCAAGAAAGATCAATCTAGTAGGCCAAACCAAACTGATAATTCGAAGAGACTTGCAAAGATAACCAATCATACATAAAAGAATTCTGAGAAGATTCAAATATTGTTCATAGATAAACTTGATCATAAACCCACAATTCATCGGTCTCAACAAACACACCACAAAAGAAGATTACATCGAATAGATCTCCACAAGAGAGGTGGAGAACTTTGTATTGAGATCCAAAAAGAGAGAAGAAGCCATCTAGCTAATAACTATGGACCCGTAGGTATGAAGTAAACTACTCACACTTCATCGAAGGGCTATGGTGTTGATGTAGAAGCCCTCCGTGATCGATACCCCCTCCGGCGGTGCTCCGAAAAAGGCCACAAGATGGGATCTCGTGGATACAGAAAGTTACGGCGGTGGAATTAGAGTTTTGGCTCCGTATCTGGTAGTTTGGGGGTACGTAGGTATATATAGGAGGTGGGGTACGTCGGTGGAACAACATGGGCTCCACGGGGGGGGGGGGGGCGCCTGGGGGGGGGGGGGGGGTAGGCGCGCCCCCTACCTCATGCCTTCCTGGTTGATTGCTTGACGTAGGGTCCAAGTCCTCTGGATCATGTTCATTCCGAAAATCACGTCCCCGAAGGTTTCATTCCGTTTGGACTCTGTTTGATATTCTTTTTCTGCGAAACCCTAAAATAGGCAAAAAAAACAGCAATTCTGGGTTGGGCCTTCGGTTAATAGGTTCGTCCCAAAAATAATATAGAAGTGTATAATAAAGCCCAATAATGTCCAAAACATGATATAATATAGCATGGAACAATCAAAAATTATAGATATCTTGGAGACGTATCATGCATTGTTAAGATAGAAAAAGCCTTAAACAAACAGTCTAACAAAGTATATATAAAAAAACCATAAGTTAGCAATAGTAAAGTCATATGAGTCCGAAACTATGTTAATGCCGACGGAGGAGGTGAACCGATCCGGAGATTAGGCTGTCACCCATGTTGAGTAAAAACCTCCTTGGACATCCGCTCCAACCGCATACACACCGCCTTGAACAACGATTGATACTCCCACTACTAGGGAAAACTCTAGTAGTAGCGCGGGATAAAATCCTAGCAGTAGCGCTGGGACCCGTGCTACTGCTACGACGCTACAACTTGTTGGGGAACGCAGTAATTTCAAAAAAAATCTACGCACACACAAGATCTATCATGGTGATGCATAGCAACAAGAGCGGAAGAGTGTTGTCCACGTACCCTCATAGACCGTAAGCGGAAGCGTTATGACAACGCGGTGGATGTAGTCGTACGTCTTCATGATCCGACCGATCCTAGTACCGAAAGTACGGCACCTCCGCGATCTGCACACGTTCGGCTCGGTGACATCCCACGAACTCTTGATCCAGCTGAGTGTCGTGGGAGGCTTCATCAGCACGACGGCGTGATGACGGTGATGATGAAGCTACCGTCACAGGGCTTCGCCCAAGCACTACGATGATATGACCGAGGTGGATTGTGGTGGAGGGGGGCACCGCACACGGCTAAGGGATCAATGATCAAATTGCGTGTTCTAGGGTGCCCGCTCCCCCCATATATAAAGGAGCAAGGGGAAGGCCGGCCGGCCCTTGGTGCGCCCAAGGAGAGGAGGAAACCTACTCCTAATAGGAGTAGGATGCATCCTTTCCTAGTCCTAGTAGGAGGGGAAGGAAGGAGGGGGAGAGGGGAAGGAAAAAGGGGGGCGCCGCCCCCTTCCTAGTCCAATTCGGACTCAAGGGGGAGGAGGCATGCGGCCTGCCCTGGCTTCCCCTCTCTCTCTCTCCACTAAGGCCCATCTAGGCCCATTAGTTCCCCCACAGGGGAGGGGATTCCGGTAACCCTCTGACACTCCGGTTTTATCCGAAACCACCCGGAAAACTTCCAATGTCCGAATATAGCCGTCCAATATATCAATCTTTATGTCTCAGCCATTTCGAGACTCCTCGTCATGTCCGCGATCACATCCTGGACTCCGAACTACCTTCGGTACATCAAAACACATAAACTCATAATACCGATCGTCACCGAACGGTAAGTGTCGTGGAATTGTCACGGCAGATGTCCTAGAGAAAGGACTTAGTCGTGGAGCCATCGCGACGGGTTAGCTTGAAGGGGTTAAAGCAGACACAGGGACGCAAGAGAGTTTATACTAGTTCGGCCCCTTCGATGAAGGTAAAAGCCTACGTCTAGTTGTGATGGAATTGATGGGGTTTCAATGACTAGGGAGCAAACAAGCTTCGCCTATGTCTCGAGTTGTTGTCTGTTGTCCTTGAACCGCCGCCGGGTCGTCCCCTTATATACACGGGTGACTCCCGTCGGCTTATAGAGTCCCAATACCGGCTCATAGATGTGTCCGGTTTGGTCTCTGCTTATTCCTAACTTACAATACAAGTTAACTACTAATGTCGGTTTATGGCTACAGGCCTTGACCCGACCACGGGCCTTGAGCCCTCATCTGTCTTCTTGGGCTTTAACATACTTAACTGCTGACGAAGTTAACCCGACCCAGATAGGCCGGTTTACGCCCAGTAGTAATATCCCCAACATTAGGCCCCAGATTGATTTGAACGGGTTCATGTCAATCCTTTAACAAAAGCTTCATCTTCAACATCTTCTCATAAATTGATAAACCGCCATGATGTCATCTTCTCTGACTGTTGTAAACCGGAGTGACGTCACCTGTCATAACGAAGCTATCCATTATGCTTATTTGTTTAATAGATCTGCGGAAATCGAGGCGACAGCTCCGTTTCGTGGCCCCTTGATTGTCGCGCCTGACACATGTTCCTTCGCCTTATAAATAGGACCGAAGGGTCATTTCTTTTCTCCCCTTCATGCCTTCTTCGTCTTCCTCACGTCCCCAGCCTCGGAGCTCCACCGCCGATGTCGACCTCTGCCTCAACCTTGGCCGCTGCATTAACCTGAGCGCACCAGAGCATCACGGCAACTTTCCGAGTCTTCCTCAGCTCCGGTAAATCTTCTATCCTTTCCCCCGCAGATCTGACCTAGGGTTTCACAGTTCTTCAGTGTTCATCATCTGCCTCTTGTTCATACGATAGATCTTTAGATGGCTCCGCAAATCTTTATTCTGTGCAATGGTAGCTGTTTACCCTTCACCTTCACTTACGCATCTCAAAACCATAGATCTGTATGTACGTCTTGCTCATTGATTCGGTACTGCTCCTTTTGGACCTCTGAATATTTATCTTTTTTCTGAACTTGCTTCAGATCCATCGCTGTAGAGAAATCTTACGAAATCTGTTTCTATAAACTTACTCTTCCGCTTCAATGTTTAAACCCGACGGTTTAACCTTGTAGGAAAAAATTGCCAAACCGGTATATACCATTAGTCCCCTTGTTGAACCGCCAGATGTTGTTGCTTCATAAAACTCCAGTTCAGATAGATATGTCTCCGGTTTAACATTGCACATATCAATGTACCTTGATCAAATGTATTTTTGAACCGAGATCTTCTACCTTGTAGATTCCATCATGGCCAAGCAAGTATATGAATGCAATTGGGTTCCTTCTCGCGTCACAGAGGCTCAGCTGGACGATCTAGTCCTGATCGGAGCTTTAGGCAGCAAAGATACCATCCATTGAAGGGCTCCTGGCAAAGAATGCCCTCCCACTCCTCAAGAAGGAGAAGTTGTTGTTTTCGTAGATCACTTAGCTCGGGGCTTTAAGCCACCCGGTTCTAAATTTTACCGAGATGTTTTGGCCAATTTCCAACTCCATCCACAAGATACTGGCCCTAATTCTGTTACAAATATGTGTCACTTCCAAGTGCTCTGTGAAGCGTTCTTTGAAGAGGAGCCCACAGTGGAATTGTTCCGAGACCTTTTCCATCTAAACCGCCGTACTGAGTATACTGACGTCTCCAATATGGAGTTGGGTGGCGTGGCGATCCAGAAAAGGAAAGAGGTCACATACCCTCATGCTAAACTGCACAGTCACCCCAAAGAGTGGAATCAGACATGGTTTTACTGCAAAGACACCTCCCCTGCTGGTGAGAATCCCTTGCCCGGCTTTTGTCCGGAGCGGCTCAGCAATACACACCCTTTTCCGCAAAGATTGACTGCCCAGGAGAGAAGCAAATATGCTCCTCAACTGTCGAAGCTCAGAGCCTTTATGGCCAACGGTTTAACAGGGGTTGATCTCGCTCGCTGTTGGATATCATGGAGCATACTGCCCCTTAGTCAGCGCTCCGGTTTGATGTGCGAGTAGACCGGCAGTGTTGATGACCCACTGCGACATTCCAAAATCCAGCTCACCGATGAAGAAATCACAAAAGCTGTGAATAAGATGATGAATGAACCGGAACATATCTGTGCTAAAAACGACCTGCTTCCCTTCTGTGCCACCAACAAACCGCCAGCTGTAAGACCTTGGTTTTTCCTTTTGTTGAATCTATTATTGATATATCTGGTCATTGTTTAATATCAGTGTCTGTGTAATCAGGGCAATGATCCGTTTTGGAGCAAGAAATTGCCACAGGAGAAACCGGAAAAACCAGACAAACCGGAAAGAGCAACCCGGCAAAAGATTAAAGCTGTAAAGAAGACTGCCCATAGGAAAAGAACTACTGCATCTTCTAATCCAGCCCCTGATGATGATGTGGATAATCCGGACCTTGAGGTAGAGCTTGACTCACTTGGCTTATTTTTCATGCGTCTTATTGATGATGATATTTGTCAGGATGATGCCGAAGCCAGCCACGCTGATGCTGCAGAGGTAATTATTCTCTCTTCCGATTCAGAACCTTTGCCTTCGCTAAAAATCCATCAGGCAAACCGGAAAGTCAAATTTTCTCATCCTCTTGCTTATTTGGATCCCAAATTTCTTATGAAGACCCAACAACACGAAGCTCGTCGCACAACCCGGCACAGCGGCCAGGTAGTTACCTCCGCCGGTTTATCGAACAGTCCGGTTCGGAAACGCCGTTCAGAGGTCTCTAATTTGCTTATCAGTGATTGTCCTAAAGCGGGCTGCTTTCATCAACCTCTTAATCCATCTGACTCCGATTACCAGGTTACTTCCCACTCATCTTCTGGCGAGTCATCGGCTACTCAGCTGCCACCACTCAAAACAGTGCTTGGGTAAGCTATACTTATTATGATACTTGCAGCATATTGCCTTAGAACATACGCTGTATTTGATTTTGTTATTCTTTTCAGGGCCAAACCTAGGCCAAGCAAGAAGGCCCGCCTAGACAAAGCGGCCGAAGAAGATGCCGTTCTTGAGCCAGGCAAGACACCCGATCTTGAAGCAGCTATTCCTGAGGATATACCCAACGATCCACCGCAGCCAGACGACGATCTTATTGCTGAAGAAAGGCCTACTGATGCCTCAGGTCCTGTCAATCAGCCCACAGGCTCCATCCGGATTGAGAGATCCACCAGTCCAGGAAAACCTACTGACAAGCCAACAGCTCCAGTGCAAACCGGTGATACTCAGGAGGACGAGGTTGTCATTACTGGCACTGGCCATACCAAGCCAAGCAATCTTGTTGCTTTGTCCAAACATTCTGCCAAGGAAGAATTTGCTGCCTTTGGTAAAGGCAAGTGGAATGCTGATCTGGCAACTTACGCTGCTCTGAACGCCCAAGATATCCATTCCGGCTACCTGAACCGGCTGTATACCAGCCGTGACTATGAAGCCAGTCTGGTTAATATGATGAAGGATAAATACGAGGTAACTTCCATATGCTCTTTCCTGCTTGTACGCTTCAATACTTGCTGACTCTCCTAGACCCCAAGGGCCGGTTTGTAATCTTCTTTCAAACCGGGACTTACTAACATAAACCTTAATACTTTTAAATTCGCTGATGTAGCCCCCAAGGGCCGGTTCAACTTAGCGTAGTTAAACCGGTACTTTAAGTAATTGAGATTGCCACATCAGAATATATATATATGAGCAAATAGCCATTAGCCCCCAAGTGCCAAGTTGAATACTTGTATTCATCTTGGGACTTTGTAAGCAATTGAAAGATGAAGATCGAATATGCATTAGCTCCCAAGTGCTAAGTGCATAACTTGTTATGTGGTTGGTACTTCAATCCTTGTACCGTTTTGTTGAAGCATATAACTGTCTGCAGGCAGGCGGAGCTGAAAACGAAAGAAAGCCAAGTCGCCGATCTCCAAGAAAACCTGAAAACCCAACAAGCGGAAACCTCCAAAGCAAAAGAGGAATTAACCAACGCTTTAAGCGCCATGGAACAGCTTAAGGAGAGCTTCAAGAAGAAGCGGGCGGATTGGGCCACTGAAAAGTCTGCTTTAATCAAACGAGCAGAGGATGCCGAGGCTGCACTAAAACCAGTGGCGGATGAACTGACTAGCATAAAGCGACACGTGCATGCCATGACTACTGCTATCTTTGGTAAGTCAGTTTGACTTCTGAATTGGCTCTGCCTTCTTACAGAGTTGCCGGTTTATTAACCCTTTATGGTATTTCAGGGACACGCATTGGTCACTTGGGGTCAGATGTGCGGAAGAAACTGAAAGCCGCCTATACATTGGTTGAACAATTGTATACTGGTGCCCAACGGATCATCTGTACTGCATCCCATAACAAACCGGCGCCCACTTTGATTCAAGACACTCTGATGAAACTGTCGGTGCTTCCTGCCCGGGTTGAAGAGCTGAAGAAATCTGCTGCTCGAACCGGTGCGATCAATGCCTTAATCCGGGCAAAAGCTTGGGTGCCGGATTTTGATCCTATTGAAGCAGCTCAGGGCTATCCCAGCTTGAAGGAGGACGGGTCAGAATTTGGTGAAGCGGATCTGCGTGCAATAAACCGGGAGGTACGTCCGCTAGCTTGTCAATTGGCTGAAGAAGCAGACTTGTCTCATTATCAAGCCCAATATGACAATCAGAACAAGCGAATAGCTACACCAATCCATGAATCGGAAAACCTGATCCCTCCAATCCGTAAGCATACTACGCTCCCGATATTGACCGGTCATTGCTGATCCATGATGAAGCTGTTTTTCAAGCATTAATGGGAATCGACTGGACAATTGTTGATTTCCAGCCACTGGGTAGAGAAACGGAGGCTGAAGCGGCGCAGGATGACCCACAACCATCAGGCCAGGCTGGTGACCAAGCTTGAACCGGAAGCCGGTTTTAAAACTGCCTCTCCTTTGCAAAAAACAATGATATTATTATGGGTACCGTGTTGCCTTGTAATAGGCTAGCTGATACTTTTGATGCTGATACGTCTTCGTGCATAATTGGTTCTTCCCATGGTGATGAATTTTCCAAAGTACTTTCTGCCATAAGAAACTCTTCAAGTGCCACCGCGGTTGTACCGTCAGGCGGAATATGATGTCTGCATATATGAAGTCAAAACATCCATTTTTTTAAGTATATAACCAAATTTTTGAGATACATAATACCTGCCATCGTTGAGCGTGAAGTTGGCTTGGCCAATCTTGAAGCGGAGTTTTGCCAACCCACATTGTTGGAGGAGATAACAGCTCCTGTATATATATATGGCGCTGGTTTACCATGTAAACCGTGCCGGGTTATAATAAACACCGTGTTACTCCATAAGAGGATGTTAACAACAAGAATCAAACCGGGCAAATAGTCTCCGGATTGACGTGAACTGTGTTCCATCAATGGATTGGTTGAAAACTTTGTCGGTTTAAAAAGAACGCAATAAAAAAGAAAAAAGTATCTTGCAAAGAAAAGTGCGAAGCAAAAGCAATGAGAAAACCATTTGCAAAAAGGTTTATTTGAGCTGATCAAATGGCGTTACCATGGCCAAACACGACCAAGCTCCCGTTAGGTGTAACTATGGTTCTAGTCAGCCAGGTCCCCAAATGAAACCAGCCAGGTCCCCAAATGAAACCGTGGCATTTATGCCGACCAAGTGGCATGGCGATGGTTCAGGTTCAACCAAGCCCCCAAGTGATTCTGTGGCCTTAGGCCGATCAAGAGGCATGAGTGGTTCAGACGTGACCAAGTCCCCAAGTGATCTGGTGGCTCTCGCCTATCAAGAGGTATGGTATTGGTTCGAACATGACCAATCCTCCAAGTGATATAACACGATGCTTTTTAGAAAAGCGAACTCAAGGGGTAAACCGGAAGCCGCTTTAGAACAACTCCGTGTAACCACACATGATGTAAAAGAACAGATACCCCGCTTTAGCTGAGGTTCCGGTTTATTATAGCTAATCATAATATATACATCGTTGTAATATGTACATAAGTAGAACCAATGGCGCAGGTATAATAAGGCCGAAGATGAGCTATGTTCCACAGCCTATTGGTTTCCTCCTCTGATGTACGTGAGTCCTTATGCTCTCGAATATCGATCAGATAGTATGACCCGTTGTGCAGATTCTTGCTGACCATGAAAGGCCCCTCCCAAGGTGGGGATAACTTATGCATATCAGTCTGATCTTGGATGAGCCAAAGCACCAAATCTCCTTCCTGGAAGGTTCTGGTTCTGACTCGGCGACTGTGATAATGACGAAGATCCTGTTGATAAATCGCCGATCGGGCGGCTGCTATGTCACGCTCTTCATCCAACCGGTCCAAAGCATCTTGCCGTGCTGTCTCATTGTCCGCTTCAATATAAGCTATCACACGAGGTGAATCATGACGGATATCACTGGGGAGAACTGCCTCCGCTCCATAAACCATGAAGAACGGTGTGTATCCTGTGGACCTGTTGGGTGTTGTATTGATGCTCCATAACATAGATGGTAATTATTTTACCCAACAACCCGGCGTTCTCTGGAAAGGAACCATGAGCCGGGGCTTGATGCCTCTCAAGATCTCTTGATTAGCTCTTTCTGCTTGACCATTGGACTGTGGGTGTGCCACTGATGAAACGTCGAGCCGAATGTGTTCCCGTTCATAGAACTCCTTCATGGCACCTTTGGACAAATTGGTACCATTATCTGTGATGATACTATGTGGAAAGCCAAACCAGAAAATCACTTTTTTAATGAACTGAACCGCCGTGGCCGCATCACACTTGCTAACAGGTTCTGCCTCCACCCACTTTGTAAACTTGTCAACCGCCACCAGGAGGTGGGTCTTCTTATCTTTGGACCTTTTGAAAGGCCCAACCATATCCAGCCCCCAAGTCGCAAATGGCCAAGTAATTGGAATCATTCTCAATTCTTGAGCCGGTATATGAGCACGTCTTGAGAATTTTTGGCAACCATCACATCGTCTGACCAGATCCTCCGCATCAGCATGAGCAGTTAACCAATAGAAGCCATGGCGAAACGCTTTAGCCACCAGAGATTTTGAACCGGCATGGTGACCACAATCTCCTTCGTGGATCTCACGCAAAATTTCACGGCCTTCTTCAGGAGACACACAGCGTTGAAATGCTCCTGACACACTGCAATGATGCAACTCGCCGTTGATAATAGTCATGGACTTGGATCGCCGGATTATCTGTCGGGCCAGAGTCTCATCCTCTGGTAACTCGCCCCGGTTCTTGTACGCCAGGTAAGGAAGCGTCCAATCCGGAATAACATGAAGAGCTGACACCAATTGAGCCTATGGATCAGGAATAGCCAAATCCGCTTCACCAGGGATCTTGACCGACGGGTTGTGCAGCACATCCAGAAAAACATTGGGCGGAACCGGTTTCCGCTGAGAGCCCAGCCGGCTTAAGGCGTCCGCCGCTTCATTTTTCCACCGGTCCACATGGTCCACCTGATAGGCTTTGAAATGACCTGCAACAATGTCCACCTCACGACGATATGCTGCCATGAGTGGGTCCTTGGAGTCCCAAGTGCCAGACACTTGCTGAGCCACGAGGTCCGAGTCACCGAAGCACTTAACTCGACTTAGATTCATCTCCTTAGCCATCCGGAGACCATGGAGCAAGGCTACATACTCAGCTGCATTGTTAGTACAAGGGAACATTAAGCGGAGAACATAACAAAACTTATCACCTCGTGGGGAAGTTAATACGACTCCAGCCCCCGAGCCTTCCAGTTGCCTGGATCCGTCAAAATGGATGGTCCAATATGTGTGATCCGGCTTTTCTTCAGGTGCTTGCATTTCCGTCCAATCATTGATAAAATCAACCAGTGCTTGAGACTTGATCGCCGTCCGAGGCACATACTTCAAATTGTGCGGCCCAAGCTCTATAGCCCACTTGGCAATCCGGCCAGTTGCTTCCCGGTTCTGGATGATATCCCCCAAAGGAGCGGAACTGACCACCGTAATTGGATGCCCTTGGAAGTATTGTTTAAGCTTCCGGCTTGCCATGAAAACTCCATACACCAGCTTCTGCCAATGCGGATACCTTTGCTTGGACTCAATGAGCACCTCGCTGATATAATAGACCGGACGTTGAACCGGATGCTCCTTACCTGCCTCCTTTCGCTCCACCACAATAGCCACGCTGACCGCCCGAGCATTAACAGCAACATATAGCAGTAACGGCTCCTTGTCAATGGGAGCGGCGAGCATAGGCGGATTGGCCAATTGCCTCTTCAAGTCCTCAAATGCTTCATCAGCAGCAGAACTCTAGACAAACTGATCCGTCTTCTTCAACATCTGATACAAAGGGATTGCCTTCTCACCAAGACGACTGATAAACCGGCTTAACGCGGCAATCCGGCCTGCCAGGCATTGAACATCATTGATACACTTCGGTTTAGCGAGGGAGGTGATGGCTGTGATCTTCTCCGGATTAGCCTCAATTCCCCTATTGGACACTAGGAAGCCTAATAACTTGCCCGCCGGTACACCGAAGACGCATTTGTCCGGATTAAGCATCATCTTGTATGTCCTCAGGTTATCAAAAGTTTCCTTTAAATCACCAATCAGAGTCTCCTTCTCCCTGGATTTAACCACGATATCATCCACGTAGGCGTGTACATTACGGCCAATCTGTTTGTGTAGACAATTTTGCACACAACGTTGATAAGTTGCCTGGGCACTCTTGAGCCCAAAGGGCATAGACACATAGCAGAAGGCTCCAAAGGGAGTTATGAATGCCGTTTTCTCCTGGTCCTCAACTGCCATTTTGATCTGATGATAGCCAGAATATGCATCCAAAAAACTTAAACGCTCACAACCCGCCGTAGCATCAATAATTTGATCAATACGGGGGAGGGCAAAAGGATCTGCTGGACAAGCTTTATTAAGATCTGTGTAATCCACACACATGCGCCAGGTGCCGTTTTTCTTAAGGACCAGCACCGGATTAGCAAGCCACTCAGGGTGAAAAACTTCAACAATAAAACCAGCTGCTAAGAGCCTGGCTACCTCTTCTCTAATTGCCTTGCGTCTTTCTTCGTTAAACCGGCGGAGGAACTGTTTCACCGATTTGTATTTAGGGTCCACATTAAGGGTGTGCTCAGCGAGTTGCCTCGGTACACCTGGCATGTCAGAGGGATTCCATGCAAAGATGTCCCGATCCTCACGGATGAACTCGATGAGCGCGCTTTCCTATTTCGGATCCAAATTAGCACTGATGCTGAACTGCTTGGACAAATCGCCAGGTACAAAGTCAACAAGCTTAGTTTCTGCTGCCGATTTGAACTTCAGGGCCGGATCATGCTCCGTAGTTGGCTTCATTAATGGAGTCATGTCCGTCGGATCAACATTGTCCTTATAATACTTCAGCTCCTCGGTGGCACAAACCGACTCTGCATAGGCCGCATCACCTTCCTCGCACTCCAAAGCGATTTTGCGGCTTCCGTGAACCGTTATTGTCCCCTTGTGACCCGGCATCTTGAGCTGCAAATACACATAACAGGGCAGTGCCATAAACTTGGCGTAGGCCGGTCGCCCAAATAGGGCGTGATACGGACTTTGGATTTTCACCACTTCAAACATCAATGTCTCCGACCTGGAATCATGATCATCCCCAAAGGCCACTTCCAGAGCTATCTTACCAACAGGATATGCTGATCTGCTAGGTACTACACCGTGGGACACCGTATTAGACGGTTTAAGATTTTTATCTGTCAGTCCCATATGACGGAAGGTCTCATAGTACAAGATATTAATGCTGCTACCTCCATCCATGAGCACCTTGGTGAACTTATAACCTCCCACCTGAGGCGCCACCACCAGAGCCAACTGACCCAGATTATCGACATGGGGAGGGTGATCCTCTCTGCTCCATATGATTGGCTGTTCAGACCAACGTAGATAACGGGGTATGGCCGGTTCAACAGAGTTGCCCCCCCGCCTCTGAACCTTCCAGTCTCGCTTGTCCAAGCTAGTGGTGAAGACATGGTACTGCCCACTACTCAACTGCTTTGGGTTGCTCTGGTAACCTAACTGTTGCTGTTGCTGGTTGTAACCACCCTAGTTGTTCTGACTATTTTGACCATTATGTCCGCCCGGATTACCATTAAATCCTGAACCGGAACTTCCTCCACCGTAACCCGGCCCAGATCCTGAGCCACCACCAGATTCATGATCATACCGGAAATTATTAGAATTCTTGAACTCCTGCATAATAAAGCAATCCTTCCAAAGGTGGTTTGTTGGAGCCTCCTTCGTCCCATGTCTTGGACAGGGCTGGCTTAGCAAATAGTTTAGGCGGTCTGGGTTAGGGTTGGGCGCCCCATTACGATTTTTCGGTTTATCCCTGCGTCGCTGGCCATTGTCCTGTGCGTTAGTATTAGCCACAAAATCCATGTTACCATCCGCTTTACGCTTGCCTCCACCACCATTGCCTGCCCAGTGATACTGCTGACCTTTGGAGTTGCTGTTCCTCTTTCCCTTCCCTGTCTTGTCATCATCAGATTCGGGATCCTTGGTACTATCAGAATCAGCATATTTCACCAAAGCGGCCATGAGGGTCCCCATGTCAGTGCAATGACGCTTCATCCGTCCCAACTTCAGCTTCAGGGGCCCAAACCGGCAGTTGCCTTCTAGGGTTAACACTGCGGTGTCAGCGTTGATGCGGTCTGATGAGTGCAACACTTGTGAAACCCGGTGCACCCAATGAGTCATTGACTCTCCTTCCTCCTGGACGCATGCAGCTAAGTCCACTATCGACATAGGCTGTTTACATGTATCCTTGAAATTGCTGATAAACTGGGCTCGTAATTGGGCCCATGAACTGATAGAATTAGCCAGCAAGCTTTTTAACCAAGTACGGGCCGTTCCTTCAAGCATCATGGTGAAGTATTTCGCACACGCCGCGTCATCCACATCGAGCATCTCCATGGCCATCTCATAGCTCTCCACCCATGTCTCCGGAGGCTGATCCGCCGTGTAATTTGGTACCTTGCGCGGGCCCTTGAAATCCTTGGGCAGGCGCACATTGCGTAAAGCGGGGATAAGGTAAGGCACCCCCAAAGAACTAGAAGTAACACCAGGCTCGATCTAGATGGTTGGACGAACCGGCGTGATTTGCCGAGCCTGATGCTATGTGGCTAACTCGGCCTACCTCCGTGCTCGGGCCTGGTTCACCACTTGCTGAGCGTTATCAGCACCACCCGTCGGGTTGTTGCCACGGGGTGCTCCACGTCGTTCGTTACTCGGCACTGCCGGTTCATCCATATGTCTACTATAGCTCCGGCTTGGACGGGGGTTCGAGTAGATCCGGTCGCGGCTGTACGAGTATGCTTCCTGTTGAACCAAAGCTGTCCTCAGAAGCTCCTTGACCCGTCGCGTCTCTACTACCTGCGGCGAATCACCTTCAATTGGAATGGCCTCCAGCCATGCAGCAGTGGCAAAGAGATTGTCCATCGGGTTGGAGTAGTGACCCGGAGGTGTTACAACATCGGTGTTTTGACGAGGCGGGTCCATCTGACGAGGCTGAACCGGTGCCCCGGTCCCGGGAGCTTCCGCCCGGTTTCCCTCCAGCGGATTGCCGGCTCCTGCTCCTGGAGTGTTGAAAAGGTCTCTGGCCTCAAAAACCGGAGGCAAACGGGATCGGTACTTCCTCCTCATGACTTCCTGCGACGCACTCTGGTCCAACATGAGCCTGTAGGCTTGTGCGTCTAAAGCGGCCCGCTCCGTGGTCATCCTGGTGTCCTCAGCTGCCAGATCTGCCTTGGCCTGGGTGATCTGTTCCTTCACTTTTGCAATCTGCCGGATTAGCCTCCGCCATAAGCACAGCCAATGCATCAAACAGCTCTAATAGAACTTGAGCCGGCGGGCGCACAGAGCCTCCTGCCCCGGCAGCCGTCGCTGCTGCTGAACCAGAGGTTGTTGCTGCAACGGTTGAAGAATGAAGCGCTGCTTGTGTGCCAGTCATGAATATTCCAACCCGGTTGGGAAGATCAGAGGGGTCCGGAATATTGTCGCCATCGGAACAGCCCCCAATCCGGCCGTCTTGTAGCTGATAAAGAGATTCGGTTTCTCCGGTCGATGACTTGTCATCGGAACAAACGACGGCATCGCCGTGAGATTCCGATCCATCCTCATAACTTCCTCCATGGATGACTCCCATGAAGGCACGCTTCATGGCTGGTTTAACCCGGGTGGATCGCGCACGCTGAGCCGTCTCGACGAGGTCGGTGCAGATGTCTGGCTCAGGGCCCGGTTCAGCGATCTTGCCAATGAAAACGTGAATGCCTCCAAAGGGGACCCAGTACCCGTACTGAATTGAGCAGGCCTCGGGGCCCCAGCCTGCGTCGTCGATGTAGAACTTGCCGCGACGACTCTTAGTCATCCGGCCTACCGCGTAGCCCTTGAGTCCATCAAAGCTGCCCTTCAAGAACTCGAAACCATCGTGCGATAGCCCCACGGTGGGCGCCAACTGTCGTGGAATTGTCACGGCAGATGTCCTAGAGAAAGGACTTAGTCGTGGAGCCATCGCGAGGTTAGCTTGAAGGGGTTAAAGTGGACACAGGGACGCAAGAGAGTTTATACTAGTTCGGCCCCTTCGATGAAGGTAAAAGCCTACGTCTAGTTGTGATGGAATTGATGGGGTTTCGATGACTAGGGAGCAAACAAGCTTCGCCTATGTCTCGAGTTGTTGTCTGTTGTCCTTGAACCGTCACCGGGTCGTCCCCTTATATACATGGGTGACTCCCGTCGGCTTACAGAGTCCCAATACCGGCTCATAGATGTGTCCGGTTTGGTCTCTGCTTATTCCTAATGTATAATACAAGTTAACTACTAATGCCGGTTTACGGCTACAGGCCTTGACCCGACCACGGGCCTTGAGCCCTCATCTGTCTTCTTGGGCTTTAACATACTTAACTGCTGACGAAGTTAACCCGGCCCAGATAGGCCAGTTTACGCCCAGTAGTAATATCCCCAACAGTAAGCGTACGGATCCTATGGGTTTGAGAACTATGTAGACATGACCGAGACTCATCTCCGGTCAATAACCAATAGCGGAACCTGGATGCCCATATTGGTTCCTACATATTCTACGAAGATCTTTATCGGTCAAACCGCATAACAACATACATTGTTCCCTTTGTCATCGGTATGTTACTTGCCCAAGATTCGATCGTCGGTATCTCAATACGTAGTTCAATCTCATTACCGGCAAGTCTCTTTACTCGTTCCATAATGCAACATCCCATAACTAACTCATTAGTCACATTGCTTGCAAGGCTTATAGTGATGTGCATTACCGAGAGGGCCCAGAGATACCTCTCCGATACACAGAGTGACAAATCCTAATCTCGATCTATGCCAACTCAACAAACTCCATTGGAGACACCTGTAGAGCATCTTTATAATCACCCAGCTACATTGTGATGTTTGATAGCACACTAAGTGTTCCTCCGATATTCGGGAGTTGCATAATATCATAGTCGTAGGAACATGTATAAGTCATGAAGAAAGAAATAGCAACAAACTAAACGATCATAGTGCTAAGCTAACGGATGGGTCTTGTCCATCACATTATTCTCTAATGATGTGACCCCGTTCATCAAATGACAACACATGTCTATGGTCAGGAAACATAACCATATTTGATTAACGAGCTAGTCAAGTAGAGCCATACTAGGGACACTTTGTTTGTCTACGTATTCACACATGTACTACGTTTCCTATTAGTACAATTCTAGCATGAATATTAAACATTTATCATGATATAAGGAAATATAAATAACAACTTTATTATTGCCTCTAGGTCATATTTCCTCCAGTCTCCCACTTGCACTAGAGTCAATAATCTAGTTCACATCGTCATGTGATTAGTTCACATCTTCATGTGACTATATATACCCAAAGGGTTTACTAGAGTCAACACTCTAGTTCACATCGCTATGTGATTAACACCCAAAGAGTGATCGTGTTTTGCTTGTGAGAGAAGTTTAGTCTATGGGTCTGCAACATTCAGATATGTTTGTATTTTGCAAATTTCTATGTCTACAATACTCTGCGTGGAGCTACTCTAACTACTTGCTCCCACTTTCAATATGTATCTAGATCAAGACTTAGAGTCATCTAGATCGGTGTAAAAAGCTTGCATCGACATAACTCTTTTATCACCTCCATAACCGAGAAATATTTCCTTAGTCCTCTAAGGATAATTTTGACCGCTATCCAGTGATCCACTCCTGGATCACTATTGTACCCTCTCGCCAAACTTATGGTGAGATACACAATAGGTCTGGTACATAGCATAGCATACTTTATAGAACCTATGACTGAGGCATAGGGAATGACTTTTCATTCTCTTTCTATTTTCTGCCGTGGTTGGGTTTTGAGTCTTTACTCAACTTCACACCTTGCAACACCGGCAAGAACTCCTTCTTTGACTGTTCCATTTTGAACTACTTCAAAATCTTGTCAAGGTATGTACTTACTGAAAATATATCAAGCGTCTTGATCTATCTCAATAGATCTTGATGCTCAATATGTAAGTAGCTTCACAGAGGTCTTTCATTGAAAAACTCCTTTCAAACACTCCTTTATTCTTTCCAGAAAATTCTACATTATTTTCGATCAAAAATATGTCATTCACATATACTTATCAGAAATGTTGTAGTGCTCCCACTCACTTTCTTGTAAATATAGGCTTCACCGCAAGTCTGTATAAAAACCATATGCTCTGATCACTTTATCAAAGCATATATTCCAACTCCGAGATGCTTGCACCAGTCCATAGATGGATCGCTCGAGCTTGCTCACTTTGTTAGCACTTTTAGGATCGACAAAACCTTCTGGTTGTATCATATACAACTCTTCTTTAATAAATCCATTAAGGAATGTAGTTTTGACATCCATTTAACATGTTTCATAAAATGCGGCAACTGCTAACATGATTCAGACAGACTTTTAAGCATCGATACGAGTGTGAAAATCTCATCATAGTTAACACCTTGAACTTGTCGAAAACATTTTGCAACAATTCGAGCTTTGTAGGTAGTAGCACTACTTTTAGCATCCGTGTTCCTCTTGAAGATCCATTTTCTAAATGGCTCACGGATCATCGGGCAAGTCAATCAAAGTCCATACTTTGTTCTCATACATGGATCCCATCTCAGATTTCATGGCTTCAAGCCATTTTGCGGAATCTGGGCTCATCATCGCTTCCTCATAGTTCGTAGGTTCGTCATGGTCAAGTAGCATGACCTCCAGAACAGGATTACTGTACCACTCTGGTGCGGATCTTACTCTGGTTAACCTACAAGGTTCGGTAGTAACTTGATCAGAAGTTTCAAGATCATCATCATTAGCTTCCACTGGTGTAGGAATCACTGGGACTGATTTCTGTGATGAACTACTTACCAATAAGGGAGCAGGTACAATTACCTCATCAAGTTCTACTTTCCCTCCCACTCACTTCTTTCGAGGGAAACTCCTTCTCTAGAAAGGATCCATTCTTAGCAACAAAGATCTTGCCTTCGGATCTATGGTAGAAGGTGTACCCAACATTTTCTTTTGGGTATCCTATGAAGATGCACTTCTCCCATTTGGGTTTGAGCTTATCAGGTTGAAACTTTTTCACATAAGCATTGCAACCTAACACTTTAAGAAATGACAGCTTAGGTTTCTTGCCAAACCATTGTTCATACGGTGTCGTCTCAACGGATTTAGACTGTGCCCTATTTAACGTGAATGTAGCTGTCTCTAATGCATAACCCCAAAACAATAGTGGTAAATCGGTAAGAGACATCATACATTGCACTATATCCAATAAAGTACGGTTATGACGTTCGGACACACCATTATGTTGTGGTGTTCCGGGTGGCGTGAGTTGCGAAACTATTCCGCATTGTTTCAAATGAAGACCAAACTCGTAACTCAAATATTCTCCTCCATGATCAGATCGTAGAAACTTTATTTTCTTATTACGATGATTTTCCACTTCACTCTGAAATTCTTCGAACTTTTCAAATGTTTTAGATTTATGTTTCATCAAGTAGATATACCCATATCTGCTCAAATCATTTGTGAAGGTCAGAAAATAAAGATACCTGCTGCGAGCCTCAACACTCATCGGACTGCATACATCAGTATTTATTATTTCCAACAAGTCTGTTGCTCGCTCCATTGTTGTGGAGAACGGAGTCTTAGTCATCTTGCCCATGAGGCATGGTTCCCAAGCATCAACTGCTTCATAATCAAGTGATTCTAAAAGCCCATCAGCATGGATTTTCTTCATGCACTTTGCACCAATATGACCTAAACGGCAGTGCCACAAATAAGCCGCACTATCATTATTAACTTTGCATCTTTTGACTTCAATATTATGAATATGTGTATCACTACGATCGAGATTTAATAAACCATTCACCTTGGGTGTATGACCATTGAAGGTTTTATTCATGTAAACAGAATAACAAATATTCTTTGACTTAAATGAATAACCGTATTGCAATAAACATGATCCAATCATATTATGCTCAATGCAAAGACCAAATAACATTTATTTTAGGTTTAACACTAATCCCGAAGGTAAAGGGAGCGTGCGATGGTGATCTTGTCAACCTTGGAATCACTTCCAACTCACATCATCACCTCGCCCTTAACTAGTCTCTGTTTATTTTGCAACTCCCGTTTCGATTTACTACTCTTAACAACTGAACCAGTATCAAATACTGAGGGGTCGCTATAAACACTTGTAAAGTACACATCAATAACATGTATATCAAATATACCATTGTTCACTTTGCCATCCTTCTTATCCGCCAAGTATCTAGGGCAGTTCCACTTCCAGTGACCATTTCCTTTGCAGTAGAAGCACTCAGTTTCAGGCTTGGGTCTAGCTTTGGGCTTCTTCATGGGAGTGACAACTTGCTTGCCATTCTTCTTGAAGTTCCTTTTCATTCCCTTGCCCTTTTACTTGAAACTAGTGGTCTTGTCAACCATCAACACTTGATGCTTTTTCTTGATTTCTACCTTCGTCGATTTCAGCATCACGAAGAGCTTGGGAATCGTTTCCGTTATCCCTTGCATATTATAGTTCATCACGAAGTTCTAGTAACTTGGTGATAGTGACTAGAGAACTCTGTCAATCACTATCTTATCTGGAAGATTAACTCCCACTGGATTCAAGTGATTGTAGTACTCAGACAATCTGAGCACATGCTCACTCGTTGAGCTATTCTCCTCCATCTTGTAGGCAAAGTGCTATCGGAGGTCTTCTACCTCTTGACACGGGCATGAGTATGAAATACCAATTTCAACTCTCAAAACATCTTATATGCTCTGTGGCGTTCAAAATGTTTTTGAAGTCCCGGTTCTAAGTCGTAAAGCATGGTGCACTAAACTATCAAGTAGTCATCATACCGAGCTTTACCAAACGTTCATAACGTCTGCATCTGCTCCTGCAATAGGTCCGTCACCTAGCGGTGCATCAAGGACATAATTCTTCTATGCAGCAATGAGGACAATCCTTAGATCACGGAGCTAGTCCGCATCATTTCTACTAACATTTTTCAACATAGTTTTCTCTAGGAACATATCATAAATAAAACGGGAAGCTATACGCAAGCAATTGATCTACAACATAGATATGCAAATACTATCATGACTAAGTTCATGATAAATTAAAGTTCAATTAATCATATTACTTAAGAACTCCCACTTAGATAGACATCCCTCTAGTAATCGAAATGATCACGTGATCCAAATCAACTAAACCATGTCCGATCATCATGTGAGATGGAGTAGTTTTCAATGGTGAACATCACTATGTTGATCATATCTACTATATGATTCACGCTCGACCTTTTGGTCTCCAGTGTTCCGAGGCCATATCTGCATATGCTAGGCTCATCAAGTTTAACCCGAGTATTTCTACGTGTGCAAAACTGGCTTGCACCCATTGTATATGAACGTAGAGCTTATCACACCCGATCACCACGTGGTGTCTCGGCACGACGAACTTTGGCAACGGTGCATACTCAGGGAGAACACTTGTACCTTGAAATTTAGTGAGAGATCATCTTATAATGCTACCGTCAATCAAGCAGAATAAGATGCATAAAGGATAAACATCACATGCAATCAAAAATATGTGACATGATATGGCCATGATCATCTTGTGCCTTTGATCTCCATCTCCAAAGTACCGTCATGATCTCTATCATCACTGGCATGACACCATGATCTCCATCATCTTGATCTCTATCAATGTGTCGTCATGTGGTCGTCTCGCCAACTATTGCTTTTGCAACTATTGCTATCACATAGCGATAAAGTAAAGTAATTACATGGCACTTGCATCTTATGCAATAAAGAGACAACCATAAGGCTTCTGCCAGTTGCCGATAACTTTAACAAAACATGATCATCTCATACAACAATTTATATCTCATCACGTCTTGACCATATCACATCACAACATGCCCTGCAAAAACAAGTTAGACGTCCTCTACTTTGTTGTTACAAGTTTTACGTGGCTGCTACGGGCTGAGCAAGAACCGTTCTTACCTATGCATCAAAACCACAACGATATTTCGTCAAGTTAGTGCTGTTTTAACCTTCAACAAGGACCGGGCATAGTCACACTCGGTTCAACTAAAGTTGGAGAAACTGACACACGCCAGCCAACTGTGTGCAAAGCACGTCGGTAGAACCAGTCTCGCGTAAGCGTACGCGTAATGTCGGTCCGGGCCGCTTCGTCCAACAATACTGCCGAACCAAAGTATGACATGCTGGTAAGCAGTATGACTTGCATCGCCCACAACTCACTTGTGTTCTACTCGTGCATATAACATCTACGCATAAACCTAGCTCTGATACCACTGTTGGGGAACGTAGTAATTTCAAAGAATTTCCTACGCACACGCAAGATCATGGTGATGCATAGCAACAAGAGGGGAGAGTGTCGTCCACGTACCCTCGTAGACCGTTAAGCGGAAGCGTTATGACAACGCGGTTGATGTAGTCGTACATCTTCACGATCGACCGATCCTCAACACCGAACGTACGGCACCTCTGCGTTCAGCACACACACAGCTCAGTGACGTCCCGCGAACTCACGATCCAGTAGAGCTCGAAGGAGAGTTTCGTTAGCACGACGATGTGGTGACGATGTTGATGAAGCTACCATCGCAGGGGTTCGCCTAAGCACCGCTACAGTATGACCGAGGTGGATTATGGTGGAGGGGGGGACCGCACCCGGCTGGGAGAGATCAATGATCAACTTGTGTGTCCTAGGGTGCCCCCTGCCCCCGTATATAAAGGAGCAAGGGGGGAGGCCGGCCGGCCCTGCAGGGCGCGCCAGGAGGAGGAGTCCTCCTCCTAGTAGGAGTAGGACTCCCCTCTTTCCTACTACTACTAGGAGGGGGAAAGGAAGGGGGAGAAGGAGAAGGAAAGGCCCCCCCTCCTAGTCCAATTCGGACCGGACGGGGAGGGGGCACGCGGCCTGCCCTGGCCGGCCCCTCTCTCTCTCCACTAGGGCCCAACAAGGCCCATTAACCCCCGGGGGGTTCCAGTAACCCCTTCGACACTCCGGTAAAATCCCGATTTCACCCGGAACTCTTCCGATGTCCAAATGTAGGCTTCCAATATATCAATCTTTATGTCTCAACCATTTCGAGACTCCTCGTCGTGTCCGTGATCATATCCGGGACTCCGAACTACCTTCGGTACATCAAAACATATAAACTCATAATACCGATCGTCACAGAACTTTAAGCGTGCGGACCCTACGGGTTCGAGAACTATGTAGACATGGCCGAGACACCTCTCCGGTTAATAACCAAGAGCGGAACCTGGATGCTCATATTGGTTCCTACATATTCTACGAAGATCTTTATCGGTCAAATCGCATAACAACATACGTTGTTCCCTTTGTCATCGATATGTTACTTGCCCGAGATTCGATCGTCGGTATCTCAATACCTAGTTCAATCTCGTTACCGGCAAGTCTCTTTACTCGTTTATGTAATGCATCATCCTGCAACTAACTCATTAGTTGCATTGCTTGCAAGGCTTATAGTGATGGGCATTACTGAGAGGGCCCAGCAATACCTCTCCGACAATCAGAGTGACAAATCCTAATCTCGATCTATGCCAACTCAACAAGTACCATCGGAGACACCTGTAGAGCACCTTTATAATCACCCAGTTACGTTGTGACGTTTGGTAGCACACAAAGTGTTCCTCCGTTAATCGGGAGTTGCATAATCTCATAGTCATAGGAACATGTATAAGTCATGAAGAAAGCAATAGCAGTAAACTAAAACGATCAAGTGCTAAGCTAACAAAATGGGTCAAGTCAATCACATCATTCTCTAATGATGTGATCCCATTAATCAAATGACAACTCATGTATATGGTTAGGAAACATAACCATCATTGATTCAACGAGCTAGTCAAGTAGAGGCATACCAGTGACAATCTGTTTGTCTATGTATTCATACATGTATTATGTTTCCGGTTAATACAATTGTAGCATGAATAATAAACATTTATCATGAAATAAGGAAATAAATAATAACTTTATTATTGCCTCTAGGGCATATTTCCTTCAGTGAATACATGAACTCCTCAAACTATGGTCATCATCGGGAGTGGTCCCGATTATTGTCACTTCGGGGTTACCGGATCATAACACATAGTAGGTGACTATTGACTTGCAAAATAGGATCAAGAACTCACATATATTCATGAAAGCATAATAGTTTCAGATATGAAATCATGGCACTCGGGCCCTAGTGACAAGCATTAAGCATAGCAAAGTCATAGCAACATCAATCTTAGAACATAATGGATACTAGGGATCAAACCCTAACAAAACTAACTTGATTACATGGTAAACCTCATCCAACCCATCACCATCCAGCAAGCCTACGATGGAATTACTCACGCACGGCGGTGAGCATCATGAAATTGGTGATGGAGGAAGGTTGATGATGACGATGGCGACGGATTCCCCTATCTGGAGCCCCGAACGGATTCCAGATCAGCCCTCCTGAGAGAGATTAGGGCTTGGCGGCGTCTCCGTGTCGTAAAACGCGATGAATCCTTCTTTCTAATTTTTTCTCCCCGAACGTGAATATATAGAGTTGGAGTTCATGTCGGTGGAGCCTCAGGGGGCCCACGAGGCAGGGGGCGCGCCCTAGGGGGGGGTGCCCTGCACCCTCATGGACAGGGTGTGGGCCCCCTGGTGTTGATTATTTCGCCAGTATTTTTTATTAATTCCAAAACGTGTCTCCGTTGATTTTCAGGTCATTCCAAGAACTTTTATTTCTGCACAAAAATAGCACCTTGGCAATTCTGCTGAAAACAACGTCAGTCCGTGTTAGCTCCATTCAAATCATGCAAGTTAGAGTCCAAAACAAGGTCAAAAGTGTTTGGAAAAGTAGATACGATGGAGACGTATCAACTGCCCCAAGCTTAAACCTTTACTTGTCCTCAAGCAATTCAGTTGACAAACTGAAAGTGATAAAGAAAAACTTTTACAAACTCTGTTTGATCTTGTTGTTGTAAATATGTAAAGCCAGCATTCAAGTTTTCAGCAAAGATTATGAACCAACCATATTCACAATAAAATTTAGGTCTCGTGTTTACTCATATCAATGGCGTAATCAACTAGCGAGCAATAATAATAAATCTTGGATGACAACACTTTCTCAAAACAATCATAATATGATATAACAAGATGGTATCTCGCTAGCCCTTTCTGAGACCGCAAAACATAAATGCAGAGCACCTCTGAAGATCAAGGACTAACTAGACATTGTAATTCATGGTAAAAGAGATCCAATCACAGTCATACTCAATGTAAATTAATAGTAATGCATGTAAATGGCAGCGGTGCTCTCCAACTGGTGCTTTTTAATAAGAGGATGATGACTCAACATAAAAGTAAATAGATAGGCCCTTCGCAAAGGGAAGCAGAGATTTGTAGAGGTGCCTGAGCTCGATTTTTGAAATAGGGATAAATAATATTTTGAGTGGCATACTTTCATTGCAAACATAACAACCAAGAGATCTCGATATCTTCCATGCTACACACATTATAGGCGGTTCCCAAACAGAATGGTAAAGTTTATACTCCCCCACCACCAACAAACATCAATCCATCGCTTGACCGAAACAACGGGTGCCTCCAACTAACAACAATCCTGGGGGAGTTTTGTTTGCAATTATTTAATTTAAGCATGGGACTGGGCATCTCGGTTACCAGCCATTTTCTCGTGAATGAGGAGAGGAGTCCAATCCTCGTGAGAATAACCCACCTAGCATGGAAGATATAGACAGCCCTAGTTGATACATGAGCTATTCGAGCATACAAAACAGAATTTCATTTGAAGGTTTAGAGTTTGGCACATACAAATTTACTTGGAACGACAGGTAGATACCGCATATAGGAAGGTATGGTGGACTCATATGGAATAACTTTTGGGGTTTATGAAAGTGGATGCACAAGAAGTATTCCCGCTTAGTACAAGTGAAGGCTAGAAAGAGACTGGGAAGCGACCAACTAGAGAGCCACAACAGTCATGAACATGCATTAAAATTAATCAACACTTAGTGCAAGCATGAGTAGGATATAATTCACCATGAACATAAATATCATCGAGGCTATGTTGATTTTGTTTCTACTACATGCGTGAACATGTGCCAAGTCAAGCCTCTCGAATCGTTCAAAGGAGGATACCACCCTATCATACCACATCACAACCATTTTAATAGCATGTTGGCACGCAAGGTAAACCATTATAAACTCCTAGCTAACTAAGCATGGCATGAGCAACTATAATCTCTAATTGTCATTGCAAACATGTTTCATTCATAATAGGCTGAATCAGGAATGATGAACTAATCATATTTACAAAAACAAGATAGGTCGAGTTCATACTAGCTTTTCTCATCTCAATCAGTCCATCATATATCATCATTATTGCCTTTCACTTGCACGACCGAACGGCGTGGATAATAATAATAGTGCACGTGCATTGGACTAAGCTGGAATCTGCAAGCATTTAATACAAGGGAGAAGACAAGGTAATATGGGCTCTTGGTTAAATCAACAATAATGCATATGAGAGCCACTCAACATTTTCATCATGGTCTTCTCCTCTCGACCCCAAAGAAAAGAAATAAACTATTTACACGGGAAAGCTCCCAACAAGAAAAAGAAGAACGAGAAATCTTTTTGGGTTTCCTTTTAGTTACTACTACTACAAGCATGGAAAGTAAACTAGCTAAAAGCTACAACTATTTTTTGTTTTTTCTTAAGGTTATTCAAACACACAAGAAGAAGGATTAAAAAAAATTAAACTAGCATGGATAGTACAATGAAAAAGTATGAGCACCGACAACTGGAATGAGTGTGTGAACATGAATGTAATGTCAGTGAGAAATACGTACTCCCCCAAGCTTAGGCTTTTGGCCTAAGTTGGTCTATGGCCACTGATCGAAGCTACTCTCCGGTGTACTGAGGAGGGTCCTCAGGGTGCCACTGGTTGGCGATCTCCTTCGGATCCCACTGATAAACAGACTGACAATAAGGATCAAGTGGCGGCTCCGGCTTAGTCTCTGGGACTTGTGTCAGCCTCCAGTACGCATAAATGGCTTCGGGTAAGATGAGGTACATGCCTGAAAGTATGTTAAACAGAAAGGGTGCAGGCAAGGTAATAATCTCACAGTAAGTTTTATCAAATATCAATTTATACTTAAGCATCTTCTTCTTATCTTTAACAATAAAATCATGTGCTACCATACTCTTATAATCTAGAAAAATAGGGGGCAACAACTTTTCCTCTTTCTCATAATGCCTAATAGGTATCCCAAAGTGTTCAACAAGGCGTGAAGCAAAGATGCCTCCGAAGATGGGACCCTTTGTTCGGTTCAGATTTAATCGTTTAGCAACAATAGCGCCTAAGCTGAAAGTGGTATCACGAAACAAAACATGGCGCAAAATGACAATATCAGGAGCACTTAGATTTCCACTGTTCCCGCGACCAATTAAGCATCTACTAGCAAATATCGCAAAGTAACGAAGAACAGGAAAATGTATACTGGTAATTCTTGCATCTGAAATTTTCCTAGTTTCTCCTATAGCAATTCTATCAATAAACCATCCACATCTCTACGATGTGGTTCCTCGATGCTGCCCTCAAAGGGTATCTTGCAGGCCCGACAAAAATCAAGAAGTGACATATCCTTAACCTCATCATATAAGTGAAACTCCACTAAAGGTGGTGATTTCTAGCATGGAAATAAAAATTTTGCACGAAAATATTAGTGCGTAGATGATACTGTTCGCACTGGTCGCAGATGAAGTCAGTGAGGCTTGCATTCTTAGCCAAATAATAAAAGTCATTGTAAATCCCGGCTGCTCTCAAGAACTCATCACATGGCCGTTCGCACGACCGAACCTCCGCTGTGCGAGGAAGATTGTATTTGGGCTTTTTATTCTTCTCATTCTACTTATCCGTTGAGCTTCGGCTCGAGGAGCCTCTCAATAATCTCTTCAACATTTTCTCCCTCTGAAAATTTCTGAAATTTTTAGTGAATCAAAATAAAAGTGAACCAAACTCAACAAGATTGATAGCAACTACTCCTACAAGTGCCTAGAGGCCATATCATGCATTAAAATTACTTTTGACCACATAAATTTGACATGAAAGCTCAAGAACAGGGTCACCTTAGCAGCAAAAATTTGCAATAAATAAAGCACTAGAACAAAAACTAATTGGACCATTGGAGGAGTCACATACGGAGGAACAATCCTCCAAAGCAGTTTTGTGGATGGAGCTTTGATCAAGGAGATCGAAAATGGCAACAAGATGAGCTAGAACACGGGTTTGAGCTGTGGGATGATTTTTTCTAGAGGAAGACGAAGTGTGTGGGTGCTGGAATAAGTGGAGGGGGTCCACGAGGCAGGGGGCACGCCCCGAGGGGGTGGGGGGGGTGGGGGTGGGCGCGCCCTGGACCCTCGTGGCCAAGTGGTGTGCCCCCTGGTGTGTTCTCAGTGCCAATAATTCTAAAATATTCTACAAAAATTCATATATCATTTTCAGGACATTTGGAAGCTTTTATTTTTTGGGTATTTTTATTGCAAGGATAATTCAGAAAACAGACATAAAATACTATATTTGCTTCATTTAATCTAAATAACAGAAAGTAAAAGGAGGGTACAGAGGGTTGTGCTTTCTAACTTCATCCATCTCATGCTCATCAAAAAGGAATCCACTAACAAGGTTGATCAAGTCTTCTTAAAAAACTCTTTCCGAATAACATGAAACCGAAGAATTTTTGAATAACACTAAGTTACCTCCACGGGGATATGCATGTCCCCAACAATAAGAATATCTTATTTCTTCTTGACAGTAGGAAGAGGGAATTCAAAACCTCCAATAGTAATCGTTGAATTTTTTCCAATAGAATTGATACTGTGGGCTGGAGGTTGTTTCCTCAGAAAGTGTATCGTATGCTCATTACCATTACCATGAAAAGTGGTATTGCCTTTGTTGCAATCAATAACAGCCCCTGCAGTATTCAAAAAGGGTCTACCAAGGATAATCGACATACTATCGTCCTCGGGAATATCAAGAATAACAAAGTCCATTAAAATAGTAACGTTTGCAACCATAACAGGCACATCCTCACAAATACCGACAGGTATAGCAATTGATTTATCATCCATTTTCAAAGATATTTCAGTAGGTGTCAACTTATTCAAATCAAGTCTACGATATAAAGAGAGAGGCATAACACTAACACCGGCTCCAAGATCACATAAAGCAGTTTTAACATAGTTTCTTTTAATGGAGCATGGTATAGTTGGTACTCCTGGATCTCATAGTTTCTTAGGTATTCCACCTTTAAAAGTATAATTGGCAAGCATGGTGGAAATTTCAGCTTCCAGTATCTTTCTTTTATTTGTAACAATATCTTTCATATACTTAGCATAAGGATTCATTTTAAGCATATCACTCAAACGCATACGCAAAAAGATAGGTCTAATCATTTCAGCAAAGTGCTCAAAATCCTCATCATCCTTTTTCTTGGATGGTTTAGGAGGAAAAGGCATGGGTTTCTGAACCCATGGTTCTCTTTCTTTACCGTGCTTCCTAGCAACGAAGTCTCTCTTATCATGACGTTGATTCTTTGATTGTGGGTTATCAAGATCCACAGTAGGATCAATCTCTACATCATTATTATTGCTAGGTTGAGCATCATCATGAACATCATCATTAATATTATCACTAGGTTCATGCTCATTACCAGATTGGGTTTCAGCATCAGAAATATAAATATCATTGGGATTCTCAGGTGTGTCAACAACAGGTTCACTAGAAGCATGCAAAGTCTTATCATTTTTCTTTTTCTTCTTCTTAGAAGGACTAGGTGTATCAACATTAGTTATCTGAGAATCTTGCTCAACTCTCTTAGGGTGGCCCTCAGGATACAGAGGTTCCTGAGTCCTTTTACCCCCTCTAGTCACAACTCTAACAACATTATCATTTTTCTTATTATTTAATTCATTGAGCAAATCATCTTATGCTTCAAGCACTTGTTCTACTTGAGTGGTAACCATAGAAGCATGTTTACTAATAAGTTTAAGTTCACCTTTAACTCTAGACATATAATCACTCAAGTGTTCAATCATATAAGCATTATGTTTCAATTGTCGACCAACATAAGCATTGAAGTTTTCTTGTTTAACAATAAAATTATCAAATTCATCCAAGCATTGGCTAGCAAACTTAGTAGATGGGATTTCACCCTTACCAAATATGTAGAGAGAATTTACCTTTACTACCTATGTCGGGTTATCGAGACCATGTATTTCTTCAATAGGTGGTAAGTTCTTAACATCTTCAGCTTTAATACCCTTTTCTTTCATAGATTTCTTAGCCTCTTGCATAGCTTCAGAACTGAGAAATAGAATACCCATTTTCTTCATAGTTGGCTTAGGAGTTGGTTCAGGAAGTGTCCAATCATTATCATTACTCAACATATTATTCAATAGCAATTCAGCTTGTTCAATAGTCCTTTCCCTGAAAATACAACCAATACAACTATCCAGGTGGTCTTTGGAAGCATCGGTTGGTCCATTATAAAATATATCAAGTATTTCATTTTTCTTGAGAGGATGATCAGGCAAAGCATTAAGCAATCGGAGAAGCCTCCCCCAAGCTTGTGGGAGACTCTCTTCTTCAATTTGCACAAAATTATATATTACCTTAAGGCAGCTTGTTTCTTATGAGCGGGGAAATATTTAGCTGAGAAGTAATAAATCATATCATGGGGACTACGCACACAACCAGGATCAAGAGAATTAAACCATGTTTTAGCATCACCCTTTAATGAGAACGGAAATAACTTAAGGACATAGTAGCAACAATGTTTTTCCTCATTAGTGAATAGGGTGGCTATATCATTCAATTTAGTAAGATGTGCCACAACAGTTTCAGATTCATAGCCATAAAAAGGATCAGATTCAACCAAAGTAATCAACTCAGGATCGACAGAGAAATCATAATCCTTATCAGAAATACAGATAGGTGAAGTACTAAAAGCAGGGTCATATTTCATTCTAGCATTCAAAGACTTTTCTTTCAGCTTAGTGATGACCCACAAGTGTAGGGGATCTATCGTAGCCTTTTCGATAAGTAAGAGTGTCGAACCCAACGAGGAGCAGAAGGAAATGATATTCAGTTTTTAGTAAAGTATTCTCTGCAAGCACTGAAATTATCGGTAACAGATAGTTTTGTGATAAGGTAATTTGTAATGAGTAACAAGTAATGAAAGTAAATAAGGTGTAGCAAGATGGCCCAATCCTTTTTGTAGCAAAGGAAAAGCCTGGACAAACTCTTATGTAAAGTAAAGTGCTCCCGAGGACACATGGGAATTATCGTCAAGCTAGTTTTCATCACGTTCATATGATTCGCATTCGGTACTTTGATAATTTGATATGTGGATGGACCGGTGCTTGGGTACTGCCCTTACTTGGACAAGCATCCCACTTATGATTAACCCCTATTGCAAGCATCCACAACTACAACAGAAGTATTAAGGTAAACCTAACCATAGCATGAAACATATGGATCCAAATCAGCCCCTCACGAAGCAACGCATAAACTAGGGTTTAAGCTTCTGTCACTCTAGCAACCCATCATCTACTTATTACTTCCCATTGCCTTCCTCTAGGCCCAAACAATGGTGAAGTGTCATGTAGTCGACGTTCACATGACACCACTAGAGGGATGACAACATACATCTCATCAAAATATCGAACGAATACCAAATTCACATGACTACTTATAGCAAGACTTCTCCCATGTCCCCAGGGACAAACATAACTACTCACAAAGCATATTCATGTTCATAATTAGAGGGGTATTAATATGCATAATGGGCCTGAACATATGATCTTCCACCAAATAAACCAACTAGCATCAACTACAAGGAGTAATCAACACTACTAGCAACCCACAGGTATCAATCTGAGGCTTTGGGACAAAGATTGGATACAAGAGATGAACTAGGGTTTGAGATGAGATGGTGTTGGTGAAGATGTTGATGGAGATTGACCCCCTCTCGATGAGAGGATCGTTGGTGATGACGATGGTGATGATTTCCCCCTCCCGGAGGGAATTTTCCCCGGTAGAACAGCTCCGCCAGAGCCCTAGATTGGTTCCGCCAAGGTTCCGCCTTTTGGCGGCGGAGTTTCGTCCCGTGACCTTGCTTATGATTTTTTTCCTCGACGAAAGACTCCATATAGCCAAAGATGGGCATCAGAGGGCCACCAGGGGGCCCATGAGGCAGGGGGCGCGCCCAGGGGGGTAGGGCGTGCCCCCACCCTCATTGATGGTTGGTGGCCCCCCTCTGGTGCTTCTTTCGCCCAATATTTTTTATATATTCTGAAAATAATTCCCGTGGAGTTTCGGGACTTTTGGAGATGTGCAGAATAGGTCTCTAATATTTGCTCATTTTCCAGCCCAGAATTCCAGCTACCGGCATTCCCCCTCTTCATGTAGACCTTGTAAAATGAGAGAGAAAAGGCATAAGTATTGTGACATAATGTGTAATAACAACCCATAATGCAATAAATATCAATATAAAAGCATGGCGCAAAATGGACGTATCACTTAGCTAACAGTTTATTAAGATCATATCTATCTTTGCAAGCTAAAAGATCCCTAGCAGTTTCTTCATCCATAACATAACCCTCAGGTACATCAGGCAATTCATATCTAGGGGGAGAATCTTCATCATCACTTTCATCAATATTATCCGTTTCAATAATTTCATTCTCTCTAACCCTAGCAAGTTGTTCATCAAGAAATTCACCTAATGGCACATTATTATCAAGCATAGAAGTAGTTTCATCATAAGCATCATGCATAGCAGAAGTGGCATCATCAATAACATGCGACATATCAGAATCAATAGCAGGTGTAGGTGTCTCAAGTTTACTCAAAACAGAAGGTGAATCAAGTGTCGAGCTAGATGGCAGTTCCTTACTTCCCCTCGTAGTTGAGGGAAAAATCTTGGTTCTTTCATCTTTCAAGTTTCTCATAGTGATCAACATATATAAATCCCAAGTGACTCAAAGAATAGAGCTATGCTCCCCGTCAACGGCGCCAGAAAATAGTCTTGATAGCCCACAAGTATAGGGGATCGCAACAGTTTTTGAGGGTAGAGTATTCAACCCAAATTTATTGATTCGACACAAGGGGAACCAAAGAATATTCTCAATTATTAACAGTTGAGTTGTCAATTCAACCGCACCTGAAAGACTTAATATCTGCAGCAAAGTATTTAGTGGCAAAGTAATATGGAAGTAACGGTAACGGTGGCAAAACTAATAGTATTGGTTTTGTAGTGATTGTAATAGTGGCAATGGAAAAGTAACTAAGCAAAGATCAATATGTGAAAAACCCGTAGGCAATGGATCAATGACCGCCACACGCCGTCCCGCCTCGCCGGAGCCCCCGACTCGCTGGAGCTGACGACCCGCTAGTTTTCCTCGCTACCAAGTAAAAGCCATCGGTTTTTTTGGTTTTGTTTTTAGATCAGTTTTGTTTTAGGGTTAGGGTTTTTCTCAGTTTTCTTCACTTTCGCTAATTAGCCAACGTTCACCCGAACGCCTCTGTTCTTGAACGCGTTCGTCCGTTCATCTCTGCTAGCGAACGTTTGTTCGTTAGTCTTTTCTTTTTATTTTATTTTCGGCTAGGGACCTATCCGCGATTATTTTTATCATAGTTTAGCCCCTGATCTTCAAACGCCCGCAACTTTTTAACCGTTCGTCCAAATCCAGTGAAACCAACGCCAAAATCTTCGTCTTTAACCCCTCTTTCCAGTTAATCAATTTGAACATGGTTTTGACAAATTAAAATTTGGTTGCAAGCAGATTTGAATTTGAACTTCTTTTGACCGCAATTTGAGTTTCGTAGCTCTGATTCGATTGATTCTTTTTGCGTATGAAGCTCTTCACTTGTACTTTCCATTTGGATCTTTTCATTCGAGTTTTACCTTCTATTGCTTGAGTGCTTATGTATGTTATTGTTTGCTTGCGATAGAGTTTCCGAAGTGCGAAGCGTGCTACTGCGAGTCACTAGGGTTTTCAAATCGTCAGGAAGGCAAGTAACACTTTGATCATACTTTTCATACCCAGCTTTTATGCATTAGTTTTAATCCTCAAACATTGCATGTATAGGATCTGTTTAACTTGTGTGTATTTTGGGAAGTAGATGTTGAGGTAGTACCTATTGCCCTTTTCATTCAAACCATGGGAGTTACTTCTACGTTATGCTTATACCGCTATGCTATGCTCGTAGACGTGGTTTGGCTTGAGTGATTCATGTCAGCTGTGAGAATTATTGTTAACTAAGGGTTTATTTAAGGTGGCTACTTAACACACATCTGGGTGGATTGTTTGTGGGCACCTAGGGCAATCCAGTGCTGTCCAAGGAGATCCCGGGGAATCCGTGTGATCATCCTATGGTCCGCCACCCAGGCTCAAAGGGATGATATTGTTATTCATGCTGGAAACTTCCGTGTCCAGACACAATATATTATGGGCTCTGGCATAGTTGAGTATGTTGTGTGAACTCTTTCAGTGGTAAACTAGTAGATGTAGGGGATGTAGGTGGTACGGTTTACTCGTCGAAAGGGCTAATGCTTTTGAAAGACTGTGTCTCGGTCATCCGTTTCTCAAACATCATGTAGCGTGAGAAATCAACAAAGGAGATCGAGTCTTGTGGGGAAAAGTGCACAAACCTCTACAGAGTGTATAAACTAATCATGATTAGCCATGTCCCCGGTTATGGGCATCTTGAGTATCTGGTACTTGAATTATGATGTTGATCTCATCACTTTACTCTAATTAATTTGTTGGTTGATGATTACTTTAATTGGGATTGAGATGGGGTTTCCATTCTCAATGTTTTTTTAACAAACCTTGTAGTTAAATAAAATATATTCCTTTGAAGTAGGGAAAAATTGGCTTTTCGCAAAAACATTAACCTTAGAGCCTCCACCAGGCATATATGCATATAGTTATAGCTGTTACATGTTCTTTGCTCTAAGGTGTTATATTTACCAGCATATTCCATGTCCTGACCCGTTTCGAGCTGCAACATATTATGTTGCAGACTTTTCAGACGAAGAGTAAGGTGCGCTACGTCGTTGTCGTGCACTCAGCTATGCCGTTGGAGTTGATGGACTCGCTTTATCTTCCAAGCCTTCTGTTGTTATCTTATTTAGATGGCCTTCAGCCATATTATTGTAATAAGTTCCACTACACCACAACACCAATGAAATGGCATGTAATCTGCTGGGAAAAACCACTTAAGGGGGAAGATAAACTGCCGGGAGAGCAATTCTACCGGCAGATAGAACTGCCACGAGAATGGCTGCCGGGAATTACTTCTCCCGGCAGATAAACTTCTCCCGGCAGTTTAACTGCCCCCACACATTTATTTACCGGAAGTTTATTTTCTCCCGGCAAATTGACCATGGCATATAAACTACAGTTACCGGCAATGTAACTGCCGGCACAAGCTTGTTTACCCGACAGTTAATATGCCATCACGTTGATTTCACTAGCATAAGCAAATTGATCTGGGCCACAAATCGCTAATTTAATATGCATTCATTTTGTGCAGGCAATCAAAACAAATGACACAATTTCATAATTCACATATGGGCCTCATAGTAAAACTTACCTTCATTCAATAAAATTAACGACCAAATACATAGGTTTCTAGAAACGCCCATATATAAGGGTGTTGTGCAACAAAAGGAAAATTACATATGTTTTGGATGTGACACATGGCCGAAATGAGCATATAGTGGCTTCTATGCTAAACTAGCAACACAAATTAGCTTTCCCCATGGATGTAATGTTCCCAACAACGCGAGGCCCTAATCATTCAAAATGCTTATAGTTTATTGCTTTAACTTCTGCTAGCCTCTCGCTCTTGTGCTTCAGCATTGTCTCCTCTTCCTTTTTCCATTCTATTTCCTGAAAAGAGAAATTTTTGGCACATTAGAATTTACACGTCAGATGTAAGTAGATTGCCGTTTGTTTTCTTTCTCATTGTTGCCTTTTGCTTTTCTTCTGACACATCATCTAAATGTTCCAAATAAAATATGGTCAGGTTCATAGTTTTACATGTTGAAGGGGGCAAACTAATACGAAGTCATGGCAGCATGGCAAAAGTTGGAACCCAAATTTGGCCATATTCAATTTTATTTTATTTTAAATGCTTCACAAGAATGAATGGTAGATGCGCACGTGTGTACATAATGTCACCCCCGTTTGTCAAACCATCTTTTTGGACTCAGACTAGAACAAAAATAATAAATGAGTAAATAAGTTCAGGTTGGCTATATATGACTTACCAAGTGTACTCTCTGCCTCAATTCAAACTTCTCCTCCTAACATGTTGTAGCCTTTGCTCAGCTGATAATTACTTGCCCTGACATAATACATGGAACATATAAGAATCCATGCTTCATGTTATTCTTAAGAAACAGTAACTTATTGAGTAAAAACTAGATTGAAGACCCCAACCTTATAAAAGCAGCATGTAATAACAATTAAACTCTAGAAGAGTACTCCACTTTTAGTCTGTCTTAGCAGCAAAATGAAAGGAGACATAAATAAGTTCTCTAGCTAGTTATTTTTCTTCCATGTAACAGTATATGTGCGTGATGACAGTTGAACTAGATGATCTCACATTGATCGACCAATGGGAATAAACAGCACAACACAAAAATCTTTTTACCCAAAGCTTTCTTGTAAAACTCCTACAGTGTTTTGCTGATTTAGTATTCAGTTGTAGCATCCACTTGTTTAGCACCAAAAGATTATTGAACTCCCTATACTGATAAGACTTAATAAAACATGTGTGCAGTCATTTAGAAGTATCCACGGTGGCACTGCCATAGTGCATAGATCATTTGGAAGTTTTCACTGGCCGAGAGCATATCTACAATCCTTTACGTACAATATAAATTGAAACTACAAACATTCCCTGGTGCTTCCTATCAAGATGTCTGAAGATGGAAACGATAATATGTTCTGAAGAACTGTTCTTACTCGATTACATGGAGAAATATTTAAGTAGTGACTACCCTGAGTTCAAGCATTACAAAATACTACTCCCTCCGTTCCTAAATATAGGTCTTTCTAGTGATTTCAACAAGTGACTACATACGGAGCAAAATGAGTGAATCTACACTCTAAAATATGTCTATATACATCCGTATGTGGTAGTCCATTTGAAACCACTAAAAAGACTTATATTTAGGAACAGAGGGAGTAGATGTTTCCTTTCGCACAAACAACACATGTCCAAGCATAATGTGTATATAAGTATGAAAGATAGATCACAGTAGCTGATAGCACAGGCAAGCAACATAGATAACCATTGTTTCATATGCACGCTCAAAAGAATCAAGTAAGAAAAAGTAGTTTGATTTTGACATTTCATGTTTTGATGTGATAACTCAAGAAAATTTAGTCCTGAGCCATGACACTAAGATGTTGAACTTCACAAATTTGCGCAAAATACTACAATGTTGAGATCATGGAATGATTAATTTCCCCATGACCACAAAAGCAGTAACTCATAACCAAATATATATCTAACACAACACACATACATTAGTCATGTTGGTCTGTAGAAGTTTTTTTCCAGGAGATACTCCTAATAGTGAAAATAGCAATTAAAATGCTAAATCGACAAATTTACTGTAATAACTGATAAGGATGATCCTTGAAGGATGTAAGTGTGACCACCAGAAGAAAATCAAATCACGTACAAGTTTTCGGAGTTGTGCAATTTAGGGAATCACCTTCTCAAGCACAGGATCAAGCGATAGAACACAAGTGATATCAAGATCTTGTAGAAGCTTCTCAAAATATATAATTTCTTGTGACAATATAGTTACTGCAATGCTTATGAAGTTGAAAAGTATACATAAACTATTATCTATTAGATGGCATGAAAGTTTAAGCATAATTTTTGGTACCTATGTGAACTTGTTCTTTATATAATATATGGGTATATCACATTCAGACAACAACTTTCACAGCACATAAATAATAAACTTCATATCAGAGAACTAACACTTTTGCAAGCTCAAATCTTTAAACTCTAGAAGCAGTACTCCACTTTCAGTCTATATTTGTAGCAAACAGAGAAGAGACAGAAAGAGATTCTCTATCTGAAGTATATGTGCATGATGATGAGTGAACTAAATGATCTCACATCAATCGATCAACAGAGATAAACAAGGGTACTTGTTCATTCCAACTACATGTTCATTAGTCAAATTTCGTTGTCTTTTAACATCAAGAATTAGCACAAAGAGCACTTAATCATAGTAAATGGGAGAATAGCCATTGGCACCAAGAATTAGAGTTGTGAAGAGCATCTTCATTGGTACATTCAAGCACAAGTTTGAGAGAGAAAAATGTTACCTCAGTATTGAACTCCTATGAAACAATTAGCTAGATGGTAAATCATGGCAGGAAAGTAGGTACTTTTGTAGAGAAATTTTTAATATCAAATCCACACTCATGTCTATAAATTTATCTCTTTCAGATGGAGGCACCAAAAACTTTATAGAGTGCTACATTTCCCTACTACTATAGTAAACAATTTTTTGAATTTGGATTAGCAGTCCGCACAGACTCGAGAGCAAATACAAGTCATTGATTTGTTCCATAAAATTAATATCCACCGTTCATCAGTACCTTGCCCAAGAGATCTAATGGTTGACATTTCTTAGATTCGCTATGTACGGGCAGGCGCCAAAACGACTCCAGGACCTTTCTGGAATCCTGATAGCTCCAAATGGGCCCACTGGTGAAACTATGCTATTCAAGATCTTTTGTAGCTATGATCGGGAAACAACGATGACTAGAGTAACCTTCCTTCTACTCCGTAAAAACTACTCCCTCCGTTCCTAAATATAAGTCTTTGTAGACATTCCACTATGAACTATATACGGATGTATATAGATGCATTTTAGAGTGTAGATTCACTCATTTTGCTCTGTATATGATTCATAATGAAATCTCTATAAAGACTTATATTTCGGAACAGAGGGAGTAGCTTGTATAGAGCACTAATCGTTTGTATCTACCAAGTTTTCAAGCAGCAACTTGCCAATCCTTTGGACGGGATTTAATACTCAATGGCATACATACTACTCCCATCTGAAAATAAATGTTGCTCAAATAAACGGATGAGTGAGTGAAGAACACGTGCATCGCTTGTGCCTTCGACTAGTATACGCAGTCTTCAGTTGCGCAATGTCTGAACCTGAATAAATAAAGACCGATCCATGTACTAAAAAGGATGGATACAAGCAAATGAAATAGGCACATATACTTGCATATTAAGATAACAAAATGAAATATACACTAACCTGGCTGAAACCCTTTACAAATCACGAGCACTAGGAATTCCTCAAACAAACCAACCACCGCTAGAACCAGTCTCCAATCCTTTCACTAATAGCACCTGCATCAATTTGGTAGGAAAAGGAAAAAACAACAAGGAACACGCTCAGTAGTAACTCGGTGGAAGGGGAAATCTCCCTTCATACGGACAACTGGAAAACGCGCACCATGAGTTCTCATCGAGCAGAGAAGAAAAGATTAACAACCTTGGTAAGGAAGATCTCACCTGCATCGGGTTTCCACCGAGACGGATCTGAGGAAAGTATTGTACCACCATAGTAGAGATGGGACACCACGCTCGCCGTTGGCGGGGAGGAAGCCGTGGTGCGGAGTCCACCTATGCTCGTCGGCGTGATGGACCGTAAAGAAGAGATGGAGGCGACCGGCATCGTCGACCAGTTCTGGTGGTGGTCTTAAAGGGAGGGAGGCGACGACGATGTCGCAGGCGTATCGAGGGAGGCGACGACGAGATGCAAGCCCCGCCGCCATAGATCCCGATGGGGTCGCACAGGTCAACCAAAGGGGTGGTGGTGGAGGGCGTGGCCAACAGCAGAGGGGGCGGCGACGGCGGTCGAGGAGGAGGTCCAGGGAGGGTTCGATTTGGGAGGAGAACAGGTCGTGTGGTGGCTGTAAATCATCTTCTTTTTTTTGAGTGGTGGCTGTAATTCTTTTGAGTGGAAATGTCACACGCTCTCCCGTGCCAGCACACATTTGGGCCAAATATTATTTTGGGCTTGCGCCACATGCAGGCCCGGCAGATAGTGGGCCGTAATTCAATTCTCCCGGCAGTTTTTATGACCTAAGATGTGGACATTATTACTGGCAGTGCGCATGACCTTGCTCATTAACTTCTACCGGTAGTTTCTCTGCCGTTATGCACTTCTACCGGCAATAACAAAATCCCCGGCAGATGATTTGCCCTCATTCTTGTATTTCTCCCGGCAGTTAATTGCCCCCAATTCGGTGTTGTGGTGTAGTGTTCTATTTTGAGACATTCGATGTAATAAGTGTGTGATTGAAACTCTGTTATAAATCCTTTAAGTACTGTGTGTGTCGGCATTACCGATCCAGGGATGACACTTATGCACAGAGATTTGACCGTTTGAGGTCAGATCGCTACAAGATGGTATCAGAGCACACACTAACTGTAGGACGCGACCACTAAGATAAGCGTTAGGTCACTCTTCTCTACTCATTTTTGACTCCTCTCCTTTTTCCACTCTATAGATGGTGGACCCAAGGAACAAGTTTTCTCAACCAGATGAAGACACCCCTTTTGGACGACACTTGAAGGAGGCCACTAGATACCTGAACATCGGAATACCAAGCTTCACCGGGACCTACACCACCACTCTACAGGAAGAAGAGCGCTGGACCATTCGAGTACATGTTCCAGGAAGGACATTCACACCAGTTACTGAGCCCATAGAGTTTTCCTTTGATGCACGAACCTGGAGTCTAGGAAAGAGCATGGAAGCCCACATCGCCATGGGACACATCGGTGAAGTTTACCACAAGGATCTTAAGGATACCATCTACCAGATATGTGGACACCGAGATGAGCAGTGGGAGATGATCAACACCAGGAGGGACAAGTCCATTGCAGCCTTTATCAGGAGTTAAACCAGCACATTCGCCGCCAGGAGAACCAAATGTGCGCCAGCATGATAGATCTGAAGAAGGTGATGACCAAGATCATGGAGCTTGAAGAAGAACTCAAGTTTACACGCGATGGATACGAAGAGGAAATTGTAGTGCTACTGGAGAAGAATGAAGACCTGAAGAATAAGCTAGGAGTATCCATGGGAGACCCCACACTAGGAGGAGATGACGATCATCCCGAGGACTACATCATCATCGATGACACCGACTCCGACCCCGACAGTGATGATGACTATGAAGACGAAGCTGGAGCAGATATCATGGAATCTTCTTCCGATCAAAATTTCTAGTCGACCACCACATTATCAATAGTATCCCTACATGTACATAGGATAGTCCGAGTATTCTGTAATGGTAGTTAGATCGACTGTATTCCCTTGTTTGAATTGAGTGATATCATTATGATTTTGTGTTTGCCTCATGTGCATATGGGTAGTGATTTCCCTTAGACCTCATTCTATTCTAATCTCTCCCCTCAAAACCCATCAGATGCCTCCGAGACGTGACACCGGATTTACCTTCCCGTCGGAGCTCACTCAGTTGATCCAGCAGCAGAATGCCTTGATGCAGCTACTAGTTCAGAACCAAGGCAACAAAAACAACAACAGCAACCCACCTCCACCACCTCCAGTTGACAACTCAGCCCGTTTTCTGAGGTTGAATCCGCCGGTGTTTTCCAGTAGCACCGAGCCGATTGTTGCTGATGACTGGCTCCACAAGATTTGAAGGGAGCTGACCACCACAGGTTGCACAGATGCTGAGAAGGTGCGCTTTGCCGCACATCAATTGGATGGACCTGCAGCCTCATGGTGGGAGAATTACACAGCCACTTTTCCCATAGCCAATGTCACATGGGATCAGTTTCAGCAAGCTTTCCGCACAACCCATGTCTCTATAGGAGCAATGAATATGAAGAAGCGTGAGTTTTGCAACTTACGCTAGGGAAATCATACTGTCGGGCAGTACATGGATGAGTTTAGTAAGTTAGCTCGCCATGCCCCAGATGATGTGGCCACAGATGCCGCGAAGCAGGAGAAGTTCATGGAAGGGCTGAATGATGAGATGAGTATGCAGTTGATGTTGGCAACATTTACAAACTACCAGTAATTGGTAGACAGGGCCCTTATGATTGAAAACAAACAACAACAGATAGAGAGCCGCAAACAGAAGTATGGACAAGGGAAGTACAATTCTGGAGCTCAGCAGAAGCCTCACTTTACCCCTAACTCTGGAGGTTACACCCATAACCATGGGGGCCATACTCACAATGGAGCGAGTTCACATAACCACAGTGGGCCTAAGAATGGAAATGGGAATGGAGCAAGCAGTAACCAGAACCGTCCCAACCCAGAAACGCCCGCCAAGAAAGACCTGAGCCATGTTACCTGTTACAAGTGCAGGAAGCCTGGGCATTACGCCAACGATTGTTCTGAGTTGAAGAATGGCAATGGAAATGGAAGCTTAGGAAAGAAGCCAAATCCCTTCACGAGAGGTCAGGTGAACCACATCAACATGGAGGAGGTTGAGGAGCAGCCTGACGCAGTGATTGGTAAGTTTTTGGTTAAGTCATTTACCGCTCTTGTTCTTTTTGATACTGGTGCATCGCATTCATACATATCAAGGGGATTTGTGGACAAGTTTAAGTTACCAACTTTAGCCCTTAGGTCACCCATGCTAGTAAGCTCGCGAGGATCAGAGTATATGGCCAGCCGACGGTGTGATCGGTTACCCTTAACCATTGGTAGCCATGTTTTCCCCTCAGACCTAGTAATTTTGGAATCACAAGGATTGGATATAATACTAGGCATGGATTGGTTATCGTGGTATGGAGGAAACATCGATTGTGCTAGCAAGTCAATTTTACTCACCACCCCGGAGGGAAAAAGGATCAAGTATGTGTCTAGGCATGCGCCAAGGAGGACCCAAGTAAATTCTCTCTCTAGAGTTGTTCAGGAAGAAGTGCCTATTGTGAAGGATTACCCGGATGTATTTCCAGAGGAATTACCAGGCATGCCACCAGATCGAGACATAGAGTTTTTGATAGAGTTGTTGCCAGGCACCGGACTAATATCGAAGAGACCGTATCGGATGCCCGCAAACGATCTGGAGGAAATTAAGAAGCAGATTAAGGAGTTATTGGAGAAAGGTTACATCCGACCAAGTTCATCACCGTGGGGAGCCCCAATGCTCTTAGTTGAGAAGAAGGATGAATCGTTGAGAATGGTTGTTGATTATCGCGCATTGAATGAAGTGACGATCAAGAACAAATACCCACTACCGATGATCAACGATTTGTTTGACCAGTTGCAAGGAGCTAAAGTATTCTCCAAGATCGATCTACGATCAGGATACCACCAGTTGAAGAGTCGTAACAGGATATACCTAAGACAACTTTTACCACCAAGTACGGGCTGTATGAGTACTCGGTCATGTCATTTGGATTGACTAATGCCCTGCCTATTTCATGAGTATGATGAACAAGGTGTTCATGGAGTTTTTGGATAAGTTTGTGGTGGTATTCATTGATGATATTCTGGTATACTCGAAGGATGAAGAGGAACACAAGGAACACTTGCGCCTAGTTCTCGATAAGCTCAGCGAACACCAGCTGTATGCTCAGTTTAGCAAGTGTGAGTTTTGGTTGAAAGAAGTTGGATTTCTTGGGCATGTTATATCAGGAGAAGGTATAGCAGTAGACCCTACCAAGGTTCAGTCTGTCACTGAGTGCTTGGCACCCACCTCACTTGGGGAGATCCGCAGTTTTCTGGGACTCGCATGATACTATAGACGGTTCATTGATAATTTTTCGAAGATTGCGAAACCCATGACAGAGTTGTTGAAGAAGGACACCAAGTTCAAATGGACCGAGGAGTGTGAAGCCAGTTTTCAGGAGTTGAAGAAACGTTTGGTTACAGCCCCAGTGCTGATTCTTCCGGATATACGCAAGGATTTCCAAGTGTATTGCGATGCTTCTCGCCTAGGACTTGGAGGTGTACTTATGCAGGACGGAAGAGTTGTTTCATATGCTTCACGTCAGTTGAGACCTCACGAGATGAATTATGCCACACATGATTTGGAGTTAGCAGCCATAGTGCATGCGCTCAAGACCTAGAGACATTTCCTGATTGGAAATAGATGTGATGTGTACACGGATCACAAGAGTTTTAAGTACATTTTCACGCAGAAGGAGCTAAATCTCAGGCAGAGGAGATGGTTGGAGCTCATAAAGGATTATTATATGAAGCTACACTACCATCCAGGAAGGGCCAATGTCATAGTAGACGCTTTGAGCCAGAAGAGTTATGCCAATACCCTTGTAAGCGGAGGATTACCACAGGAGTTAGTCGAGAATCTCAAGGAGCTTCATTTGGACATAGTTACAAGAGGTTTTGTTGCAACAATGGAGGTTCAGTCTACATTATTGGGAAAGATTCGAGAAGCTCAGAAGGATGATAAGGAAATTGCTGAGATTAAGGAGAATATGAGCAAAGGAAAAGCCAAAGGTTTCCGTGAGGATGAGCACGAAACTTTATGGGTTGAGGATCGTGTTTATGTGCCCAATAGCGCAGAGATCAGGAAGTTAATACTTCAGGAAGCTCATGACTCGCCATACTCGATTCACCCCGGAAAAACCAAGATGTATTTGGATTTGAAGGAGCATTTCTGGTGGACGGGTATGAAGAAGGATATTGCCGAGTGAAGGAGTCCTGGATTAGGGGGTCTCCGGACAGCCGAACTATCTCTATTGGCCGGACTGTTAGACTATGAAGATACAAGATTGAAGACTTCGTCTCATGTCCGGATGGGACTCTACTTGGCGTGGAAGGAAAGCTAGGCAATAAGGATATGGATATCTCCTCCTTTGTAACCGACCTTGTGTAACCCTAACCCTCTCCGGTGTCTATATAAACCGAAGGGTTTTAGTCTGTAGGACAACAACCACAACATACAATCATACCATAGGCTAGCTTCTAGGGTTTAGCCTCTCTGATCTCGTGGTAGATCTACTCTTGTACTACCCATATCATCAATATAAATCAAGCAGGACGTAGGGTTTTACCTCCATCAAGAGGGCCCGAACCTGGGTAAAACATCGTCTCCCCTGCCTCCTGTTACCATCTGCCTTAGACGCACAGTTCAGGACCCCCTACCCGAGATCCGCAGGTTTTGACACCGACATTGGTGCTTTCATTGAGAGTTCCTCTATGTCGTCGCCGTTAGGCTTGATGGCTCCTACTATCATCGATAGTGATGCGGTCCAAGGTGAGACTTTTCTCCCCGGACAGATCTTCGTATTTGGCGACTTTGCACTGCGGGCTAATTCTCTTGGCCATCTGGAGCAGATTGAAAGCTATGCCCCTGGCCATCAGGTCAGATTTGGAAGTTTGAACTGCACGGCCAACATCCGCGGAGACTTGATCTTCGACGGATTCGAGCCACAGCCGGGCGCGCCGCACTGTCACGATGGGTATGACCTAGCTCTGCCGCCGAACAGTACCCCAGAGGCCGCACCCGCATCAGCTCCGACCCTTAGCTCAGAGCCAACTGCGCCAATCGAGTACGGGTGGTTAGACACCGCCTCAGGGGATGCAGTCTCAACGGCGATCGAGCCGAACACCAGCCTAACCCTCTGCGCAGCCCGTGACTCCAAGGTGCCGGACTCTTTTCCGGACTCCGAACCATCCGCGCCCCTGCCAATCGAATCCGATTGGGCGCCGATCATGGAATTCACCGCCGCAGATATCTTTCAACACTCGCCCTTCTGCGACATTCTAAATTCACTAAGGTCTCTCTCTTTGTTAGGAGAGCCCTGGCCGAACTATGGCAACAAGATTGGGATGCGGACGACGAAGAAATTCGACACCCACCCACCACCCACTTCGTAGCCAGTGTCGATGATTTAACCGACATTCTCGACTTCGACTCCGAAGACATCGACGGTATGGACGACGATGTAGGAGACGAACATGAACCAGCGCCTATAGGGCACTGGAAAGCCACCTCGTCATATGACATATACATGGTGGATACACCCAAAGAAGGCAATGGCGATGAGATAGCGGAGGATGACCCCTCCAAGAAGCAACCCAAGTGCCGACGTCAGCGGCGCCGCTCTAGGTCCCGCCAAAGCAAAAGTGGTGATACCGGCACAAGAGATAATAACACTCCGGATAGTGCCAAAGACAACAAGATTCCCCTCCAGCAAGATTCAGAGCAGGAGGATGGAGGAGCCAACTCTCCTGAGAGAGCGGCAGATGGAGAGGAGGAGGATGACAATTACATGCCCCCCTCCGAAGACGAGGCAAGCCTCGGCGACGATGAATTCGCCGTACCAGAGGATCCCGTCGAACAAGAGCGCTTCAAGCGCCGGCTTATGGCCACGGCAAATAGCCTGAAGAAAATGCAGCAGCAGCTTCAAGCTAATCAAGATCTGCTAGCTGACAGATGGACTGAAGTCCTCGCGGCCGAGGAATATAAACTCGAGCGCCCCTCCAAGAATTACCCAAAGTGCAGGTTACTACCCCGACCGGAGGAAGAAGCGTATGATACGGCTGATCGCCCACCTCGTGGCCGCGATAGAGAGGCATTCCAGCCAAAAGCTCAGCCTCCACCCCGACGCCATTCAAATAAAAAGGCATGGGGAGATACGCCAAACCTGCGACATATTGGAGGACAAAGCAAAGCATGCAATATCGATCTATGGATCACGATGGCGCACCACTCTGCGAGACGATAAACGTCACGCCGGATACAGTAAAAGCAAATCCAGCTAGGCCGAACACAGCGGGCAAGACCCATTCGAGCTGCGTCGCGATATAGCCCAATACAGAGGTGCCGCACACCCCTTATGCTTCACAGACGAAGTAATGGAACATCAATTCCCAGAAGGTTTCAAACCTGTAAATATTGAATCATACGACGGCACAACAGATCCCGCAGTATGGATTGAGGATTTCCTCCTCCACATCCACATGGCCCGCGGTGATGACTTACACACCATCAAATACCTACCACTAAAGCTCAAAGGACCAGCGCGACATTAGCTTAACAGCTTGCCAGCGGACTCCATTAGCTGTTGGGAAGATCTGGAAGCCGCATTCCTCGACAACTTTCAGGGCTCTTATGTGCGACCACCAGACGCTGATGACTTGAGCCACATAATTTAGCAGCCAGAAGAGTCGGCCAGGAAATTCTGGACTCGGTTCCTTACAAAGAAAAATCAAATCATCGACTGTCCGGATGCGGAGGCCTTAGCGGCTTTCAAACACAACATCCAAGGTGAGTGGATAGCCCTGCACCTTGGTCAGGAAAAGCTGAAATCTATGGCAGCTCTCACGACGCTCATGACCCGCTTTTGTGCGGGAGAAGACAGCTGGCTGGCTCGCAGTAATAACATATCAAAGAACCATGGTACCTCAGATACCAAGGACGGCAATAGCAGGTCACGTCGCAACAAACATAAGCGCCGCATTAACAGCGAAAATACTGAGGATACGACAGTCATTGCCGGATTCAAAGGCTCTAAACCCGGTCAGCGGAAAAAGCCATTCAAACAAAGTACGCCGGGTCCGTCCAGCTTGGACCATATACTCGATCGCTCGTGTAAAATACACGGCACCCCAGACAAGCCAGCCAATCACACCAACAGGGATTGTTGCGTGTTCAAGCAGGCCGGCAAGTTAATTGCCGAAAACAAGGACAAGGGGCCGCATAGCGATGACGAGGAGGAGCCCCGGCAGCCGCACACTGGAGGATAGAAGAGGTTTCCCCCGCAAGTGCGGACGGTGAACATGATATACGCAACCCACATCCCCAAGAGGGAGCGGAAGCGTGCGCTCAGGGACGTATATGCGTTGGAGCCAGTCGCCCCAAAGTTCAACCCTTGGTCGTCCTGTCCGATCACCTTCGAACGCAGGGACCACCCGACTAGTATCCGGCATGGCGGATTCGCCGCACTGGTCCTAGACCCAATCATTGACGGATTTCACCTCACTCAAGTCCTTATGGATGGCGGCAGCAGCCTGAACCTGCTTTATCAGGACACAGTGCGCAAAATGGGTATAGACCCCTCAAGGATCAAACCCACAAAAACGACCTTTAAGGGCATCATTCCAGGTGTAGAGGCCCATTGCACAGGCTCAATTACACTTGAAGTGGTCTTCGGATCCCCAGATAACTTCCGAAGCGAAGAGTTAATCTTCGATATAGTCCCGTTCCGCAGTGGTTATCACGTGCTGCTCGGGCGAACCGCATTTGCTAGATTCAATGCGGTACCACATTATGCATACCTCAAGCTCAAGATGCCAGGACCTCGCGGAGTTATTACAGTCAATGGAAACACAGAGCGCTCTCTCCGAACAGAGGAGCACACCGCGGCCCTCGCAGCAGAAGCGCAAAGCAGCCTCTCAAGGCAATCAACCAGTTTGGCGCTTCAAAGCCCGGACACCTTCAAGCGCGCTCGGGGCAATCGGCAAATAGACCACCTGGTGCGATCTGAGCTCGCGTAGCAATACGGCAGCCACCCCAATCCCAGCCCAACGGTGAAACTCGTGCCACGCGTACATAATTACGCATTAAAAATACCATCGGCACAGGTGGGGAGGGGGGCACAACTGCGGCACGCCCCAAGATGCGGCTTAAACCACACTAGGGGCTTCCCGTTTAGTTATTTTTCCTTTTTTTTCAGGACCTTAATCTCTGGAAACACTGTCCGGCAACACTATTGCCGAACACATGATGCAGCAACCAAGGAGCAGACAAGTACGTCATACCACGGAATTCCCAGGTTGATTACGGTAACGAGCGAAATATTCGATTTAATATCATCCCTCAGCTTGCCCTTGGAAGGGACATAGTACTACTCTTTGCTTATCGCAATATCTGTATCACTCTGCTTGAACGCAATTTTTTAATAAACAATGCATGACATTAGGACTATTATTGCATTCTTGTTATATATATCTATGTGTTCATTAATGACGCCTTGCAACCATACAACTTGGTACGGCTAATACACCAGGGGCTTACGTACCTCACAACACGGTGTGAAAAGTCCAAACACTTTCACAAGTGCGGCACCCCGAACTTATAGCATTATATGCATCAGCTCCGAATCATGTCTTTGGTCAAATGTTGGGTTTGCCCGGATCCTATGTTTTGGTACCTTACGTTCTGCTCTATCGGCTAAGGTAGCGCTAGGAGAACTACTGCGATTGTGCCCCAGTTCTGCTGGGTTTAGCACCTCAGTAGAGAAAGCTAAAACTGACTGTCATGATAAGGCGAGAGACTGGTCGCTGTTCGGCGAGGTTTTCGAGTCCCTAAAGACTAATGCCGCTTAGAGCGAGGGGTCGGCCCTGTCCGGCTTAAAGGCGTGTATTGCACCCCAAATTCGGCCTTCTGAATACCAGGGGCTTCGCCGAAATTTAAAATTATAGAATTCTATGGCTAAGTGAGAGTGATAAAGCATTATTAGTCCGGTTGCCTTGTTCGCTGTGCTGAGCACCTCCCTCGAAGGACCCAAACATGGGAACAAGAGTGCTCAGGTTTATCCCGAACACCCCAGCACTCGTGGCATGGGGGCAGAAGCCGAGGACTAGCCATCTCTCAGATTGGATAAACAGCCAAACAGAAGGTAATATTTTAAATTCAAACAAGCGTTGCATAGCGCATATGAAACAAGTTTTCATAAATACAGGATAAAACGAGCAAGTCTCACTCAAATATTACATCTTTTGAACACTCGTCCGCTATGAGACGGGCACCCGGCAGAACACCCTCATAGTACATCTCGGGGTGGCGGTGCTCCTTGCCCTCCGGCGGCCCCTCCTTGATCAGCTTCCACGGCGTCTAGCTTGACCCACTGCAATTTCACACGGGCGAAATCCCGGCGTGCACCTTCAATGCAGACAGATCGCTTGACGACCTCCAGCCGCGGGAAGGCATCCATAAGCCGCCTCACCAGGCCGAAGAAGTTGTTCGGAAGGGCGTCGCCAGGCCACAGCCGGACTATAAAGCTACTCATGGCCAGATCGGCCACCTTATGTAGCTCGACCATCTGCTTCAGCTAGTCGCTCATTGGCACCGGGTGTTCGACCTCAGCATACTGAGACCAGAACAGCTTCTACGTTGAGCTTCCATCCTTGGCCTGGTAAAATTATGCGGCATCGGACACGCTGCGGGGCAAATCTGCGAATGCTCCTGGAGAGCTCCGGATTCGGGTAAGTAATCGGTAATTTACTTTTACATGCTTGCTTTGCATATAGAAAGCCTTACCCGCCGCTATCTTCTTCATCGTCGATCTCCTGGAGGGCCTTTTGGGCTTCGGCCTTGGCACTTTTTGCGCTCTCGAGGGCCGCGACAAGCTCAGACTCCGCGTCTTTGAGTCAAGCTCCAACGCCTCGTGCTTCGCCACGAGAGCCTGGAGCTCTTGCTGCACCTCGCCCACCCGAGCCTCATGCTTCTCTCGCTCGGTGCGCTCCTTGGCCGCTTATCTTCGGCCTTGGTTAGCGCTTGCTTCAGGGTCGCCACCTCGGTCGTGGCCCCTGGCAAATATACGTTGATCCTGTCATTTTGCAATCGCGTCTTCTTTTATATATACATATCTATAGACAGGGTATTACTTACCCTTGTTCTCCTCGAGCTGCCTCTTGGCAAGGCCGAGCTCTTTCCTGGACCCCTCGAGGTCCTGCTTCAGTACGGCGACCTCCGCAGTCAGTGCGGCGGACGCCAGCAGCGAAGCCTGCATATGCATATTGACATACTTATATTAGACTCCTGCGATATTATTTGATCCTCTGTTCGGCTTTTCTTTGTGAACACCGAACAAAGCATCAGGGGCTACTGTCTATGCGGTAATATTTCTACTACATTTTAAAACACTTACCTCAAAGCCTGTTAGAAGGCTGGCACAGGCTTCAGTCAATCCGCTCTTGGCGGACTGAACCTTCTGGATCACCGCACTCATGATAGTGCGGTGCTCCTCGTCGATGGAAGCGCTGCGAAGCGCTTCCAGCAGATTGTCCGGGTGCCTCTGGATGGACAGAGGTCACCGGCACAGGCGTCTTGCCCTCTTAGAAGGAGGCCGCCTGCCCGAACCGCTGGAGGGTCCGGCGCGGTGTTCGGCTGAGGGCCGAACTCGGAGCTCTCAGGGGCCCCGTCCCCTGGCTCCCGGAGTCCGGAAGGTCGCCTTGAGGCGCCTCCAGGACTGTCTCCCCTTGACCGGTGCCTCTTGAGACAGCACCTCGGCGTCGTCAGCAGGATGAGGGAGGTGGCGGTCGGGACTGGATCGCTATCCATGTCCGACGAGCCCAGGGAGCCGTCCGATGATACATCGATACTGGTTGTGGCGGCCTGCATAATTATCGTTCGGCGTTAGGAAAACAGTGCGACAAAGGAATGCTATGAGTTACTCTGGTATCCGAATACTTACGATCTCCCCAGGGGCTTGGCCCGGGCAACCACTCGTCTTCGCCCTCGTCGGCGGCGGTGGAACTGTCTGGAAGGAGAGTCCTCCCCTTCTTGGACCCTTCGGCCCCCCAGTTGGGGCGGCCTTCCTTTTCTTGTCTCCCCCGCCTGGAGGGGGAGCATCTTCTTCTTCCTCCTCGTTTTCGGGAGAGGAGTGTGCCCTAGAGTTATCGGACGATGAGTCCGATAACACATGGCGCCGGGAACTCTTTCGGTTCCCTTGGCCTTCTTGGTCTTCTCCGGCACCTTGTAAGGAGCCGGAGTCAGCATCTCCGTCAGGAGAGCGCCCGCAGTATCTTCGGGCAAAGGGGCCGGACAGTTAATCTGCCCCGACATCTCCACCCAGTCCTGTCAAAGGCATGGAGATTAGACCCCGCACATAATTAAGCTAGGGAAAATAAATGTCCTACGGGACGTATTGAACTCACCGAACGCGCTAGGCGCTTTGCGCTTAGTCCGCGGTCCTCGGCGAGAGAAGGAGGGACCTCGGCGCCCTTGAACAGCACCTTCCAGACGTCCTTGTGCGTCGTATCAAAGAGCTCGCTCAGAGTCTGGTGCCGGGCCGGGTCGAACTCCCACAAGGTAAAATCCCGTTGTTGACACGGGAGGATCCGGCGGATGAGCATAACTTGGACTATGTTGACAAGCTTGAGCTTCTTGCTCGCCATACTCCGGATACATTTCTGGAGTCCATCCAGCTCCACCGACGAACCCCACGACAAGCCCTTCTCTTTCCAGGAAGTGAGCCGTGTAGGGAATCCGGATCGAAACTCGGGGGCTGCACCCATTTGGCGTCGCGCGGCTCGGTGATGTAGAACCACGCCGATTGCCATCCCTTTATTGTCTCCACGAAGGAGCCTTCGAGCCATATAACGTTGGGCATCTTGCCCACCATGGCTCCGCCGCATTCTGCTTGTTGGCCTCGTACCACCTTCGGCTTGATATTGAAGGTCTTTAACCACAGGCCGAAGTGGGGCCGGATGCGGAGGAAAGCCTCACACACGACGATGAACGCCGAAATGTTGAGGATGAAGTTCGGGGCCAGATCATGAAAGTCCAGCCCATAGTAGAACATGAGACCACGGACGAATGGATGGAGGGGAAACCCTAGTCCGCGGAGGAAGTGGGGAAGGAAAACTACCCTCTCGTGAGGTTCCGGGGTAGGGACGATCTGCCCCGCAGCGGGCAGCCGATGCGCGATGTTCGCGGCTAAGTATCCGGCTCCGCGCAGCTTCTTGATGTCTCCCTCCGTGACGGAGGAGACCATCCACCTGCCTCCCGCTCCGGACATGGTTGGAGAAGGTTGAGGTGGGAAGTGCGGACTTGGGCGCTAGAGCTCGAGTGTGCGAAAACGGATGAGCAAAGGAGGAAGAAGGCGTGGATAGAAAGGTGAATCCTTATCCCTTTATATGGGCGGACGAAGCTAAGCGTCCCCACTTGCCTGGTAAAACTCGCTTATCCCCCAAGAGCGTAATTGATGGCGCGTTGGGTTACCCACGCCCGTATTGATGAGAATCCCGTAATAAGGGGACACGATCTCTGCTTTGACAAGACGTGTCGAAAAACTGCCTCGCGTTATGTGCGGGGCTGGTTAAAGGAAACGTTCGAATAATCACCGGGCCATGACATAACGTCATGCTGCCAAAACAAGCCAGCAAATTAGATCTGCGAAAATATTATTCTCTCTACGGTGGATGTGGAACTTATTTTGCAGGGTCGGACACTATCCTCGTATTCAAATTCTTCTGTGATGTATTCGGAGAAGGAACCCGCCTTGCAATGCGAAGACAATACTGCGCGCCGGACTCATCGTCATTGAAGCCTGGTTCAGGGGCTACTGAGGGAGTCCTTGGATTAGGGGGTCTCCGGACAGCCGGACTACTCCATTGTCCGGGACTGTTAGACTATGAAGATACAAGATTGAAGACTTCGTCTCCTGTCCGGATGGGACTCTACTTGGCGTGGAAGGCAAGCTAGGCAATACGGATATGGATATCTCCTCCTTTGTAACCGACCTTGTGTGACCCTAACCCTCTCCGGTGTCTATATAAACCGAAGGGTTTTAGTCCGTAGGACAACAACCATAACATACAATCATACCATAGGCTAGCTTCTAGGGTTTAGCCTCTCTGATCTCGTGTAGATCTACTCTTGTACTACCCATATCATCAATAATCAATCAAGCAGGACAGTAGGGTTTATCTCCATCAAGAGGGCCCGAACCTGGGTAAAACATTGTGTCCCCTACTCCTGTTACCAAATCCTGCCTAGACGCATAGTTCGGGACCCCCTACCCGAGATCCGCCGGTTTTGACACCGACACCGAGTATGTAGTAGTGTGTGATGTATGTCAGAGAGTGAAGGCAGAACGTCAGAAGCCAGCCAGATTATTACAACCTATGCCGATACCAGAATGGAAGTGGGACAAACTTGGCATGGATTTCATCACCGGATTACTCAGGACCCGGTCGGGATATGATTCTATCTGGGTAGTATTTCATCATTTGACAAAGTTAGCTCACTTTATCCTAGTAAAAATCACTTATACAAGCGTGAAGTTGGCCAAGATATATATGACCAGGATCGTATGTCTGCACGGAGTTCCAAGGGCCATCGTATCAGATAGAGGAACACAGTTTACCTCAAAATTTTGGAATCAACTGCACCAGACTTTGGGTACCAGGCTAGAGTTCAGTACGGCCTTTCATCCACAGACTGATGGACAGAACGCAAGAGTAAATCAGATTCTGGAGGACATGTTAAGTGCCTGTGCGCTAGATTATGGATCTAGTTGGGATGATAATTTGCCCTACGCAGAGTTCTCATACAACAATAGTTATCAAGCTAGTTTGAAGATGGCACCTTTCGAAGCTTTGTATGGAAGAAGGTGCAGGACACCATTAATGTGGGATGAAGTTGGAAACCGTCAGTTGTTTGGACTAGATCTGATCAAGGAGTCTAAAGAGAATGTTAAGTTGATTCGGGATAGACTGAAGGTAGCTCAATCCAGGCAGAAGAGTTATGCTGACACCAAACGTAAGGAGGTAGTCTATGAGATTGGAGACCGAGCATATCTTCTCATGTCACCACTGCGAGGAGTTAAACGTTTTGGAGTTAAGGGAAAGTTAGCCCCGAGATTTGTAGGACCAAATCAAGTGTTGTAACATATGGGAGAAGTTGCCTACAAGTTGGAGTTACCTGAAGGACTGTCAGGAGTTCATGATGTGTTTCACGTTTCCCAATTGAAGAAGTGCCATGCAGAGATGGCCGATATTCCTCTAAGAGATACAGTGCCCCTGGAAGCAATTCAGTTGGAGAGTGATCTGACCTATGAAGATAAACTCGTCAAGATTCTTGAGTTTGCCAGCCGAGTTACCTGCAGCAAGGTTATCAAGTTTTGCAAAGTTCAGTGGAGCCACCATACCGAGCATGAAGCCACCTGGGAACAAGAAGAAGACCTACGAAAATACCACTTCTACCTCTTGAGCATGTGTTGGTTTTCCCTTGACGAGGAAAGGGTGATGCAGCAAAGTAGCGTAAGTATTTCTCTCAGTTTTTGAGAACCAAGGTATCAATCAGTAGGAGACCACGTGCGAGTCACATCGTACCTACACAAACAAATAAGAAACTCGCAACCAACGCGATAAAGGGGTTTTCAATCCCTTCACAGCCACTTGCAAGAGTGAGATCTGATAGAGATGATAATAATAAGATAAATATTTTTGGTATTTTTATGATATAGATTGAAAGTAGAGATTGCAAAATAAAATAGATTGGAAACTTGTATGATGGAAAATAGACCCGAGGGCCATAGGTTTCACTAGTGGCTTCTCTCAAGATAGCATAAGTATTACGGTGGGTGAACAAATTAGTCGAGCAATTGATAGAAAAGCGAATAATTCTAAGAATATCTAGGTATGATCATGTATATAGACATCACGTCCGTGACAAGTAGACCGACTCCTGCCTGCATCTACTACCATTACTCCACACATCGACCGCTATCCAGCATGCATCTAGAGTATTAAGTTCATAAGAGCAGAGTAACACTTTAAGCAAGATGACATGATGTAGAGGGATAAACTCATGCGATATGATATAAAATCCATCTTTTTATCCTCAATGGAAACAATACAATATGTGTCGTTTCCCTTTCTGTCACTGGGATCGAGCACCGCAAGATTGAACCCAAAGCTAAGCACTTCTCCCATTGCAAGAAAGATCAATCTAGTAGGCCAAACCAAATTGATAATTCAAAGAGACTTGCAAAATTAACCAATCATACATAAAAGAATTCAGAGAAGATTCAAATATTGTTCATAGACAAACTTGATCATAAACCCACAATTCACCGGATCTCGACAAACACACCGCAAAAGAAGATTACATCGAATAGATCTCCAAGAGAATCGAGGAGAACTTTGTATTGAGATCCAAAGAGATAGAAGAAGCCATCTAGCTAATAACAATGGAACCGAAGGTCTGAGGTAAACTACTCACACATCATCGGAGGGGCCATGGAGTTGATGTAGAGGCCGTCCGTGATCAATGCCCCCTCCGGCGGAGCTCCGGAAAAGGCCCCAAGATGGGATCTCCTGGGTACGGAAGGTTGCTGCGGTGGAAATAGGGTTTCGTGGTGCTTCCTTGATGTTTTCGGGGTATATGAATATATATAGGAGGAAGAAGTAGGTCAGTGGAGCAATGAGGGGCCCACGGGGGTGGAGGGCACGCCCGGGGGGGGGGGGTAGGTGCACCCCTGCCTTGTGGCCGCCTAGTTGATTGTTTGACAACCACTCCAAGTCCTCTGGATCACGTTTGTTCCAAAAATCACGCTCCCGAAGGTTTCATTCCATTTGGACTCCGTTTGATATTCCTTAGTTTCCGGCCCGACTGGGCCGAAGGCCCAGCCGAGCAGGACGCGGCCCAACGCCCCCCGCCGCCTTCCTCACACGCGCCACCGTTCCTGACACGGACACCGAGGGGGAGTCTGAGCCGGACTCCGCCCCGGGCCAACCCCTCCTCCAAGCCGCCGCCCCCGAGGCCTTTAAAGGCCGAGGCCCTGCCGCCTCCTCCCTCACCTCGAGCCGCCGCAACCCATAGCCGAAGCCGCTGCCGCCGAGCTTCGCCGCCGCCGTCGCGCCTGCCGCCCGCCGCAGCTGCAGCCGCCGCCACCTGCGCTTGCCACCGCCGCCCGCATCGCTGCGGCCGCTCCGCAGCGCCGCCGCACGCCGTCCCACCTTGCCGGAGCCCCCGACCCGCCGGTTTTCCTCACGAACCGAAAAAAGCTATCGTTTTTTTCATTTTGTTTTTAGATCGATTTTGTTTTAGGGTTAGGGTTTTTCTTGGTTTTCTTTGGTTTCGCTAATTAGCGAACGTTCACCCGAACGCCTCTATTCATGAACGCGTTCGTCCGTTCGTCTCTGCTAGCGAATGTTTGTTTGTTTGTCTTCTCTTTTTATTTTATTTTTGGCCAGGGACATATCCGCGATTATTTTTATCGCAGTTGAGCCCCTAATCTTCAAACGCCCACAACTTTTTAACCGTTCGTCCAAATCCAGTGAAACCAACGCCAAAATCTTCGTCTCGAACCCCTCTTTCCAGTGAACCAACTTGAACATGGTGTCGGCAAATTAAAATTTGGTTGCAAGCAGATTTGAATTTGAACTTCTTTTGATCGCAGTTTGAGTTTCGTAGCTCCGATTCGATTGATTCTTTTTGCGTATCGAAGCTCTTCACTTGTATTTTCCATTTGGATCTTTTCATTCGAGTTTTACCCATGCATCTATTGCTTGAGTGCTTATGTATGTTATTGTTTGCTTGGGATAGAGTTTCCGGAGTGCGAAGCATGCTACTATGAGTCACTAGGGTTTTCAGATCGTCAGCAAGGCAAGTAACACTTTGATCATACTTTTCATACCCAGTTTTTATGCATTAGTTTTAATCCTCAAACATTGCATGTATAGGATCTGTTTTACTTGTGGGTATTTTGGGAAGTAGATCTTGAGGTAGTACCTATTGCCCTTTTCATTCAAACCCTAGGAGTTACTTCTACGTTATGCTTATACCGCTATGCTATGCTCGTAGATGTGGTTTGGGTTGAGTGATTCATGTCAGTTGTGAGAATTATTTTTAACTAAGGGTTTATTTAAGGTGGCTACTTAACACACATCTGGGTGGATTGTTTGTGGGCACCTGGGGTGATCCAGTGCTGTCCAAGGAGATCCCGGGGAATCTGTGTGATCATCCTATGGTCCGCCACCCAGGCTCAAAGGGATCATATTGTTATTCATGCTGGAAACTTCCGTGTCCAGACACAATATATTATGGGCTCTGGCATAGTCGAGTATGTTGTGTGAACTCTTTCAGTGGTAAACTAGCAGATGTAGGGGATGTAGGTGGTACAGTTTACCCGTCGAAAGGGCTAATGCTTTTGAAAGACTGTGTCTCGGTCATCCGTTTCTCAAACATCATGTAGCATGAGAAATCAACAAAGGAGATCGAGTCTTGTGGGGAAAAGTACGCAAATCTCTACAGAGTGTATAAACTAATCATGATTAGCCGTGTCCCCGGTTATGGACATCTTGAGTATCTGGTACTTGAATTATGATGTTGATCTCATCACTTTACTCTAATTAATTTGTTGGTTGATGATTACTTTAATTGGGATTGAGATGGGTTTCCATTCTCAATGTTTTTTAACAAACCTTGTAGTTAAATAAAATATATTCCTTTGAAGTAGGGAATTTTTTTTCCGCAAAAACATTAACCTTAGAGCCTCCACCAGCCATATATGCATATAGTTATAGCTGTTACATGTTCTTTGCTCTATGGTGTTATATTTGCCAGCATATTCCATGTGCTGACCCGTTTCGGGCTGCAACGTATTATGTTGCAGAATTTTTAGACGAAGAGTAAGGTGCGCTAGGTCGTTGTCGTGCACTCAGCTATGCCGTTGGAGTTGATGGACTCGCTTTATCTTCCAAGCCTTCCACTGTTATCTTATTTAGATGGCATTCAGCCATATTATTGTAATAAGTTCTCTTTTGAGACATTCGATGTAATAAGTGTGTGATTGAAACTCTGTTATAAATCCTTCAAGTACTTTGTGTGTCAGCATTACCGATCCAGGGATGATACTTATGCATAGAGATTTGACCGTTTGAGGTCGGATCGCTACATCTTTTGTCCTACCCTCCCGTGGCAGCGGGGTCCTATTGGAAACTAAGGGATATTAAGTCCTCCTTTTAATAGAGTACTGGAACAAAGCATTAACACTTCATGAATACATGAACTCCTCAAACTATGGTCATTATCGGGAGTGGTCCCGATTATAGTCACTTCGGGGTTACCGGATCATAACACATAGTAGGTGACTATTGACTTGCAAAATAGGATCAAAAACTCACATATATTCATGAAAACATAATAGGTTCAGATCTGAAATCATGGCACTCGGGCCCTAGTGACAAGCATTAAGCATAGCAAATTCATAGCAACATCAATCTTAGAACATAATGGATACTAGGGATCAAACCCTAACAAAACTAACTCGATTACATGGTAAATCTCATCCAACCCATTACTGTCCAGCAAGCCTACGATGGAATTACTCACGCACGGCGGTGAGCATCATGAAATTGGTGATGGAGGAAGGTTGATGATGATGTTGGTGACGGATTCCCCTCTTCGGAGCCCCGAACGGACTCCAGATTAGCCCTCTTGAGAGAGATTAGGGCTTGGCAGCGGCTCCGTATCATAAAACGCGATGAATCCTTCTTTCTAATTTTTTTCTCCCCGAACATGAATATATCGAGTTGGAGTTGACGTCGGTGGAGCCTCAGGGGGCCCACGAGGCAGGGGGACACGCCCTTGGGGGGCCTGCACCCTCGTGGACAGGGTGTGGGCCCCTGGTGTTGATTCTTTCACCAGTATTTTTTATTAATTCCAAAATGTGTCTCTGTTGATTTTCAGGTCATTCCGAGAACTTTTATTTCTGCACAAAAATAGCACCATGGTAATTCTGCTGAAAACAGCGTTAGTCGGGTTAGTTCCATTCAAATCAGGCAAGTTAGAGTCCAAAACAAGGTCAAAAGTGTTTGGAAAAGTTGATACGATGGATATGTATCAATATGCTGTTAAGTTCAGGGTAAGGTCTAAATTGGATGGGTTTCGATGGGCCTTAGTGGCGGTGTATGGCGCAGCCCCACCCAAATTTAAACCTGATTTCCTGGCGGATCTGGTTAGGATTTGTGGGGATGAGAGGTTGCCAATCTTAGTGGGGGGGGACTTTAACATCATTAGGAGGAAAGAAGAAAAGTACAACGATCATTTTGACGGGCGGTGGTCCTTTATGTTCAACATGATCATTGAGAGTCTTAATCTCAGGGAGACAGAACTCACGGGGAGATAGTTTACTTGGGCAAACTCTCTTCCTATGCCTACTTATGAGAAGCTCGACAAGGTGCTTGCGAGTGTGGAATGGGAACAGAAGTACCCACTAGTATTGGTGCATGCCATGTAGAGGGCAGTCTCCGACCACACACCTTTGTTAGTTGACTCGGGTGAAGCAACACATACTGGCAACAAAAACATTTTCTCATTCGAACTAAGTTGGTTCGAAAAAGAAGGCTTTCTAGATATGGTGGCAATAGAATGGGCTAGACCAGTTGCGGGTAGATCCAACATGGAGCGCTGACAAAATAAGATTCGTCACCTACGACAATTCTTGAGGGGTTGGGCCAGAAACAAAAGTGGGATTTACAAACAAGAGAAAGATCGGCTTATCCAGTTGATTCAGGAGCTAGATTTGAGAGCAGAAAGGAATCCGCTGGACGAAACAGAGCAGGTCGTTAAGTCCGACACAGAGTTGAAACTGCATGCGTTGCTTAGAGAAGAGGAAATGAAGTGGGCCCATCGCGCTATGGTGCTTAAGGTAGTTCAAGGGGATGACAAGAGTAAACAATTTTATATGATTGCAAATGGAAAACATAGGAGAAAGAAAATCATCCAGCTTGAGCAAGATGAGGGAAACGTTGCGGTCACGAAAATCTCAATTTATATATATCCAACTATTACAAGCAACTTTTTGGGCCTCCGGTAGACAACGCGGTGGCCCTCGACGAGCTTGCAGTTGATGATATTGCTCAGTTGACGTCAGATGAGAATGAGATTTTTTCTGCACCTTTTACCGAGAAGGAGGTTTTTGAGGCAATCGCTCAAATGAAACCGAATAAAGCTTCGGCACCAGATGGGTTTCAAGCAAAATTCTATAAGAAATGTTGGCATATTTTGAAAGATGACCTTATGCCTATGTTTCATGATTTATTTAATGGGCATCTGTAACTCTTCCATCTCAATTTTGGCACGATTACGCTGCTGCCAAAGAAAGAGGAAGCATTTCGAATTGAGCAATTCAGACCCATTTGTCTTTTGAATGTGAGCTTCAAGATCTTTACTAAAGTGGCCACCAATAGACTGATACGGATTGCCCATTTGGTAGTGCAACCCAGTCAGACTGCCTTCATGCCTGGAAGACACATCCTAGAAGGGGTTGTTGTCTTACATGAAACCTTGCACGAAATCCATTCGAAAAAACTAGATGGGGTGATTTTCAAAGTGGATTTTGAGAAGGCATATGACAAGGTCAAATGGCTGTTTCTACAATAGGCCATGCGCATGAAGGGTTTTAATGGGGCATGGAGGAATCAGGTGGATTCCTTTGTCCAGAAAGGTAGTGTCGGGGTAAAGGTGAATGATGACATTTGTCATTATTTTCAAACGCATAAAGGCCTACGACAAGGAGACCCATTGTCTCCGATTCTGTTCAACATTGTGGCAGACATGTTGACAGTTCTCATAGGTCGGGCCAAGGAGAAAGGCCTGGTAGATGGTCTTGTTCCCCATTTGGTGGATGGGGGCTTCTCTATTCTACAATATGCGGATGACACTATTATGTTCATGGAGCATGACCTTGCAAAGGCGAGGAATATGAAACTAGTGTTGTGCCTGTTTGAACAATTGTCTGGTCTAAAAATTGATTTCCTCAAGAGTGAATTGTTTTGCTTTGGTAGGGCCAAAGAAGACCAAGAAAATTATAGGCTACTGTTCGGTTGTGTACTGGGGTCACTACCGTTCAGTTATCTAGGCATTCCAATACTGTTGGGTAACGTAGCAGAAATTCAAAATTTTCCTACGTGTCACCAAGATCTATCTATGGAGAGACCAGCAACGAGGGGAAGGAGAGTGCATCTACATACCCTTGTAGATCGCTAAGAGGAAGAGTTCAAGAGAATGGGGTTGATGGAGTCGTACTCATCGTGATCCAAATTACCGGAGATCCTAGTGCCGAACGGACGGCACCTCCGCGTTCAACACACGTACAGCCCGACGATGTCTCCCACGCCTTGATCCACCAAGGAGAGAGGGAGAGGTTGAGTGAGACTCCATCTAGCAGCAGCACAACGGCGTGGTGGTGGTGGAGGAGTGTGGCAATCCTGCAGGGCTTCGCCAAGCACCACGGGATATGAGGAGAAAGAGAGGGAGGGCTGCACCAACGAGAGAGATCAAATCGCGTGTCATGGGCAGCCCCTATGCCTCACTATATATAGGGGAGAGGGAGGAGGGTGCGCCCCTCTAGGGTTCCCACCCCTAGGGGGGCGGCAGCCCTAGATGGGAAAGGGGAGGCGGCCAAGAGGGGAGGGGGAGAGGGAGGCGCACCAGGATGGGCCCTAATGCCCATACCCCTTTAGGGTTTGCCCCCTTTCCACCTCTTAGGCGCCTTGGGCCCTTGTGGGGGGGGCGCACCAGCCCACCTGGGGCTGGTCCCCTCCCACACTTAGCCCACACAAGCCTCCGGGGTTGGTGGCCCCACTTGGTGGACCCCCGGGACCCTCCCGGTGGTCCCGGTACATTACCGATAAACCCCGAAACCTTTCCGGTGACCAAAACAGGACTTCCCATATATAAATCTTTACCTCCGGACCATTCCGGAACTCCTCGTGACGTCCGGGATCTCATCTGGGACTCTGAACAACATTCGGTAACCACATACAAACTTCCTTTATAACCCTAGCGTCATTGAACCTTAAGTGTGTAGACCCTACGGGTTTGGGAGACATGCAGACATGACCGAGACGTTCTCCAGCCAATAACCAACAGCGGGATCTGGATACCCATGTTGGCTCCCACATGTTCCACGATGATCTCATTGGATGAACCACGATGTCAAGGACTTAATCAATCTCGTATACAATTCCCTTTGTCTAGCGGTACGATACTTGCCCGAGATTCGATCGTCGGTATCCCGATACCTTGTTCAATCTTGTTACTGGCAAGTCTCTTTACTCATTTCATAACACATCATCCCGTGATCAACTCCTTGATCACATTGTGCACATTATGATGATGTCCTACCGAGTGGGCCTAGAGATACCTCTCCGTTTACACGGAGTGACAAATCCCAGTCTCGATTCGTGCCAACCCAACAGACACTTTCGGAGATACCTGTAGTGTACCTTTATAGCCACCCAGTTACGTTGTGACGTTTGGCACGCCCAAAGTATTCCTACGGTATCCGGGAGTTGCACAATCTCATGGTCTAAGGAAATGATACTTGACATTAGAAAAGCTTTAGCATACGAACTACACGATCTTGTGCTATGCTTAGGATTGGGTCTTGTCCATCACATCATTCTCCTAATGATGTGATCCCGTTATCAATGACATCCAATGTCCATGGTCAGGAAACCGTAACCATCTATTGATCAACGAGCCAGTCAACTAGAGGCTTACTAGGGACATGGTGTTGTCTATGTATCCACACATGTATCTGAGTTTCCTATCAATACAATTCTAGCATGGATAATAATCGATTATCATGAACAAGGAAATATAATAATAACTAATTTATTATTGCCTCTAGGGCATATTTCCAACAGTCTCCCACTTGCACTAGAGTCAATAATCCAGTTCACATCGATATGTGATTAACACTCAAGGTCACATCGCCATGTGACTAACACCCAAGAGTTAGTAGAGTCAGTAGTCTAGTTCACATCACTATGTGATTAACACTCAATGAGTTCTAGGTTTGATCATGTTGCTTGTGAGAGAGGTTTTAGTAAACGGGTCTGCAACATTCAGATCCGTATGTACTTCGCAAATTTCTATGTCATCTTGTAGATGCAACTACTACGCTACATTTGGAGCCATTCCAAATAACTGTTCTACTTGGAGCTATTCTAAATTGTTGCTCCATTATACGTATCCGGTATCTCTACTCAGAGCTATCCGGATAGGTGTTAAGCTTGCATCGACGTAACCCTTTACGACGAACTCTTTTACCACCTCCATAATCGAGAAAAATTCCTTAGTCCACTAGTTACTAAGGATAACTTTGACCGCTGTCCTGTGATCCATTCTTGGATCACTCTTGTACCCCTTGACTGACTCATGGCAAGGCACACTTCAGGTGCGGTACACAGCATAGCATACTGTAGAGCCTACGTCTTAAGCATAGGGGACGACCTTCGTCCTTTCTCTCTATTTTGCCGTGGTCGAGCTTTAAGTCTTAACTTCATACCTTACAACTCAGGCAAGAACTCCTTCTTTGACTAATCCATCTTGAACACCTTCAAGATCATGTCAAGGTATGTGCTCATTTGAAATTACTATTAAGCGTTTTGATCTATCCTTATAGATCTTGATGCTCAATGTTCAAGTAGCTTGATCCAGGCTTTCCATTGAAAGACACTTTCCAAATAACCCTATATGCTTTCCAGAAATTCTACGTCATTTCTGATCAACAATATGTTAACAACACATATTCATCAGAAATTCTATAGTGCTCCCACTCACTTCTTTGGAAATACAAGTTTCTCATAAACTTTGTATACACCCAAAACTTTGATCATCTTATCAAAGCATACATTCCAACTCCGAGATGCTTACTCCAGTCACTAGAAGGATTGCTGGAGCTTTGCATACTTATTAGCATCTTTCAGGATTGACAAAACCTTCCAGTTTGTATCACATACAACCTTTCCTCAAAAAACGTCGAGGAAACAATGTTTTGACATCCTATCTGCAATATTTCATAAATAATGCAGTAATCGCTAATATAATTCCAACAGACTCTTAGCATCGCTACGAGTGAGAAAGTCTCATCGTAGTCAACTCCTTGAACTTGTCGGAAAACATCTTAACGACAAGTCGAGCTTTCTTAATGGTGATACTTACCATCATTGTCCGTCTTCCTTTTAAAATCCATATGTACCTAACAGCCTTACGACCATCAAGTAGTTCTTCCAAAGTCTACACTTTGTTTTCATATATGGATCCTCTCTCGGATTTTATGGCCTCGAGCCATTTATCGGAATCCGGGCCCACCATCGCTTCTCCATGGCTCGTAGGTTCATTGTTGTCTAGCAACATGACTTCCAAGACAGGATCACGTACCACTCTGAAGTAGTACGCATCCTTGTCATCCCATGAGGTTTGGTAGTGACTTGATCTGAAGTTTCATGATTACTATCATAAGCTTCCACTTCAATTGGTGTAGGTGCCACAGGAACAACTTCCTGTGCCCTACCACACACTAGTTGAAGAGACGGTTCAATAACCTCATCAAGTCTCCACCATCCTCCCACTCAATTCTTTCGAGAGAAACTTTTCCTCGAGAAAGGACCCGATTCTAGAAACAATCCCTTATTGCTTTCGGATCTGAGACAAGAGGTATACCCAACTGTTTTTGGGTGTCCTATGAAGATGCATTTATCCGCTTTGGGTTCGAGCTTATCAGCCTGAAACTTTTTCACATAAGCGTCGCAGCCCCAAACTTTTAAGAAATGACAGCTTAGGTTTCTCTAAACCATAGTTCATACAGTGTCATCTCATCGGAATTACGTGGTGCCCTATTTAAAGTGAATGTGTTTGTCTTTAATGCCTAACCCTTAAACTATCGTGGTAATTCGATAAGAGACATCATGGTATGCATCATATCCAATAGGGTGCAGTTATGATGTTCGGACACACCATCACACTATGGTGTTCCAGGCTGTATTAGTTGTGAAACAATTTCCACAATGTCTTAATTTTGTGCCAAACTCGTAATTCAGATATTCATCTCTATGATCATATCATAGATCTTTTATCCTCTTGTCACGACGATCTTTCAACTTCACCCTGAAATTACTTGAACCTTTCAATAATTCAGACTCGTGATTCATCAAGTAAATATACTCAACATCTACTCAAATCATCTGTGAAGTAAGAACGTAACGATATCCACTACATGCCTCAGCACTCATTGGACTGCACACATCAAAATGTATTACTTCCAACAAGTTGCTTTCTAGTTCCATTTTACTAAAAACGAGGCTTTCAGTCATCTTGCCCATGTGGTATGATTTGCATGTCTCAAGTGATTAAAAATCAAGTGAGTCCAAATGGTCCGTTTGCATGGAGTTTCTTCATGCATATACACCAATAGACATGGTTCGCATGTCTCAAACCTTTCAAAAATGAGTGAGCCCAAAGATCCATCAACATGGAGCTTCTTCATGCGTTTTATACCGATATGACTTACGTGGCAGTGCCACAAGTAGGTGGTACTATCATTACTATCTTATATCTTTTGGCATGAACATGTGTATCACTACGATCGAGATTCAATAAACCATTCATTTTAGGTGCAAGACCATTGAAGGTATTATTTAAATAAACAAAGTAACTATTATTCTCTTTAAATGAATAACCGTATTGCGATAGACATAATCCAATTATATCTATGCTCAACGCAAACACCAATCTCGATGGTAGAGGGAGCGTGCGATGCTTGATCATATTAACATTGGAAACACTTCCAACACATATCCTCAGCTCACCTTTAGCTAGTCTCCATTTATTCCGTAGCTTTTATTTCGAGTTACTAACACTTAGCAACCAAACCGATATCTAATACCCTGGTGCTACTAGGAGTACTAGTAAAGTACACATCAACACAATGTATATCCAATATACTTCTATCGACAGTCTTCTCATCTACCAAGTATCTAGGGTAATTCTGCTCCAGTGGCTGTTCCCCTTTATTACAGAAGCACTTAGTCTCGGACTTGGGTTCAACCTTGGGTTTCTTCACTAGAGCAGCAGCTGAATTGCCGTTTCATGAAGTATCCCTTCGTGCCCTTGCCCTTCTTGAAACTAGTGGTTTCACCAACCATCAACAATTGATGCTCCTTCTTGATTTCTACTTTCGCGGTGTCAAACATCACGAATATCTCAAGGATCATCATATATGTCCCTGATATATTATAGTTCATCACGAAGCTCTAGCAGCTTGGTGGTAATGACTTCGGAGAACTATCACTATTTCATTTGGAAGATCAACTCCCACTTGATTCAAGCGATTGTTGTACTCAGACAATCTGAGCACAAGTTCAACAATTGAGCTTTTCTCCCTTAGTTTGCAGGCTAAGAAAATCGTCGGAGGTCTTATACCTCTTGACGTGGGCACGAGCCTGAAATCCCAATTTCAGCCCTCGAAACATCTCATATGTTTCGCGACGTTTCAAAACCGTCTTCGGTGCCTCAACTCTAAGCCGTTTAACTGAACTATCATGTAGTTATCAAAATGTGTATGTCAGATGTTCGCAACATCCATAGACAACGTTCGAGGTTCAGCACACTGAGCGGTGCATTAAGGACATAAGCCTTCTATGAAGCAATGAGGACAAACCTCAGTTTACGGACCTAGTCCGCAAAATTACTACTATCAACTTTCAACTAAATTTTCTCTAGGAACATATCTAAACAGTAGAACTGAAGCGCGAACTACGACATAATTTGCGATGACCTTTTGACTATGTTCAGGATAATTAAGTTCATCTTATGAACTCCCACTCAGATAGACATCCCTCTAGTCATCTAAGTGATTACATGATCCGAGTCAACTAGGCCGTGTCCGATCATCACGTGAGATGGACTAGTCAACATCGGTGAACATCTTCATGTTGATCGTATCTACCATACGACTCATGCTCGACCTTTCGGTCTCTTGTGTTCCGAGGCCATGTCTGTACACATGCTAGGCTCGTCAAGTCAACCTAAGTGTTTCGCGTGTGTAAATCTGTCTTACACCCGTTGTATGTGAACGTTAGAATCTAACACCCGATCATCACGTGGTGCTTCGAAACAACGAACTGTCGCAACGGTGCACAGTTAGGGGGAACACTTTCTTGAAATTATTATGAGGGATCATCTTATTTACTACCGTCGTTCTAAGTAAACAAGATGCATAAACATGATAAACATCACATGCAATCAAATAGTGACATGATATGGCCATCATCACTTTGCTCCTCTTGATCTCCATCTTCGGGGCTCCATGATCATCTTGTCACCGGCATGACACCATGATCTCCATCATCATGATCTCCATCATCGTGTCTCCATGAAGTTGTCACGTCATCTATTACTTCTACTACTACAGCTACCGGTTAGCAATAAAGTAAAGTAATTACATGACGTTTATGTTGACACGCAGGTCATAAATAAATAAAGACAACTCCTATGGCTCCTGCCGGTTGTCATACTCATCGACATGCAAGTCGTGATTCCTATTACAAGAAAATGATCAATCTCATACATCACATATATCATTCATCACATCCTTTTGGCCATATCACATCACATAGCATAACCTGCAAAAACAAGTTAGACGTCCTCTAATTGTTGTTTGCATGTTTTACGTGGCTGCTATGGGTTTCTAGCAAGAACGTTTCTTACCTACGCAAAGACCACAACGTGATATGCCAATTGCTATTTACCCTTCATAAGGACCCTTTTCATCGAATCCGATCTGACTAAAGTGGGAGAGACAGACACCCGCCAGCCGCCTAATGCAACTAGTGCATGTGAGTCGGTGGAACCGGTCTCACGTAAGCATACGTGTAAGGTTGGTCCGGGCCGCTTCATCCCACGATGCCGCCGAATCAAGATAAGACTAGTAACGGCAAGCATATTGAACAAAATCAACGCCCACAACTACTTTGTGTTCTACTCGTGCATAGAAACTACGCATAGACCTAGCTCTGATACCACTGTTGGGTAACGTAGCAGAAATTCAAAATTTTCCTACGTGTCACCAACATCTATCTATGGAGAGACCAGCAACGAGGGGAAGGAGAGTGCATCTACATACCCTTGTAGATCGCTAAGCGGAAGCGTTCAAGAGAATGGGGTTGATGGAGTCGTACTCGTCGTGATCCAAATTACTGGAGATCCTAGTGCCGAACGGACGGCACCTCCGCGTTCAACACTCGTACAGCCCGACGATGTCTCCCACGCCTTGATCCAGCAAGGAGAGAGGGAGAGGTTGAGTAAGACTCCATCCAGCAGCAGCACAACGGCGTGGGGTGGTGGTGGAGGAGTGTGGCAATCCTGCAGGGCTTCTCCAAGCACCACGGGATATGAGGAGAAAGAGAGGGAGGGCTGCACCAACGAGAGAGATCAAATCGCGTGTCATGGGCAGCCCCTATGCCTCACTATATATAGGGGAGAGGGAGGAGGGTGCGCCCCCTCTAGGGTTCCCACCCCTAGGGGGGCAGCAGCCCTAGATGGGAAAGGGGAGGCAGCCAAGAGGGGAGGGGGAGAGGGAGGCGCACCAGGATGGGCCCTAAGGCCCATACCCCTTTAGGGTTTGCCCCCCTTTCCACCTCTTAGGCGCCTTGGGCCCTTGTGGGGGGAGGGGGGGCGCACCAGCCCACCTGGGGCTGGTCCCCTCCCACACTTAGCCCACACAAGCCTCCGGGGTTGGTGGCCCCACTTGGTGGACCCCCGGGACCCTCCCGGTGGTCCCGGTACATTACCGATAAACCCCGAAACCTTTCCGGTGACCAAAACAGGACTTCCCATATATAAATCTTTACCTCCGGACCATTCCGAAACTCCTCGTGACGTCCGGGATCTCATCCGGGACTCCGAAAAACATTCGGTAACCACATACAAACTTCCTTTATAACCCTAGCGTCATCGAACCTTAAGTGTGTAGACCCTACGGGTTCGGGAGACATGCAGACATGACCAAGACGTTCTCCGGTCAATAACCAACAGCGGGATCTGGATACCCATGTTGGCTCCCACATGTTCCACGATGATCTCATCGGATGAACCACGATGTCAAGGACTTAATCAATCCCGCATACAATTCCCTTTGTCTAGCGGTACGATACTTGCCCGAGATTCGATCGTCGGTATCCCGATACCTTGTTCAATCTCGTTACCGGCAAGTCTCTTTACTCGTTTCGTAACACATCATCCCGTGATCAACTCCTTGATCACATTGTGCACATTATGATGATGTCCTACCGAGTGGGCCCAGAGATACCTCTCCGTTTACACGGAGTGACAAATCCCAGTCTCGATTCGTGCCAACCCAACAGACACTTTTGGAGATACCTGTAGTGTACCTTTATAGCCACCCAGTTACGTTGTGACGTTTGGCACGCCCAAAGTATTCCTACGGTATCCAGGAGTTGCACAATCTCATGGTCTAAGGAAATGATACTTGACATTAGAAAAGCTTTAGCATACGAACTACACGATCTAGTGCTATGCTTAGGATTGGGTCTTGTCCATCACATCATTCTCCTAATGATGTGATCCCGTTATCAATGACATCCAATGTCCATGGTCAGGAAACCGTAACCATCTATTGATCAACGAGCCAGTCAACTAGAGGCTTACTAGGGACATGGTGTTGTCTATGTATCCACACATGTATCTGAGTTTCCTATCAATACAATTCTAGCATGGATAATAAACGATTATCATGAACAAGGAAATATAATAATAACTAATTTATTATTGCCTCTAGGGCATATTTCCAACAAATACATCATATGAAATTAACCAATAAGGAGTGGAAATGTATCGAGGATCGATTCGAGAAGAAACTAAGCTGCTGGAAAGGAAAGCTTATGTCATATGGAGGACGGCTAGTATTGTTAAATCCAGTACTCACGAGTATGCCGATGTTCATTCTTGATAAGTCCATTTTGCATCATGCTTTTATATCGATATCTATTGCATTATGGGCTGTTATTACACATTATGTCACAATACTTATGCCTATTCTCTCTTATTTTACAAGGTTTACATGAAGAGGGGGAATGCCGGCAGCTGGAATTCTAGGCTGGAAAAGGAGCAAATATCAGAGACCTATTCTGCACATCTCCAAAAGTCCTGAAACTCCACGGGAATTATTTTAAGAATATATCAAAAATATTGGGCGAAAGAAGTACCAGAGGGGGGCCACCCACCGACCACGAGGGTGGGGGCGCGCCCTACCCCCTGGGTGCGCCCCCTGCCTCGTGGCCCCCCTGGTGGCCCTCTGATCCCCATCTTTGGATATATGGAGTCTTTCATCGAGGGAAAAATCATAAGCAAGCTTACGGGACGAAACTCCACTGCCACGAGGCGGAACCTGGGCGGAACCAATCTAGGGCTCCGACGGAGCTGTTCTGCCGGGGAAACTTCCCTTCGGGAGGGGGAAATCATCACCATCGTCATCACCAACGATCCTCTCATCGGGAGGGGGTCAATCTCCATCAACATCTTCACCAGCACCATCTCATCTCAAACCCTAGTTCATCTCTTGTATCCAATCTTTGTATCCAAACCTCAGATTGGTACCTGTGGGTTGCTAGTAGTGTTGATTACTCCTTGTAGTTGATGCTAGTTGGTTTACTTGGTGGAAGATCAGATGTTCAGATCCATTATGCATATTAATACCCCTATTATGATGAACATGAATATGCTTTGTGAGTAGCTACATTTGTTCCCGAGGACATGGGAGAAGTCTTGCTATAAGTAGTCATGTGAATTTGGTATTCGTTAGATATTTTGATGAGATGTATGTTGACATCCCTCTAGTGGTGTCATGTGAACGTCGACTACATGACACTTCACCATTGATTGGGCCTAGAGGGAGGCATTGGGAAGTAATAAGTAGATGATGGGTTGCTAGAGTGACAGAAGCTTAAACCCTAGTTTATGCGTTGCTTCGTAAGGGTCTGATTTGGATCTATATGTTTCATGCTATGGTTAGGTTTACCTTAATACTTCTATTGTAGTTGCGGATGCTTGAAATAGGGGTTAATCGTAAGTGGGATGCTTGTCCAAGTAAGGGCAGCACCCAAGCACCGGTCCACTCACATATCAAATTATCAAAGTACCGAACGCGAATCATATGAATGTGATGAAAACTAGCTTGACGATAATTCCCATGTGTCCTCGGGAGCGCTTTCCTTTATATAAGAGTTTGCCCAGGATTGTCCTTTGCTACAAAAAGGATTGGGACATCTTGCTACACCTTATTTACTTGCATTACTTGTTACTCGTTACAAATTACCTTATCACAAAACTATCTGTTACCGATAATTTCAGTGCTTGCAGAGAATACCTTACTGAAAATTGCTTATCATTTCCTTCTGCTCCTCGTTGGGTTCAACACTCTTACTTATCGAAAAGGCTACGATAGATCCCCTACACTTGTGGGTCATCAATACTCTTTTCTGGCGCCATTGCCGGGGAGTGAATCGCCTTTGGTAGGTGGAATTTGGTAACAAAAAATTTATATAGTGTGCTGAAATTTACTGTCACTTGTTACTATGGAACATAATCCTTTGAGGGGCTTGTTCGGGGTATCTTCACCCCAATCAGTAGAGCAAAGAGTTGCTCCTAAACCTACTGAACCTACTGAAAATGTTTACTTTGAAATTCCTTCGGGTATGATTGAGAAACTGCTAGCTAATCCTTTCACAGGTGATGGAACATTACATCCCGATTTGCACCTAATTTATGTGGATGAAGTTTGTGGATTATTTAAGCTTGCAGGTATGCCCGAGGATGTTATCAAGAAGAAGGTCTTCCCTTTATCTTTGAAAGGAGATGCACTGACATGGCTTAGGCTATGTGATGATATTGGATCATGGAACTACCAACGATTGAAATTTGAATTTCAGCACAAGTTTTATCCTATGCATCTTGTTCATCGTGATCGTAATTATATATATAATTTTTGGCCCCGCAAAGGATAATGCATCGCTCAAGCTTGGGGGAGGCTTAAGTCAATGCTATATTCATGCCCCAATCATGAGCTCTCAAAAGAAATGATTATTCAAAAAATTTGTGCTCGGCTTTTTCTCAGTAATCGCTCCATGCTCGATACTTCTTGTACTGGATCTTTTATGATGAAGACTATTGAATTCAAATGGGATTTATTGGAAAGAATTAAACGCAACTCTTAATATTGGGACCTCGACGAAGGTAAGAAGTCAGGTATAACACCTAAATTTGATTGTGTTAAATCTTTTATGGATACCGATGCTTTCGTGAATTTAGCACTAAATATGGACTTGACTCTGAGATAGTAGCTTCTTTCTGTGAATCCTTTGCTAGTCATGTTGATCTCCCTAAGGAGAAGTGGTTTAAATATAATCCTGCCATTGAAGTAAAAGTAGTTGCACCTATTAAAGTTGAAGAAAAGACTATCACTTATAATGATCCTGTTGTTCCTACTGCTTATATTGAGAAACCACCTTTCCTTGTTAGAATAAAGGACCATGATAAAGCCTCAACTGTGGTTAAAAAAAGTAATATTAAGACACCCAAACCCCCTGAGCAAATTAAAGTTGAACCTAATGTTGCTATGGTTAAAGATCTCTTGGCCGATAATATTGATGGGCATGTTATTTACTTCTGCAATGAATCTGCTAGAATTGCTAGACCTGATACTAAAAATAAACATAGACCTGTTGTATGCATGCCTGTTATTTCTGTTAAAATAGGAGATCATTGTTATCATGGATTATGTGATATGGGTTCTAGTGCAAGTGCAATACCTCATTCCTTATACAAAGAAATTATGCATGATATTGCACCTGCTGAGATAGAAGAGATTGATGTTACAATTAAGCTTGTCAATAGAGATACTACTTCACCAGTTGGGATTCTTAGAGATGTTGAAGTCTTGTGTGGGGAAGTTAAATATCCTGCTGATTTTCTTGTTCTTGGTTCCCCACAAGATGACTTTTGTCCCATTATATTTGGTAGACCCTTCTTGAGTACTGTTAATGCTAAGATAGAATGCAATAAGGATATTGTTTCTGTTGGTTTAGGGGATATGTCTCATGAGTTTAATTTTGCTAAATTTCGTAGACAACCCAATGATAAAGAATTACCTAGTAAAGATGAAATTATTGGTCTTGCTTCTATTGCTGTGCCTCCTAGTGATCCTTTAGAACAATATTTGCTAGACCATGAAAATGATATGTTTATGAATGAAAGAAGGGAAATAGATGAAGTATTCTTTAAACAGGGACCTATTTTGAAACACAACTTGTCTGTTGAAATCCTAGGGGATCCCCCTCCACCTAAGGGCGATCCTGTGTTTGAGCTTAAACCTTTACCTGATACTCTTAAATATGCTTATCTTGATGAGAAAGAGATATATCTTGTTATTATTAGTGCTATCCTTTCAGAGCATGAAGAAATGAAATTATTGAAAACTCTGAAGAAGCATCATGCTGCTATTGGATATACTCTTGATGATCTTAAGGGCATCCGTATGCCAGCACAAAATAAAACCGGAGAAAGATGCTAAACCGATTGTTGATCACCAACGACGGTTAAATCCTAAGATGAAAGAAGTGGTAAGAAAAGAAATACTAAAGCTTCTGGAGGCAGGTATAATTTATCCTGTTGCTGATAGTCAGTTGGTAAGTCCTGTCCATTGTTTCCTGACATGTCTCCAACGTATCTATAATTTATGAAGTATTCGTGCCATGTTCACAATATTTTTATATGATTTTGGTATGATTTGATTAGAACTAACCCGGACTGACGCTGTTTTCAGCAGAACTACCGTGGTGTTGTTTTTGTGCACAAATAAAAGTTCTCGGAATGCGATGAAAATCAACGGAGATTTTTTTTGAAAAATATGAAAAATAATGGAACAAAAATCTACCGAAGGGGAGTCACGGGGGCCCCACGAGGGTGGGGGCGCGCCCCCTACCTCATGGACTCCCCGAGGGCCCCCTGACGTCAAATCATCACCAACTTCTCCTATAAATATAGAAACCTCCGAAAATTAACCTAGATCGGGAGTTCCGCCGCCAGAAGCCTCCGTAGCCACCGAAAACCAATCTAGGCCCTCTCCGGTGCCCTGTCGGAGGGGGCCATCATCACCGGAGGGCATGGAGGAGGATCCCGGAGGGGCCATCATCATAATGAAGTCCAAGGAACAGAGGGAGAACCTCTGCCCATCTAGGGGGAGGCCATGGAGGAGGAAGCACAAGGGGGAGAACCTCTCCTCCTCTCTCTCGGTGGCATCGGAGTGCCATCGGGAGGGGAATCATCACCGTGGTGATCGTCTTCATCAACATCACCATCCTCATCTCTTTTACGCGGTCCACTCTCCCGCACCACGCTGTAATCCCTACTCAAACATGGTGCTTTATTCCACATATTATGATCTAATGATGTGTTGCCATCCTATGCTGTTTTGAGTAGATATCCTTTGTCTTTGGGTTGATTGACGATCTAGATTGGTATGAGTTGTATGTTTTACTTTGGTGCTGTCCAATGGTGCCCTCCGTTTTGCGCAAGCGTGAGGGATCCCCGCTGTAGGGTGTTGCAATACGTTTATGATTCGCTTATAGTGGATTGCGCGAGTGACTGAAACACAAACCCGAGTAAGGGGGTTGTTGCGTATGGGATAAAGAGGAGTTGATGCTTTAGTGCTATGGTTGGGTTTTACCTTAATGATCTATAGTAGTTGCGGATGCTTGCTAGAGTTCCAGTCATAAGTGCATATGATCCAAGAAGAGAAAGTATGTTAGCTTATGCCTCTCCCTCATATGAAACTGCAATAGTGATTACCGGTCTTGCTAACAATTGCCTAGGACAATTCCGCACACTGATCCACCATTATTCCACACTTGCTATTTATAATATTTAGTAATATATTCTAACTTTATGATAACAGCACCTACTTTCATATTTTAGCTCTCCGATATCATGCAAAGTTATCCACTTCATACCCACAACATAGTTTTATTTCTCGTTGCTAGTTGGAAGCAAACGTTCGGTGTACGTAGAGTCGTATCAGTGGCAGATAGGGCTTGAGAGAATATTGATATTACCTTTAGCTCCTTGTGGGTTCGACACTCCATACTTATCACTTCCACCTTTGGAAATTGCTACAATGATTCCCTGCACTTGGGGATTATCAAGCTCTTTTTTGGCGCCGTTGGGGAGCAATAGCGTGGGATTGATATTCTCGTGTGTGCTTGTTTGCTTCCTTCACTAAGTAGATTTTGTTTTTCCGTTTTTGTTTCTGTTTAGTTGTGGGTGAAACATACAAAAAAATTAAAAGAATGAAAATGCAAAAAAATTACTTGCCTCTCATGCCTAAAAAGTTTTTCAAAAAGAGAAGTGATTGGAAAGTTATGCATTGAAGAAGTGAAGGTCGACCTTGAGCACTCGTGTTCATGCTCACGGAAACAATGTAGAATTTTTCATGGAAGTTTCTCTGTAAATAATTATCCCCTTATATATATATCCATTGTATTATAAAAATAATGTGCCAAGCCTTGGTTTAGGATGATTAGATTGCTTGTTTACTATGTGCAGAACAAAAACAAAAACTTTGGCTGTAGCGCGTGATTACATTTTTTACTGGAAAGTCAAATGGGTCTCAAATGTTTTGCACATTACTTCTGTATAAAGTTTTCAAATTGTCAAATTTATTTCATAATTTTTGGAGTTACATAAGTTTACTAAACATCCAGATTACTACAGACTGTCCTGTTTTAGACATATTCTATTTTTCGTGTGTTGTTTGCTTATTTTGATGCATATATGGCTAGTATAGGAGGGTATGCACCATAGAGAAGTTGGAATACAGTAGATATAGTTCTAATATGAAATTGGAATGAGTTTGAAACAGTACCTAAAGGTAGTGATTTGCTTTATTATACTAACGGATCTCACGAGGTTTTTGTTTAAGTTTTGTGTGGATGAAGTGTTCGAACATCGACGAGCTATCAATATGAGAAGAATAAATAGAGGCAAGAGCTCAAGCATGGGGATGCCCAAGGCACCCCAAGTAAATATTCTAAGGATACTCAAGCATCTAAGCTTGGGGATGCCCCGGTTGGCATCCCATCTTTCTTCTTCAACAAATATCGGTATACCTCGGTTTTTGTTTTGTTCACATAATTTGTGTCCTTTCTGTTTTTCTTTTTCTTTAAGAACCATGCTAGTATGATATTTCCCTTCATCAATTTATAGAATACTTCATGTGCTTCACTTATATCTTCTAAGTATGATCTTATAGAATTGCTCTTTGAGTTTCACTTAAATCTTTTGAGTATGGTTTTATAGAATGCTTCGTGTGCTTCACTTATACATTTTGAGCTTGGACATTGGTTAGTCTATATTAATTGTATAATGCTCCATGAACTTCACTTATATATTTTGGAGTATGAATAATACTATCATCTAAAGCGGGTTTGGAAGAGTGTCAACTTTAGGAACTAGTGATCCCGCCATTCCGAATAAGGAGAATTTTGCTTATGCAGAGAGTAGTAAAATTTCTATGCTCGTAGATCATGAAAAGAATGTTTTATGTGATGGTAATATTGTTGAACTCATTCATTATGCTACTGAAAATTATTATGAGGGAGGAACACATGCTTGTAGGATTTGCAATAATATCAAGTTTCCTCTCTATGTGCTTAAAGTTTTGAAGTTATACTTGTTTTGCCTTCATATGCTAGTTGATTCTTGTTCCCATAAATTGTGTGCTCACAAAATCCCTAGGCATAGTTAGTGGGTTAGGTTTAAATGTGATAGTCATATTCTTCATGATGCTCTCTTTATGTTTCAATTCTTATCTTTTATGTGAGCATCATTGAAATCATCATGCCTAGCTAAAAGGCATTAAAGAAAAGCGCTTGTTGGGAGACAACCCAATATTCACCCTTACTGTTTTTGTGTGTTTACATGATTAAGATACTGTAGTAATCATGTTTTATAGCTTTTATTTCAATAAAGTGCCAAGTAAGACCTTTGGGAAGACTTGGGTGAAAGTTAATGTGATCTTGCTGTAAAAAATAGAAACTTTGCACTCACGAGATTAGCTGCCATTTTTTTACAGAAGAGTGCGATTGAGTTGATTCTTTTTTCAGAAGATTAATAGAAGAATTCCTCACGTCCACCAATTTATTTCATAATTTTTGGAGTGGCAGAAGTATGGTTGGTTTTAAGATCATTACAGACTATTCTGTTTCTGACAGATTCTGTTTTCATTGCATAGTTTGCTTGTTTTCTAGTTTCTATGACTTATATTTCTCAATATAAATTGTAGAAATGATATGGTACAGTAGGTATTGTGTGAGAACAATTATGAGCCTTTTCTTTGACAGTACTGAAGTGAATGGTTTATCTTTATCATACTAACCTATCTCACGAAGTTCCATTATGTTTTGTGTGATTGAAGTTTTCAAGCTTTGGGTGAGATATCGATATGAGGAGAATAAGGAGTGGAAAGACCCTAAGGTTGGTGATACCCAAGGCACCCCAAGGTAATATTCAAGGAAGAATCAAGCACCTAAGATTGTGGATGCCGCGGAAGGCATCCCCTCTTTCGTCTTGAAAATCTATCGGTATACGTTACTCGGAGCTATATTTTTATTCGTCACAAGATATGTGTTTTGCTTGGAGCGTATTTTCAATTTTACTTGCTGTTTGAATAAAATCATTGGATCTGAAATCTTGAATTAAAAAGAACCCTCCCATGGCTAGTTAATTATTTGACTACTCAGTCTCCTTCACTATTGTCTTTTGGAGTAGTTTGTCATTTACTCACGTGCTCCACGTATATCCTATGAGTAAATGGTTGAATAATTGAATATCATAAATCTGAATTTATATATGTTTCATATGCTTATACCATGGGGAGTAATGACTTCACATAAAATAAGTATAGGTAGTAAACTTATGGAAAGTTAGCAAACGTAGAATTGGTCACTTGAACAATTCATGAAAGAATATTAAAGGAAGAGAGATTTCACATATAAATATACTATCTTGGACACCTTTTGTAATTGTGAGCACTCATTAAAATATGACATGCTAAAAGGTTGATGTCGGACAAGGAAGACAACGTAATGGGTTATGTTTTCTTATATCCAAAATAAACTATATTGTGTTGGATCATCCAACATGTTGAGCTTGCCTTTCCCTCTCATGCTAGCCAAATTCTTTGCACCAAGTAGAAATACTACTTGTGCTTCCAAACATCCCTTAAAACGAGTTTTGCCATGCGAGTCCACCGTACCTACCTATGGATTGAGTAAGACCCTTCAAGTAAGTTGTCATCGGTGCATGCAATAAAAATTGCCCTCTAAATATGTATGATCTATTAATGTGGAGAAAATAAGCTTTATACGATCTTGTGATGTGGAAGAAATAAAAGCGATGGACTGCGTAATAAAGGTCCATATCACAAGTGGCAATATAAAGTGACATTCTTTTATGTTAAGATTTTGTGCATCCAACCATAAAAGCGCATGACAACCTCTGCTTCCCTCTGCGAAGGGCCTATCTTTTACTTTTATCTTCTACCTTATGCAAGAGTCATGGTGATCTTCACCTTTCCTTTTTACATTTTATCCTTTGGCAAGCACATTGTGTTGGAGAGATCCTGATATATATATACATATCCAATTGGATGTAAGTTATCATGAATTTTTACTGTTGACATTACCCTTGAGGTAAAAGTTGGGAGGAGAATCTATAAGCCCCTATCTTTCTCTGTGTCTGATTAAAACTTTGAACCCATAAATATCACATGAGTGTTAGCAATTGTGAAAGATTAAATGATAGTTGAGTATGTGGAGTTTGCTAAATCAAAGCTTTGACATAGACCCTTCCTGAAAATAAGATGAATTGCAATTGTTTGATGACTGAGAATATAGTTTGTTAGTTTCAAGAAAGTTTATGATCTATACTTTGACATGTGAATAGCTTGTTACTTGATCATGAAAAGTTTTATGAAGATGAGCTACTGATATGACATATAATGATGCTAGAAAAAGTGATTGGAACTATCATTGATTAAACTTGTGCACTTGCTAGCATTCACACTTCATAAATTATTTCTTTTATCATTTACGTACTCGAGGACACTACTAGGAAAAGGGCTATAGATGATATGGCCACTAATGGCGCACCAGACATGTGGTGCGCCACTACTTTATAGTAATGGCGCACCATGAGTTGGTGCGCCATTAGTGTGGTAGACACTAATGGCGCACCAGACACATGGTGCGCCATTAGTAACATTTTTTTTATTTTTCCAAAAATACTAATGGTGCACCAGGGAAGAGTGCGCCATTACTAGTTTAACTAGTAATGGCGCACCACCAACGCAGTGCGCCACTACTATTTTTTTTTGCAAAACTACTAATGGCGCACCTCAAGATGGTGCGCCATTAGTAACCAGGGTTACTAATGGCGCATTTGTGGGTGGTGCGCCATTAGTAACCTGGGACCAGCTAGATATTTTGGACAGCCACATCTACACACTCACTTTCCCCACTTCATTCTCTCCACCTCCTTCTCCAACCTTGTGTCGGCTGCCTCCTCCTCCTCACCTCATTTGCACCATAGATTCATCAAAATTAAGTGGTTAAATTACCTTTTTTTTGATAGGTAAGTAAGGGGAAAGCTATCTTTATGTTGTAGATCTACTTTTTTCTCCCTAGCTCGCTCCAACAACGTGCACATGCACTTTTTATGGCCTTTCTAGATCTATGTATGTTTGTGGTGTTGCATATATGTTTGTGTTTGCAGGTACCGGTATTTGAAATGCGATAGTTGTCAATATTTTGCCCGAATGTTGATTCATTTCCGTTTCGGCGAGAAATTTGGCACTATGCATTCTTTTTGGTCCTATTTTTAGGGAAAGTCATGCCAGATTTTTTCTTGGTTCTAAAATATCGTTTTGGTCTACCCCGCAAGCGACCATGGTCCGCATGATGACCGAAGGCATCGTGAATAGGTTTTTGAGCTCCGCGAAGGCCGAGATACTTCGAAAGAACGAGACGGAGATAAGATGTCCGTGTCGAAGATGCAAGCTGAAGAGCCTTATTGCGGACCCGGATTCTGGGCAGGTGCGGGACCACCTGCTCTTGCGTGGTTTCATGGATGGCTATCGGTGGCAAGGTGATGAAGATGACTATGAAGTCGTCCATGGGGGCCGGGCAAGAAATGAGGAAGGGCAGCAAGACAACCACCGCGGTGAGGGCGGGCGAGAAGATGAAGAATCTCCCGATCATGATCACAACGGTGATACTGTACACAGTCATCATGTAGAAGATACCGGACATGATGATGAGGAAGATCAAGACGAAGGGCATGATCATGAAGATGAAGATGCCGGAGCAGACGACGATGGAGGCTGGGTGCAGGACCCTCATATTCAAGAGCTGCTTCTCAAGCAGACGGATAACGTAAGAGCTGTTGCCCGGGAGATAGCCAAGGTGGATCAACTGGAGATAGACGCGGTTACTCCATTGTATGAAGGATGCATGCCCGGGGATACCCGCCTGAAAGTAACGCTCATGGCTCTGGAGATGAAGGTAAAACACAAAATGACCGACGCATGCTTCGACGAGAACATGTAATTCTGGCACAGACGTCTTCCCAAGGGGAACAAGTGCCTGACCAGTTTCGAGGAGGCGAAGAAAATCGTGTGTCCTCTGGATTTACCGCACGTGAAATACCATGTGTGCATGAACAATTGCATCATTTATCGGGACGAGCACGCGGAGTCTACCATATGTCCGGTGTGCGGCGTCACTTGATACAAGAAGAGGAAGAAAGCTCCTCGAAAAGTGGTGTGGTACTTTCCGATCACTCCTCGTCTGCAGCGGTATTTCACGGACCCTAAGGTAGCAAAGCTCCTGCGTTGGCACGCGGATAGGGAGGAGCAGAAGCAAGAAGATGACGGAAATGATCTGGAGATAAATAAAAAAGACAAGATGCTGAGTCACCCTAAGGATGCGAGCCAGTGGCAAGCCTTGAACTTCGAAGACCCAGAATTTTGGAACGATCCAAGGAACATCATGCTGGGCGCGAGCACCGATGGAGTCAATCCGTTTGGCAGCCAGAGAAGCACACATAGCACCTGGCATGTGTTTGTGTGGATGTACAACCTTCCCCCCTGGTTGTGCATGAAGAGGAAGTACAATCACATGAGTATGCTAATTGAAGGGCCGAAACAACCAGGGAACGACATCAATCTGTATCTGGGGCTGCTGAAAGAGGAGCTAGACACGCTGTGGAAAACCCCAGCTAATACGTGGGACACCGCAGAGAAAGAATATTTCCCTATGAGAGCCGCACTACTCACGACGGTGCACGACTATCTCGGTTACGGATATCTCGCGGGGCAGGTGGTCCACGGATTTTCTGGATGCGTCAGGTGCATGGATGACACAATGTATCGCCAGCTAGATAGAGATCCCAGGTCTTCGAAAACCATGTTCATGGGACGTCGAAGGTGGCTCCGCGATGATGACCCGTGGAGAAAACGCAAGGATCTGTTCGATGGTGAAACCGAACCCTGAAGATGCTCGTGTACGAGGAGCGACGAGGAAATAGACGAGCTGTTGAAAAATTGGAAAGATTGCCCACTGGCGGGAAAGAAGCAAAAGGCGCCAGAGCCGGGAAAGAAGCAAAAGGCGCCATAGCCACTGCTGAAGGTATGGAAAACGAGGTCTGTTTTCTGGGACTTGCCGTACTGGAAGATCCACCGTGTGCCTCACAGCCTTATGTCATGCATATCACAAAGAACGTGTGCGAGAGTCTGCTTGGTACCCTGCTCAACATGCCAGAGAGGACCAAAGATGGGCCGAAAGCAAGGGCAGACTTGAAATCAATGGGTATCAGGGAGGAGCTTCACGCTAATGATGATGATGATGAGGCGAAGCAGGACACAGAAAGTCGTCGCAAAGGCAAAAAGGCCAAGAGGACCGGAAATGACTACCTTCCCGCGTGCTTCACTCTAAGTCAGGAGGAGATCGAGCAGTTTTTCACCTGCCTCGTAGGAGTAAAACTTCCTTACGGTTATGCGGGGAAGATAAGCAGATACCTAGACCCAGCGAAGCAGAATTCAGCGGGATGAAGTCTCACGACTGCCACGTGCTGATGACGCAGATACTTCTATTTGCAATCCATGGGATCATGGACGCGCACGTCCGTGAAACGCTATTGTGCCTATGCAACTTTTTTGACGTCATCTCTCAGAAGTCGGTTGGCGTGAGGCAACTCAGAAGGCTACAGGAAGAGATCGTGGTGATACTATGCGAGCTTGATATGTACTTCCCGCCCCCATTCTTCGACGTTATGGTGCATCTGCTGGTCCATATCATGGAGGATATCATCCAACCCGGGACGACCTCCCTGCACAGCATGATGCCGTTCGAAAGGATGAATGGTGTCATCAAAGGATACGTTCGCAACATGTCACGTCCAGAGGGAAGCATAGCCAGGGGATTTCTGACCGAAGAGTGCATATCCTACTGCACGAATTATCTAGGCATCGAGAATCCCATTGGTCTTCCCGTCAACAGGCACCTCGGTAGGCTCGCTGGATGGGGTCACCGTGAGGGTCGCGCGAAATGCATGTCGACTTCAAGGGTCGACTCGCCGACATTGAAAGAGCAAACCTAGTCGTGCTACAACACATAGACGTGGTCGATCCTTGGGTGGTAGAGCACAAAACCTTTATTGAGAAGACGTACAATGACCGAGGCCAACAGGGGACGGACGGAGATATAATCAAAGAGCACAACTCATGTTTCACGCGTTGGTTCAAGCAGAAGCTTATGTCATACCCTTTAGATGAGGATTCTTCCGCGGAAGAACAACTCATATTCGCCTTGTCACAGGGCGCCGAGCACAACCTGATGACCTATGAGGCATACGATATCAACGGCTACACATTCTACACCGAGGACAAGGACATGAAGAGCGATGGTTATCAGAACTCCGGGGTAACGATGCAATCCTACACCGGTAATGACAAGGACAGATACTACGGAAGGATCGAGGAGATCTGGGAGCTGAGCTACGCTGGAGAGAAGGTCCCGATGTTCCGTGTCAGATGGGCCAAGAGCGTCCTAAAAGAAGACCGGTATTTCACCACCATGGTTATACCCGAAGCCAAATCCAAGACCGCGGGCGCAAACGTCACCGCGAAAAATGAGCCATGGGTACTGGCTTCCCAAGTGGACCAATGCTTCTTCATTACCGACCCGTCAAGGCCCAGTCGTGTTGTCGTGAGGAGAGGCAAAAGGAAGATCATCGGAATGGATGGAGTCGTCAATGAGCAAGACTTCGACAAGTACGGCGACCCGAAGATGGAACATGACAACGACTATGAAGTATCAGCATACACCACAAGAAGTAGGACCACCCTACCTAAAGGACGTCCATTCCACAGAAGAACTCCATTTGCAAAAAAGAAGGGCAAGAAGATTGTGAATAGATAGCTAGCTAAGATCGATTGTACTTAAATCGTAGTCTTCATTTCTCGATTGTATTACATGGGCACCTTTTGAACTCATGAATATTTTTAAATTTCATGGGCACTTTTTGAATTCATGAATATTTTTTCAAATTTGATGATATTTTTTCATATTCAATATGAAAAAATATTGAATATTCATGAGGACACTCGATCTCGATCCCCCTCCATCTCGATCGCTATCCCCCTCCATCTCGATCTCGATCCCCCCCGCACCCTCCCCCGCTAGCTCCACCGCCGCTGACGACCCACCGCACCTTCCCCCCCTCCACCGCCGCCGTCGACCCACCGCACCCTCCCCGGCCCGCTCCACCGCCGACGAGCATGCCCCGCACCCTCCCCCGCTCCACCGCCGCCGATGACCCACTGCACCCTCCCCCGCTCCACCGCCGCTGTCGACCCCCCGCACCCTCCCCGGCCCGCTCCACCGCTGCCGAGCACCGCCGCCGAGCACCCCCATTTGATGATATTTTCAAATAACAAATTTTATGATATTTTTTCATATTCATAAAAAATTATTACTGTTTTTATAAAAAAATTATTACTGTTTTTATAAAAAAATATTAAAAATAGCAACAAAAATAATAATAATAAACATACTAATGGCGCACCGCTCGGTAGTGCGCCATTGCTATCTAAAAAAACATTCTAATGGCGCACCGCTCGGGTAGTGCGCCATTGCTATATAAAAAAACATTCTAATGGCGCACCGCTTGGGGGTGCGCCATTAGTAATCTTCCCCCTAGCTCTAACTCGCCCGACCCCTTCGTCCCTCCCTCTCGCCAGATCCACTTCCCCCCAGCGCGCTGCCCTGACTCACGACGCCGCCGCCCCTACGTGCGCCGCCGCCCCCGCGCGCCGCGCCCCCACCACTGCAGCTCCGCCATCGGACGACGCCTCCGCGACCTCGCCGTCGCCGACAGCCTCCCCGCATTCGCCCCTGCCCTGCGCCGCCTCTCCCCTTAGTCCGGGCATGGGGTGCAGAAATGACAACCGTGGCCGCCGCCTCCCCGCGACCAACCGAGGCCAGGAGACCGCCGCCGGTCTTCCTCTTCGACTTACGAGGACCCGGACGAGCTCGGACGCCCTCAGCCCACCTTCGACGCCGCCGGCCGCCGACCCCGACCCCAACCCCGCGACCGGCCGCGCCCGCCCAGGTACCTCTCCTCCTTCCTCCTTCCTCCCTCTCCCGCCCGCCTCTGCTATTGCTGCTGCTCAACTAGTGGTGTGAGTCTGAATATTATTGTTGAACCTGTAATGGTGAATTGGATGGCTGCTCTGGTGTGTGAAGTTTTGGGTAGTTTGCTATTTGGGGATTGTTTCGGGGAAGTGCAAATCAGACTAGTATGGCCCTAGCCACAATCTGTCAATGTTAGCCTCACGTGATTATCTGAATCTTCTGATGTAGGTTAGTTGCTTAGTTATGGCCGTGGACATGATAGCTATTCTGGTGTACTGGGGGAATTGGGGGTCTCTGCAGATGTGCCTCTCAACAGATTTTATTTGCTCACCATGCTTTTTAACTACTGTTAGAGATACAGTTGGGTGGTTGCTGCGACATGGGGCTTTAGTTTGCTTGGAAGTGGGGATTTGTTTTGGGTTACACATATAGGATTGAAAACAATATCAGTAGCCACTGGCAACAATGTGTCAGTGTTAGTTGAGTTGAGTTGTCATGCTGAAATGGTGCAATGTTGATACACAAAAAATTCAGTTATATTTTCAAAACAAGTTCAGTGTTGAGTACTCAAGTTACTGAACCTATTCATTTGTGTGGACTTAGTGAACATGATAACAAGCCAGATGCTCTATTTTTAATTAACAGTAATCATGATCAGCAACAATTCTTTCACTAATTTTTCAGTTAACAAGCAATCCATGATTTTTTCCAGCTAAAACTATTGATGATTTTTTGTTGGGTGACCTATTAGATCTGGAATGGAAGCTCAGATAAGTTGAGCTGATTTTTGTCCATATGAAAGCAGAGGACCATATGGTCTGTGGCCTTTTCATCCATATGAAAGTAGAGGCACATTGTGGTGCTAGTTTGCTGGGTTTTGTCTCCGACCATCGTGTCGTGATGATTTTGCAGGTACCCCGAGAGGCCCTTGAGTTTGCCGGAATGTCGATTAACTTCCGTTCGCGAAATTCGGGTACTCCATATGTCCTATTTTCAGCAAAGGTCATGCTGAAATTTTCCGTGAATTTTAGCATGACTTTGCTAAAATGACATATGGGGTACTTGCTACTAATGCATGGGCCGGGGTATCTTAGTACTTAATTAAGTAGGATCAACTGCCTCTTGTGTTATGCATGGGCCTCAGCATTACAAACCCAAATGATAAAACCTTGGCTTTTAGGGTGCCTCGGTGTCGATAAGAACCTAAATGATGAAAGCTTAGGCTTTTAGGGTGCCTCGGCGTCGACAAACCCTAAATGATAAAAGCTTAGCTTTTAGGATGCCTCGGTGTCGACAAACCCTAAATGATGAGACCATGATCTTGTTCCTTGACAATAACCAACTTTTTGACCAAACTTTTTTCCTATTTAGAGCGAAACATGGCCCACAACGAATGATGCTGGCCGTTCGGGCGGCAAGCAATTCTGGGAGTTGTCCCAGGAGATGGAGGAACAACCTCACCGCTATGAGGATGCCGCGAAAGACACCGATCCTGACTACACAACCCCTAGTGGCGTCGGGGATGACACCCCTGGCGGTCAGAAGGATGCCTACTACGCCCTCCATCACATGAGGGCGATCGTATGGGACCATAATCACCTTTTGCTACCAAATAATCTCAAAGATTGGGCCGCGAGCTTGTCGGCAATCCAGGACGCGGACATCAGACAAGAATTCTTTTGCATCCAGTCGGAGTTTGCGGAAATCATCCATCAAGATGTCCTTCGTACCTCGGGGCAGTTCAACCTCAGAGATCAACCGTCCTACAGTGAGATAGACACAACGCTACAAATGCAGGCTGACAACGCCCGCGATTTCATGACCATCACGACAGACGGCGGCTTCATCCACGCTCCGGTCCCTTGAGTCGAGTCGAAAGTAGTGATGCTATGTGTAGTTCTGAAACATCGATTGGCTCATGTTGTAATTAAACTTTAATGAACTTTGTAATCGATGCTATTTATTAGTAGGACCATGAATCGTGCTATTAATGTGTTGCTTTTCTCTTCCAATCCTTTTGTTGCATACTTATATATTGCTTATGTATTGTCTGTGAATTGGTACTAACGTTTCGTTTGGCTACTGCATAGCGATGCCGTCGTATGTCGTGTACAAGGGTAAGGTTCCCGGAGTCTACGACGATTGGGAGGAGTGGCGGAGACAGGTTCACCGTTTCAGCGGTAACAGTTACAAAGGGTACACCACTAGGGCGGAGGCGGAAGTTAGATACGCGCGCTATCTAGCGGGAGAGAGGAGGGAGCGTTGGAGGAACCGGATGAAGACCAGTTTCATCGCGATTATGCTCATCGTGATGACCGCAACTCTCTTCTATGTGATGGTAGTTTAGATGATCGATATCGACTTGTAATGTGAAGACAAACTCGCTACTCGCGGTTTCGAGACTTGTATTGTTCTAACTTTGTTCGGTATTTTTAATTTGGAGACTAATATGATGAATTGTATTCGGAGACTAATCTTCTATTGTATTTGATGAATCTGCTGTTGCTGTGTGGTGCTAGCTATATTATGTCCAATAATATATTTTGTAACGTGTGAAAATATCAGAAAAGAAAAAAAAATCCCTAAATATTCATACTAGTGGCGCACCACCACATAGTGCACCATTAGTAAGCCACCATGCAGCGCGCCATTAGTATACCAGATACTAATGGCGCACCACAGGTGCGCCATTAGTAAAAAATACTAATGGCGTGCTAGTAGTGGCGCACCTGTAGTGCGCCATTAGTAGGCAAAATAGGTGCGCCACTAGTAGGCCTTTTCCTAGTAGTGAGGACGAGCTGGAATTAAGCTTGGGGATGCTGATACGTCTCCAACGTATCTATAATTTATGAAGTATTCATGCCATGTTTACAATATTTTTATATGATTTTGGTATGCTTTGATTAGAACTAACCCAGACTGACGCTGTTTTCAGCAAAACTACCGTGGTGTTGTTTCTGTGTAGAAATAAAAGTTCTCGGAATGCAATGAAAATCAACGGAGATTTTTTATGGAAAATATGAAAAATACTGGAACAAAAATATACCGGAGGGGAGTCATGGGGGACCCACGAGGGTGGGGGTGGGCCCACCCGCCCCCGCCCCATGGACTCCCCGAGGGGCCCCCTAACGTGAAATCAACGCCAACTTCTCCTATAAATACAGAAACCTCCGAAAATTAACCTAGATCGGGAGTTTCGCCGCTAGAAGCCTCAGTAGCCACCGAAAACCAATCTAGGCCATCTCCGGCGCCCTGCCAGAGGGGGCTATCATCATAGAAGGGCGTGGAGGAGGATCCCGAAGGGGCCGTCATCGTCATGAAGGCCAAGGACCAGAGGGAGAACCTCTCCCCATCCAGGGGGAGGCCATGGAGGAGGAAGCACACGGGGGAGAACCTCTCCTCCTCTATCTCGGTGGCATCGAAGTGCCATCGGGAGGGGAATCATCGCCGCGGTGATCGTCTTCATCAACATCACCATCATCATCACCATCCTCATCTCTTTTACGCGGTCCACTCTCCCGCACCCCGCTGTAATCCCTACTTGAACATGGTGCTTTATGCGACATATTATGATCTACTGATGTGTTGCCATCCTATGATGTTTTGAGTAGATATCCTTTATCTTTGGGTTGATTAACGATCTAGATTGGTATGAGTTGTATGTTTTACTTTGGTGCTGTCCTATGGTGCCCTCCATGTCGCGCAAGCGTGAGGGATCCCCGCTGCAGGGTGTTGCAATACGTTTATGATTCGCTTATATTGGGTTGCATGAGTGACTGAAACACAAACCCGAGTAAGGGGGTTGTTGTGTATGGGATAAAGAGGACTTGATGCTTTAATGCTATGGTTGGGTTTTACCTTAATGATCTTTAGTAGTTGCAGATGCTTGCTAGAGTTCCAATCATAAGTGCATATGATCCAAGAATAGAAAGTATGTTAGCTTATGCCTCTCCCTCATATGAAATTGCAATAGTGATTACCGGTCTTGTTAACAATTGCCTAGGACAATTCCGCACACCTATCCACCATTATTCCACACTCACTATTTACAATATTTAGTAATATATTCTAACTTTATGATAACAACACCTACTTTCATATTTTAGCTCTCCGATATCATGCAAAGTTATCCACTTCATACCCACAACATAGTTTTATTTCTCGTTGCTAGTTGGAAGCAAACGGTCGGTGTACGTAGAGTCGTATCAGTGGCAGATAGGGCTTGAGAGAATATTGATCTTACCTTTAGCTCCTTGTGGGTTCGACACTCCATACTTATCACTTCCACCTTTGGAAATTGCTACGATGATTCCCCGCACTTGGGGATTATCATGTCCCTAAGAAGGGAGGTATTACTGTTGTTCCTAATGATAAAGATGAATTGACCCCACAAAGAATTGTTACAGGTTATAGAATGGTAATTGATTTTTGAGAATTAAATAAATCTACTAAAAAGGATCATTACCCTTTACCTTTTATTGATCAATTGCTAGAAAGATTATCCAAGCATACACATTTTTGCTTTCTAGATGGTTATTCTGGTTTCTCTCAAATACCTATGTCAAAAGAGGATCAAGAAAAGACAACTTTTACTTGCCCTTTCGGTACCTTTTCTTATAGACGTATGCCTTTTGGTTTATGTAATACACCTGCTACCTTTCGAAGATGTATGACTGCTATATTCTCTGACTTTTGTGAAAAGATTGTTGAGGTATTCATGGATGATTTCTCTGTTTATGGGACTTATTTTGATGATTGCTTAAGCAACGTTGATCGAGTTTTGCAGAGATGTGAAGAAACTAATCTTGTCTTGAATTGGGAGAAGTGCCACTTTATGGTTAATGAAGGTATTGTCCGAGGGCATAAAATTTCTGGAAGAGGTATTGAAGTTGATAAAGCTAAAGTCGATGCTATTGAAAAGATGCCTTGTCCTAAGGACATTAAAGGTATAAGAAGTTTCCTTGGTCATGCCAGTTTTTATAGGAGGTTCATTAAGGGCTTCTCTAAAATCTCTCGGCCTCTGATTAATCTCTTACAAAAATATGTCCCTTTTGTCTTTGATGATGACTGTGTAGAAGCATTTGAAATACTTAATAAAGCTTTGGTTTCTGCACCTATTGTTCAACCTCCTGATTGGAATTTACCATTTGAAATTATGTGTGATGCTAGTGATTATGCTGTAGGGGCTGTTATAGGAAAAAGAGTTGATAAGAAATTAAATGTTATCCAATATGCTAGTAAAACCCTAGACAATGCCCAAAGAAATTATGCTACTACTGAAAAAGAATTTTTAGCAGTTGTATTTGCTTGTGATAAGTTCAGACCTTATATTGTTGATTCTAAAGTAACTGTTCACACTGATCATGCTGCTATTAAATATCTTATGGAAAAGAAAGATGCTAAACCTGGACATATTAGATGGGTTCTCTTGCTACAAGAATTTGATTTGCATATTATTGATAGAAAGGGAGCTGAGAACCCCATTGCAGACAACTTGTCTAGGTTCGAGAATGTTCTTGATGACCCACTACCTATTGATGATAGCTTTCCTAATGAACAACTAGCTGTCATAAATGCTTCTCGTACTGCTCCATGGTATGATGATTATACTAATTACATTGTTGCTAAATTTATACCACCTAGTTTCACATACCAGCAAAAGAAAAAGTTCTTCTATGATTTAAGACATTACTTCTGGGATGACCCACATCTTTATAAAGAAGGAGTAGATGGTGTTATTAGACGTTGTGTACCTGAGCATGAACAGGAACAGATCCTACGCAAGTGCCACTCCGAAGCTTATGGAGGACACCACGCTGGAGACAGAACTGCACACAAGGTATTGCAATCCGGTTTTTATTGGCCTACTCTCTTCAAGGATGCCCGTAAGTTTGTTTTGTCTTGTGATGAATTTCAGAGAATTAGTAATATTAGTAGACGTCAAGAAATGCCTATGAGTTATTCACTTGTTATTGAACCATTTGATGTTTGGGGCTTTGATTATATGGGACCTTTTCCTTCCTCTAATGGCTATACACATATTTTAGTTGTTGTTGATTACATTACTAAGTGGGTAGAAGCTATTCCAACTAGTGGTGCTGATCATAACACCTCTATTAAGATGCTTAAAGAAGTTATTTTTCTGAGGTTTGGAGTCCCTAGATATTTAATGACTGATGGTGGTTCACATTTCATTCATGGTGCTTTTCGTAAAATGCTTGCTAAGTATGATGTTAATCATAGAATTGCATCTCCATATCATCCATAGTCTAGTGGTCAAGTAGAACTTAGCAATAGAGAGCTTAAATTAATTTTGCAGAAGACTATCAATAGATCTAGAAAGAATTGGTCCAAGAAACTTGATGATGCATTATGGGCCTACAGAACTGCATACAAAAATCCTATGGGTATGTCTCTATATAAAAGGGTTTATGGTAAAGCATGTCACTTACCTCTTTAATTAGAACATAAGGCATATTGGGCCTTTAAAGAGCTCAACTATGACTTCAAACTTGCTGGTGAGAAGAGACTTTTTGACATTAGCTCACTTGATGAATGGAGAACCCAGGCCTACGAGAATGCCAAACTGTTTAAAGAAAAAGTTAAAAGATGGCATGATAAAAGGATACAAAAACGTGAGTTTAATGTAGGTGATTATGTATTGTTATACAACTCTCGTTTAAGATTTTCAGTAGGCAAACTCCTCTTGAAATGGGAAGGTCCTTACATCATCGAGGAGGTCTACCGTTCCGGTGCCATAAAAATCAACAACTTCGAAGGCACAAATCCGAGGGTGGTGAACGGTCAAAGAATCAAACATTATATCTCACTAATCCTATAAATGTTGAAACTAATGTTATTGAAACCGTAACCCCGGAGGAATACATAAGGGACACTTTCCAGAACGTTTCAGACTCCGAAAAGGAATAGGTATGTGGTATGGTAAGTAAACCGACTCCAAAAAAGTTCTAATGGCAAATTTTCTCCGTTTTGGAATATTTAAGAAAATAGGAAAATAAGAAGCAGAGCGGAAAGGACATGAGGCTTCCACGAGGGTGGAGGGAGCACCCTACCCCCTGCCTCGTGGGCACCTCGTGTGCTCTCCGGACTCCGTTTTCTTGCATGATACTTCTTTTGGTCGGTAAAAATTTACTATACTCCTGAAGGTTTTGACCACCGTATCACGCAAAAATATCATGTTTTTGTTTCGAGCTGTTTCTGCTGCAGATTTAGAGCAAGATGTCTTCTCAAGAGTCAGCCGGGGAGAGTCGGGTGTCCCATCCGACACTGGGACCAAGAGCAAACAACAATGCTGATCACTTTGGGCCGTCAACCAAGAAAGAGATGGAGGCTGACTTGAAAAGGATAGATGCCATGGAAGAGGATGAAGAAGTTACTTCTCGTTTCCGAGCCGGATTCACGATGGGGGAACTACAGAGCTTAGCTATTCTAAACTCGGTCATCCCTTCCAATGTTAGATTTCTTTCTTATGAAAATATGAAAAAGAGTGTTACTTGTTCTCCCGCAGCTATGCAACATCCTTAGGTGAAAGGAGCTTTAGCCATCATGGGCAAGCTCCGTAAGGAAATAATGGACCTCAAGCAGCAAGTAAATAAGCTCGAGGAAGAGAATCGTATCCTGAGGGGCATCATCGCTAAGAATATCACATCACCACCCCCGAGGAAGGAGACATAAAGACATGGGTATGGGCACTCCCCTTGGCAACTGCCAAGCTTGGGGGAGTGACCTGGTATCGTATCACCATCACACTTTTATATTTACCGTTTTTCTTAGTTCGATCCTTTCGGTAATATCTTGATCTAATAGAATAAAGTTTTAGTATGATCTAGTTGTGAGTTTTGCTTTATGGTCCTTCTATGTAATCAAGTCCATGAGCTATAAATAATAAAGATTAGTGTTGAGTCAAGGGCTTGATTATTTTTCTATGATCTTGAGGGAATAAAATAAAACAAAATAAATAAAGGGATCATGTGGATGTTATGGAGAGTAATGAGCTCACAAATAAAGAGTATGATGAATAAAAATTGTTGAGAGTTGACAAACATAGTTTTGGTCATCGTTGAAATTAATAGGAAGTAATAAATAAAGAGAGGTTTTCACATATAAATATACTATCTTGGACATCTTTTATGATTGTGAGCGCTCATTAAAATATGACTTGCTAAAGAGTTGACGTTGGACAAGGAAGACAACGTAATGCGTTATGTTTTCTTACATCTGAGATAAATTATATTGTCATGGATCATCCAACATGTTGAGCTTGCCTTTCCCTCTCTTGCTAGCCAATTTCTTTGCACCAAGTAGAGATACTACTTGTGCTTCCAAATATCCCTAAAACCAGTCTTGCCATGAGAGTCCACCATATCTACCTATGGATAGAGTAAGATCCTTCAAGTAAGTTGTCATCGTTGCAAGCAATAAGAATTGCTCCCTAAATATGTATGACTTATTAGTGTGGAGAAAATAAGCTTTATACAATCTTGTGATGTGGAAGAAATAAAAGCGACGGACTGCATAATAAAGGTCCATATCACAAGTGGCAATATAAAGTGACGTTCTTTTGCATTAAGATTTCGTGCATCCAACCATAAAAGCACATGACAACCTCTGCTTCCCTCTGCGAAGGGCCTATCTTTTATTCTTGTCTATTACTGCATATAAGAGTCATGGTGATCTTCACCTTTCCTTTTTACATTTTATCCTTTTTTTTGACTGGGAACTGTGGGTCAAAACCCCCACAGCAGATCAAAACTTTATTGAAAAACAACAGATACAACAAGTTGATTACAAGGAGTAACCAGGTTACAAGAAAGAAGAAAAAAGAAAGCCCTACCAAACTAGCTTAAGGGGGGAGGTAAGAAATCCACTTGAGCAGGTCATCCTTGTAAGCAGCTATGATTCTGTGCTGCATGAGGCTAATATCCTGCCTGAAAGCAAACCTCCATTTATTGAAACTTGCCCTCTCATTTCTGAACACTTTGGCATTTCTGATGATCCAAATATGCCAGCAAGCAATGAATACCACTTCAGAGAAGAAAGGCCTATCAAAACTTCTCCTTGCCTGAGTCACCAGCTCAATCATGGAGGTGCCAGCAGACCAATCAATTTGCAGATAATTCCAGACCCTTACACTGAAATTGCAATTGAAGAACAAGTGATCCCTGGTTTCCCTAGCCTGCAAAGGGCATAGCCTACAGTGGACACCATCCTCCATGTGCCAGTGTCTTCTCTGAACCATATCCTTGGTGTTCAACCTGTCCATAACAAGCATCCAAGCAAAGACCTTGATTTTGAGAGTACAGGAGGATTTCCATATCCAACAGAGCAAAGGATTGAAGGACTCAGTCTGAAAGGAGTGTGAGTAAAACATCTTGGGCTTGTAAAACTTGGAAGAGCCCTGCCAGAACCAACAGTCCTTCGAGCTGGGGTCTCTTCTGTGTGAGTCCATTAAATCCTTTATCAGATTTAACTCATCAAAAGCTTGAGCCGATAAGGGAAGATGAAAAAGTTGGTGCAGATCATGGGTATTAAAAATATCCTTAATTGAGACCCAGGGGTCCTTGGCAAAAGAGAAAAGCCTTGGGAATCTTGCCTGCAAACTAGATGTTTCAGAGCCAAGGTTCCAGTTATTAGACCAAAATAGAGCAGTGTCCCCTTCATTGATCTGCACCCAGGAGCAGTCCCTAAAATGCTGCATGACTTTACAAATATCTCTCCACCAGAAGGAGCCACAATCATTTGTTCCCTGGGGCATTCTATCAAAATAATATGAATCCCAAACTAGGGATACCCAAGGAATTTCTCGTTTGTTCAAGAAATTACTGGCATTCTTGAGGAGGAGAGCCACATTCTGAACCCCCAGATTAAGAATACCAAGACCTCCTTTGTTTTTTGGCCTACATATTAGTTCCCAAGCAGCCAGAGATGGGGCTGGCTCATCTCTATGCTTTATCCACAAGCACTCTCTTTGAATTCTTTCCAACTGTTTCAGAATACCAGCTGGGAGAGCAAGACTACCCATAAAGAAAACTGGTAAAGAGGATAGAGCAGAGTTTAGAAACTGTAGCCTTTCTCCTTGGTTAAGGAAAGAAGAACTGGCAGTCATTCTTCTCTCCATATAGTCAACCAGTGGCATGAAGTCTACCATTTTGGGTCTTGTGGTCCCCACAGGTAATCCCAGGTAAGTAAATGGCATTGTACCAATTTTGCAGCCGAAAGCAGTTGCCAAATCCTTCATTATAGCATTGTCAACATTGGTTGGAATAATAAAGTACTTTTGATAGTTGACATCTAGACCAGTGGACTGAGAGAACACCTGTAGCATATCTTTCAGAGCCAGTAGTTGAGCCCTGTCTGCAGGGAGGATGATCAAAGTATCATCTGCATACTGAATCACAGGGTAGTCTGTATCATGGCAGGGTATGGGTAAATGCAGAAGTCCCTTCCTGTACATATAATTAATGACTGTTTGTAGCAGGTCAGCAGCTATGACAAATAGCAGGGGAGATACAGGGTCACCCTGTCTAAATCCTTTCTTACAAACAAACTTCCTCCCAGGGACTCCATTGAGCAGAATAGAAGAAGTACCAGTGGTAAGAAGCTATTTCATCCAAAGAATCCACTTATCATTGAAGCCCTTATATCTAAGAATTTGAAAGATTGCTTCATGCTCAATAGAGTCAAAAGCCTTTTCAAAATCCAATTTGAGGATTACTATTGGCCTTTTTGACTGGTGGCATTGATGCAAGTATTCAAAAGTCCAACCCAGACAGTCCTGTATTGTTCTGGTCTTAATGAAACCATATTGGTTCTTATGGATGCACTGCATAATCATTGCTTGAAATCTATTTGCAGCCAGTTTGGACAAAAATTTAAGACCCATACTAGTGAGAGAGATAGGTCTGAAGTCACCCACTTCCTCAGGAGAAAGTTTTTTGGGCACAAGAGTAATAAAAGAACTATTGATGTTTTCTAAGACAGCAAGCACAATGTGTTGGAAAGATCCTGATATATATGTCTAATTGGATGTGGGTTTGCATGAACTATTATTGTTGACATTACCCTTGAGGTAAAAAGTTGGGAGGCAAAACTATAAGCCCCTATCTTTCTCCGTGTCCGATTAAAACTTCATAACCATAAATATCGCGTGAGTGTTAGCAATTGTGAAAGACTAAATGATGGTTGAGTATGTGGACTTGCTGAGATGCTCTTATATTGACTCTTTCCTATGTTATGATAAATTGCAATTGCTTCAATGACTGAGACTATAGTTTGTTAGTTTTCAATGAAGTTTCCGATTCATACTTGAGTATGTGAATGAATTGTTACTTTAGCATAAGGGATCATATGACAATATATATATATGTGTGTGTGTGTGTGTGTGTTGCTATTCTAAGAATGATCATGATGCCCTCATGTCCGTATTTTATTTCATCGACACCTCTATCTCTAAACATGTGAACATATTTTTCAATATCGGCTTTCGCTTGAGGACAAGCGAGGTCTAAGCTTGGGGGAGTTGATACGTCCATTTTGCATCATGCTTTATATCGATATCTATTGCATTATGGGCTGTTATTACACATTATGTCACAATACTTATGCCTATTCTCTCTTATTTTACAAGGTTTACATGAAGAGGGGGAATACCGGGAGATGGAATTCTGGGCTGGAAAAGGAGCACATATTAGAGACCTATTCTGAACATCTCCAAAAGTCCTGAAAACTCCACGGGAATTATTTTTAGAATATATCAAAAATATTGGGCGAAAGAAGTACTAGAGGGGGGCCACCCACCGTCCACGAGGGTGGGGGCGCGCCCTACCCCCTGGGCGCCCCTGCCTCATGGGCCCCCTGGTGGCCCTCTGATGCCCATCTTTGGCTATATGGAGTCTTTCGTCGAGGAAAAAAATCATAAGCAGGCTTACGGGACGAAACTCCGCCGCCATGAGGCGGAACCTTGGCGGAACCAATCTAGGGCTCCGGCGGAGCTGATCTGCCGTGGAAACTTCCCTCCGGGAGGGGGAAATCATCACCATCGTCATCACCAACGATCCTCTCATCGGGAGGGGGTCAATCTCCATCAACATCTTCACCAGCACCATCTCATCTCAAACCCTAGTTCATCTCTTATATCCAATCTTTTTATCCAAACCTCAGATTGGTACCTGTGGGTTGCTAGTAGTGTTGATTACTCCTTGTAGTTGATGCTAGTTGGTTTACTTGGTGGAAGATCATATGTTCAGATCCATTATGCATATTAATACCCCGCTGATTATGAACATGAATATGCTTTGCAAGTAGTTACGTTTGTTCCTGAGGACATGGGAGAAGTCTTGCTATAAGTAGTCATGTGAATTTGGCATTCGTTCGATATTTTGATGATATGTATGTTGTCATCCCTCTAGTGGTGTCATGTGAACGTCGACTACATGACACTTCACCATTGTTTGGGCCTAGAGGGAGGCATTGGGAAGTAATAAGTAGATGATGGGTTGCTAGAGTGACAGAAGCTTAAACCCTAGTTTATGCGTTGCTTCGTAAGGGGCTGATTTGGATCTATATGTTTCATGCTATGCTTAGGTTTACCTTAATACTTATGTTGTAGTTGTGGATGCTTGCAATAGTGGTTAATCATAAGTGGATGCTTATCCAAGTAAGGGCAGTACCCAAGCACCGGTCCACCCACATATCAAATTATCAAAGTACCGAATGCGAATCATATGAACGTGATGAAAACTAGTGTGATGATAATTCCCATGTGTCCTCGGGAGCGCTTTCCTTTATATAAGAGTTTGTCCAGGCTTGTCCTTTGCTACAAAAAGGATTGGGCCATCTTTTTGCACCTTATTTACTTGCATTACTTGTTACTCGTTACAAATTACCTTATCACAAAACTATCTGTTACCGATAATTCCAGTGCTTGCAGAGAATACCTTACTGAAAACTGCTTATCATTTCCTTCTGGTCCTCGTTGGGTTCAACACTCTTACTTATCGAAAAGGATATGATAGATCCCCTACACTTGTGGGTCACCACTTCTATCCTTCTTTTTGGTGCCTAAAGGGGTACGAAGGAGACTTGACTTCTATCGATCTCGTTTTTTCTGGCAGTCGGACGAGGTGAAGACAAAGTATCGCTTGACAAGATAGGATATTATTTGTTGACCGAAAGGCCAGGGGGTCTTGGGATTGAGAACCTCGTGATTAAGAATAAATGTCTTTTGAGAAAATGGCTATATAGGCTATCACGGGAATCAGAAGGTATGTAGGCACAAATCCTTAGAAATAAATACTTGCACTCTAAAACGCTTGCTCAGGTTACCATAAGACCTAATGATTCACCATTTTGGAAGGGACTCATGAGAGTGAAAGAAACCTTTTTCTGTAGGGCGAAATTCATTGTTGGGGACGGAACAACAACAAAGTTTTGGGAGGATACCTGGTTAGGTGACGCACCACTGGCTCTCCAGTATCCTTCCCTGTATCATATTGCTCAACATAAGGAGGATTACATAGCAATGGTATTGCAGACAGTACCTTTGAATATCTAGTTCAGGAGATCTCTAGTAGGGGAGCGATGGAACTCCTGGTTACACTTGGTGCGGAGGTTGATGGCCATTCAACTCTCAGACCAGGGAGACACCTTGACATGGAGGTTACACTTGGTGCGGAGGTTGATGCTCCCTGGAGTGTTTTTGGTTAAATCGATGTACTTAGACCTTATTAATTCTGGCCCAATCCCGAGATCGATACACATTTGCAAAGTTATGGTTCCCTTGCGAATCAAAATTTTTATGTGGTTTGTGCACAAGCAAGTGATCCTTACCAAAGATAACTTACTAAAGCGATGATGGGTAGGTAGTTCTCGATGCTGTTTTTGTATTCACGATGAAACAATTCAACACCTATTTATTGATTGTCCTCTCGTGAAGTTACTTTGGCGATCCATACATATAGCTTTTAATATTACCCCTCCAGTTAGCATTGATGCGTTGTTTGGGACGTGGCTAAATGGAGTGAATCCTGATATTACATCAAGTATTCATATTGGAATATGCGCACTTCTTTGGGCTATATGGCACTGCAGGAACGATATGATCTTTAACAGACTTTCTATAATTAACTTCTTGCAGGTTATCTTCAGAGCTACGACATGGATCCGTACGTGGTTGCTACTCACTCCTACGAGCTCCAGGGAGCATTTAGCTACTGGGTGCAACCGATGGGAGATGGTTGCACGGGCTATCTTCAACCGGTTTGGATGGCGAGCGCATAATAGGATAGGTCCTTAATGTCTTTCTGTCTAGCCGGTTGTGGCTTTGAGTTGTTTTTATCTTTTTTAGCTCCTTCCGTGAGCTGTACTCTGCAGACCAGACTATTTTGTTTTTGCTGAACTTGATTTAATAAAGTGGCCCCATGTATCTTTCCGATGCAGAAGCCGGGGGAAGTCCTCCTTTAAAAAAACTTATCTGGGCTCAAAGTAAGAAGTGTTATTTTCGTCATCATGATGAAACAATAAAACAACTCTTTTTCTATTAATTACAAGTTCGCGCATGTTACATAGCAAATCATCCAAGTTGCTCTAATATGTATCTGCCATGTAGTATTGCCAACATGTCTAGTAATGATCACAAGTTGGTGCACACATAAGGGTGAGAGGAATAGCCTTGGTTTGTCGCTCTGGCTATGTATGAATGATATGATTTTTAATGGTGAAAATTCTTCTCCACTACAAGTCATCTCCTAGTGTAGGCACTGTTCCGTTTGTAGTCTACTCTATAGAGATAGGAGCATCAACCTTTTATATGCGACAGTGTTTACGCGATTGGAGCGGGTGGCAAAGGATACTCTTACTCACATGGGTGGTGTCGGGATTGCTCCCTAGTCTCCCCAGTCTTAGGCAGTCTTTTGGTCTTGTTTTGACTTCGTATGATTGCCAGACTACAAACAATGTGTGTGTGTGTGCTTAATTGTGTGCATTGTAATCATGTAGAGGCTTGTTGTGTGAGCATTGTGCTTGCATCAATTGATGCTACATTGTGAATTAATAAAGGGCATTTTATAAAAAAACATGCTCTACCAGCGTGCATTTGGGTGCCATGCGAACGTATTTGAGATAGTCTTATTATCTTTTCCTAGAGCATCTCCACTCGCGCCCCCAACAGCCCCTCGGAGGGCCTTTTTTAGCGTCGGCGCCGAAAAATGGTCCATTCGCGCCCCCAGCTTCTCGATTATCGCCGGTTTGGGCCAAAATAACAACCGCCGAACCCGAGCCGAACCCAGCCCCCCGGGGGCCGCCTGGGGGCGCCGGCTGAAGCGAAAAGTCGCGTGGGGCCGCGCTGTCAGCGACACCAGGCATATCCTTGCTGTTTTGCCTGCCTTTTCCCTCCATTTCCCCCATCGCTCCCCCCTTCTCCCCACCGTTCCCGCCATTCTCCTCGCCAGACCGGGTGCCATGCCGCCGAAGAAATATGTTGCCCCTCGCGCCACCGCCGATTCCGCCCAGCCGAAGCAGAGGAAGCCGAGGGCATCAATGGCAAGACCACTGGGCGTTTTGAACGCCGAGTGGAGGGCGTACATTTAGCGTTGGGAGGCGGTCACCGCCGACCGGCGGAACAGGCTCATTATCAAAAGGGCCAGGGACGCGGCGGTGGCGGCAGAGCAGGCAGAGGTTTCTCACGCGGGGATGATGAACCTGCCGCCCGACCACTGCCGACAAGCCGCGTGGGAGAGCTAGGCCAGCGTTGTGTCACCGGCCAACCTCTCTCCATCCTCGCCGCGGGGGGTACACACCCTCGCCCGGCTACTCCGATGGTGACGCGCATGGTGGGATCAACCCCAACATCACCTTCCCGCATAGCGCGCCACCGTGTGCCTCGCCCTCCGGCCTCAACCTCGACCAGCGCACTGCCTCCCCCGCATTCACCGCCGGCCTCAACACCCAGTACAGCTACTCGCCACCGGCGTACTCAGCTTCTCTAGTACCACCTCTGCGCCGGGGTGATGTCTACTACACAACATTTTTCTTGTAGACGTTGTTGGGCCTCCAAAGTGCAGAGGTTTGTAGGACAGTAGCAAATTTCCCTCAAGTGGATGACCTAAGGTTTATCAATCTGTGGGAGGCGTAGGATGAAGATGGTCTCTCTCAAGCAACCCTGCAACCAAATAACAAAGAGTCTCTTGTGTCCCCAACACACCCAACACAATGGTAAATTCTATAGGTGCACTAGTTCGGCGAAGAGATGGTGATACAAGTGCAATATGGATGGTAGATATAGGTTTTTGTAATCTGAAAATATAAAAACAGAAAGGTAACTAATGATAAAAGTGAGCGTAAACGGTATTGCAATGCTAAGAAACAAGGCCTAGGGTTCATACTTTCACTAGTGCAAGTCCTCTCAATAATAATAACATAATTGGATCATATAACTATCCCTCAACATGCAACAAAGAGTCACTCCAAAGTCACTAATAGCGGAGAACAAACGAAGAGATTATTGTAGGGTACGGAACCACCCAAAGTTATCCTTTCTGATCGATCTATTCAAGAGTCCGTAGTAAAATAACACGAAGCTATTCTTTGTTCAATCTATCATAGAGTTCGTACTAGAATAACACCTTAAGACATAAATCAACCAAAACCCTAATGTCACCTAGATACTCCAATGTCACCTCAAGTATCCGTGGGTATGATTATACGATATGCATCACACAATCTCAGATTCATCTATTCAACCAACACAAAGAACTTCAAAGAGTGCCCCAAAGTTTCTACCGGAGAGTCAAGACGAAAACGTGTGCCAACCCCTATGCATAAGTTCACGAGGTCACGAAACTCGCAAGTTGATCACCAAGACATACATCAAGTGGATCACATGATATCCCATTGTCACCACAGATAAGCACGTGCAAGACATACATCAAATGTTCTCAAATCCTTAAAGACTCAATCCGATAAGATCACTTCAAAGGGAAAACTCAATCCATCACAAGAGAGTGGAGGGGGAGAAACATCATAAGATCCAACTATAATAGCAAAGCTCACGATACATCAAGTTCGTACCACCTCAAGAACACGAGAGAGAGAGATCAAACACATAGCTACTGGTACATACCCTCAGCCCCGAGGGTGGACTACTCCCTCCTCGTCATGGAGAGCGCCAGGATGATGAAGATGGCCACCGGAGAGGGATTCCCCCCTCCGACAGGGTCCTGGAATGGGTCCAGATTGGTTTTCGGTGGCTACGGAGGCTTCTGACGGCGGAACTCCCGATCTATTCTGTTCCCCGATGTTTTTAGGGTATATGGACGTATATAGGCGAAAGAAGTCGGTCAGGGGAGCCACGAGGGGCCCATGAGGGTGTTCGCGCGCCCAGGGGGTAGGGCGCGCCTCCCTGCCTCGTGCCTCCCTCGAAGCTTCCCTAACATCTACTCCAAGTCTCCTGGATTGCTTCCATTCCAAAAATAAGTTCCGTCAAGTTTCAGGTCAATTGGACTCCGTTTCATTTTCCTTTTCTGCGATACTCTAAAATAAGGAAAAAACATAAACTGGCACTAGGCTCTAGGTTAATAGGTTAGTCCCAAAAATCATATAAAATAGCATATAAATGCATATAAAACATCCAAGTTTGATAATATAATAGCATGGAACAATCAAAAATTATAGATACGTTGGAGACGTATCAAGCATCCCCAAGCTTAATTCATGCTCATCCTCGAGTAGGTAAATGATAAAAATAGGATTTTTGATGTGGAATGCTAACCTAACATATTTATCCATGTAGTTCTCTTTATTGTGGCAAAAATATTCAGATCCATAAAATTCAAGACAAAAGCTTAATATTGACATAAAAATATTAATACTTCAAGCATACTAATAAAGCAATCATGTCTCCTCAAAATAACATGGCCAAATCAAGCTATCCCTACAAAATCATATAGTCTTGCTATGATCCATCTTCACCACACAAAGTATTTAAATCATGCACAACCCCGATGACAAGCCAAGCAATTGTTTCATACTTTTGGTGTTCTCGAACTTTTTCAATCTTCACACAACACATGAGCGTGAGCCATGGATATAGCACTATAGGTGGAATAGAATGGTGGTTGTGGTGAAGACAAAAAGGAGAAGATAGTCTCACATCAACTAGGCATATCAACGGGCTATGGAGATGCCCATCAATAGATATCAATGTGAGTGAGTAGGGATTGCCATGCTACGGATGCACTAGAGCTATAAGTGTATGAAATCTCAAACAGAGACTAAGTGGGTGTGCATCCAACTCGCTTGCTCACGAAGACCTAGGGCATTTTGAGGAAGCCCATCATTGGAATATACAAGCCAAGTTCTATAATGAAAGATTCCCACTAGTATATGAAAGTGACAACATAGGAGACTCTCTATCATGAAGATCATGGTGCTACTTTGAAGCACAACTGTGGTAAAAGGATAGTAGCATTGACCCTTCTCTCTTTTTCTCTCATTTTTTTTTGTTTTTTGGGGCTGTCGGTGTCAAAACCGGCAGATCTCGGGTAGGGGGTCCCGAACTGTGCGTCTAGGCCGGATGGTAACAGGAGGCAAGGGACACGAAGTTTTACCCAGGTTCGGGCCCTCTTGATGGAGGTAAAACCCTACGTCCTGCTTGATTAATATTGATGATATGGGTAGTACAAGAGTAGATCTACCACGAGATCAGAGAGGCTAAACCATAGAAGCTAGCCTATGGTATGATTGTTGTTCTGTATGTTGTCCTACGGACTAAAACCCTCCAGTTTATATAGACACCGGAGAGGGTTAGGGTTACAAAGTCGGTTACAATGGTAGGAGATCTACATATCCGTATCGCCAAGCTTGCCTTCCACGCCAAGGAAAGTCCCTTCCGGACACGGGACGAAGTCTTCAATCTTGTATCTTCATAGTCCAGGAGTCTGGCTGAAGGTATAGTCCGGCCATCCGAACACCCCCTAATCCAGGACTCCCTCAGTAGCCCCCGAACCAGGCTTCAATGACGATGAGTCCGGCGCGCAGATTGTCTTTGGCATTGCAAGGCGGGTTCTGCTCCAAATTCCATGTACATCCACACCCCTAGCCGCGTAAATGAGCCGCCCATTTAAGGGGACGAGGATTTAGATCCAAACCACACCTTCTCCTCTTGGCGAGTGTTCATCAGAGCGCATCCGACAAAGGTCAATACCACCATGGCTAGCCGTCGCAACTCCTCCTTTCGCCCTTGCAGCCCTCAGCCTGGATATTGGGAGAGATGCTCCATCCCGCATAGCGAGCTAGTGACGCTCCAGACCAAGGGATTTCTCCCCTCGGCCTATATGGTCTCGGTTCGAGCCGGTCTTGCCATCTATAATGGCGGAGAGCAAGCGAAGAGTGCCCCTAATCCCTCCAAAGGAGAGCGGGTATGCCTCGTCCCTTATTTAATAAGAGGGCTCGGATTTCCAATCCATCCGTTTCTCCCGGGGCTCCTGGAGTTCTATGGCCTCTAGCTACACAATCTTACGCCTGCCTCCGTATTGCATATCGCAGGCTTCGTAGCCCTCTGCGAGCTGTTTTTGGGTGTTGAGGCTCATTTCGGGCTGCGGAAAGAGCTATTCTGCCTTGTGCCCCGTTCTCAGAAGGGGTCAATATATCAAGTGGGCGGAGCCGAAGTGTGGCGCATCGCCAGGACCGGAATTCTATCCAAAACCCCAAAGAAGGCGTCCGAGGACTGGCCTTCGGAATGGTTTATAGAGGACGTCCCGCTGCCGGATCCTGTCCGGATCGGCCTCCCTGAGTTCGACAGTGCTCCACTAAAGAAGCGCCTAAGTTGGCGTCCACAGAGCCCTCAGAGGGAAAGTGACAAGGACGTCCTTTACCTGATGGGCCGGATGAGATTGTTAGCTCATTCTGGACTGACCATGATCGGGGTCATGGCCGCATGCATCTTGCGAGGGGTGCAGCCGCTACAGTATAGAGGCCACCCTATGTGGGATTTCAACGGGGAGGACGACGCCACCCGCTACGGCCGTAAGGGATCGGATTCGGCTACGGCCCTAAGAAAGACCTTGTCCGCTTTGTACAAGGGAGAAGAGGAGGAATTTCTCCGCGTCAACCCACAGGGTGGATTTTCTATGTACAATCCCCCAAGGTGGGTAAGTGGTCACATTTACTTGCCCATCCGTTTTATATTCCCATTGTTAAATATTCAGTCTAACGACTTCAATGCAGGAACTGCGCCAGCCTGTTAAAGAAATAAACATCCCTCCTCCTCAACCCGAGGACCCAGGACGGTCCCTCGACCCGGCCTCTCAAGAGGATCCGGACTTATCTGTGGAGCTGATTGATGGAGTGTTCCATCAATTGAGCAAGGACAACGCCTTGGTGGCCATTACGGCCGATTACCCAGGGCTAATCCCGGCCTCCCAGGTAACTGAGATTGAAGTCCCAGTACCCCGAATAGGGGTCCACCCTCTCGTGTTTTCAGTTTCCTGATTACAACCGAGCTTTGCAGGGGAGGTTTTTGAGACGGGAGGCCGAAACTGCGTCGACAAGCCAACGAGGGGCCGCAGGGCCCCGTGGGCAGAAAAGAGGTGCAATCCGGACCGAGGCGTCAACGCAAAGGTATGGCGCGCCCCCTTATCCCAGGTGTTATACCTTCAAGGCATATTAACACTCGTGCTTTCTTCAGGACAAAGAGACCTCGCCGAACTATATCCGGAGAGGCTGCTAATCGCGCCTCCACCAGCCAGGCTCCAAAGCCTGGTCCGGAGGCGGAGGCGAACACAAGGCGCGCACCGGACGCTCCTCCGACGAGGGATGTGGATAGGTTGTGTGCCACCAACTCTGAGGTGGAGAGTGCCATGAACCACAGGCGTCACCAGAAAATTCTTCGCGACGCTTGTTTCTCCCGAGAGGCATATGATGCCTTCAATTCGGGAGATGCGTACCTCCGTGCCGCTCAAAATGGTCTAGCCAGAGCCACAGAGCAATATGTAAAAGACATACGGGTAAGAAAATTTTGGTAATTATATATATATATACCAGTAGCCCCCAAGACTAACAGTTAGAATAACTGATTTAAGGATCATTTGTTATGCAGGTTCTTACAGAAAAGAATTCCCTACTGTCCCAGGAGCTGGAAGGGTGCAAAGCCCAACTTGAGGCCACACTAGCCGCGGCAGGGGAGCCCAACGAGACCCCCTCTGGTAATATATACTTAGAAAGATAAGTATTTTGCGAAGCACGGCATGGGTGCGAATCTGACAAATGAAATTACAGATGGCACCGGATTGAGTCCGGAAAGGCAACAACTCCTACGCCAGCTGAAGGCTGGTGAGAAGGTGCTGATAAAGGTGAGGCGGGAGAAGAACGATCTCCAAGATGCCAACACCAAGCTGGGCGTCGACCTGAAAGATGTTCATGCCCAGCTGTCAGACTCCGTTAAGGAGAATCAGCGGCTTCGGCGCGGCATATTTAGTAAGTGCTTGAACGAACCTTTGAAAAAAAGTTCGGCGGGGAAGTCGACTAACAGAGTAATGTCTGTAGGTGTGCTAACAGGTCGTCCTGTAGAGGAGATGCCCGGTTCTACGGGTGACCTCTTCCCGAGCTCTCGCAACTGCTCGAGCGAGTTCGGCAGGTGATGCAAGGCGTTGCCCAGGCCTTGTGGCCATCCATCTCCATGCCCGAAGGTCTTGGAGAGCTTGCGGAGAAGCTAAAGGGAGCACGGCGGCGCTTCCAATTGTGGAAGATCTCGGCCTGCCGTCAAGGTGCTAGGGAGGCCTGGGCCATGGTGAAGACGCGGTACACAAAGGCTGACCCCAACCACATGGCCGAGGTCGGTCCTGTGGGGCCCGATGGGAAGGAGATCCCTGTAAGCTTAGTATACGGCCAAGTAGAATTGGCCGCAAAGTATTCCCAGCAGGACTGTAAATTAGACAGCCTGTTAGATGGTATTGAAGAGGAATACAATCAGTCAGAATGACCATGTAATTTAATTGACATTTATAATGCCTTCTAGCCGGATTGTAGATCGTTTGTCATGGCCGACCTTTTCGCTTCAGCCTCGGGACCTGACGGTCTGGAGTGTGTCTGAATTCCCATGCGGTTATATAAGAACCGGGGAATGCATGGAGACCAGGCGTAGGGGTCATTAGTGCATGAACAGACAAGTGCCCGACTAGTTATGTTATATTACATGGTTAGTAAGAAACATCTTCTAGGGAGAATAGTTCCGTTAGGGGTTCCTTTCCCTGGGAGGAATGCCCTAAAGTGCATGCCCATTCTGCGAAAAAGACGCGGGAAAAAGCATCTGGGGGCGCATAAATAAATAAGTGAAAAGACCATGTTTTAGGTCACCGACCGAATATTCCCTTAAGAACGCTAGCTTTCGGCTTCACCCAGTCTGAGGTACACATCCGACTGATCCGGCAGTAACAATCGCAGAGGTGCTCCCTTTACCGCCTAGCCGAATAATCGGGAACGTAGGGGTAAGCACAAGAGCCAGGCAACCCAGCTTGGCCAAAACTTAAGTCATATCGATGCATATAATGGTGAAATAAAAGGTACATGCGGAAGTGTAACACATGTGTTGGGCATGAAGCCCGTATAAATAAGCTTCTGTTAAAAGAAGCCCCCAGGTTTAATGAGTGCGAATAGCACGTCATTTGATGAGCCTTTAAAGGCTATAGGAGAAAGGAAGGGGCTAAGGAGAGAAATGTAAGACAGACAGTATATAAAAATGGACAGAGGAAGGAGACGAACACAGAGTCCGGCGCTAGGCATAGAATCTTCGGAGACGGGCTGCGTTCCATGGGTTCGGCTCGAGTCGGTTATCCGATGCATCTCGCAGGCGGTACGCTCCACCAGTCAGGACTTGGTCAATTATGAAGGGACCTTCCCACTTGGGCTTGAGTTTGTCCTTTTTCTTGTCCGGCAGGCGTAGAACTAATTCGCCAACGTTGTAATTTTTGGCCCGTACTTCTCTGCTTTGGTATCTTCGAGCCTGCTACTGATAGAATGCGGAACGGGATTTTGCCACGTCACGCTCCTCCTCCAATGCGTCCAAACTGTCCTGCCGATCGAGCTCGGCTTCTCTTTCTTCGTACATGCGCACTCGAGGTGAGTCATGAATTATGTCGCAAGGCAAAACTGCCTCTGCGCCGTACACCATAAAGAATGGTGTGTATCCGGTGGTGCGATTCGGCATGGTCCGCAGCCCCCAAAGTACGAAGTTGAGCTCCTCTACCCAGTGCGTGTTAGATTCCTTGAGGGACCGCACTAATCTGGGTTTGGTGCCACTCATGATAAGACCATTTTCATGTTCGACCTGGCCGTTAGTTTGTGGGTGATAGACGGAAGCATAATCGAGCTTGATGCCCATGTTTTTGCACCCGAGTTTTACCTCGTCGACCGTAAAGTTCGTGCCGTTATCAGTGATGATGCTGTGGGGAACGCCGTAACGGTGTACAACCCCAGATATAAAGTCTACCACCGCTCCGGATTCGGCCGTCTTAACAGGCTTGGCTTCTATCCATTTGGTGAACTTATCCACCATGACCAGTAAGTATTTTTGCTTGTGGGTTCAGCCTTTAAGGGGTCCAACCATGTCAAGCCCCCAGACCGCGAAGGGCCAAGTGATGGGGTGGAATATGGCTTTGGTTTGCAAAGAGCTGGCAACCGACACATCGTTGGACTAAGTCCTGGGCGTCTTCCCGGGCCGTCGGCCAATAAAAGCCTGTATGGAAGGCCTTGCTTACAAGGGACCGAGCTGCAGCGTGATGACCGCCGAGTCCGGCATGAATTTCAGCCAGGAGGTTCCGCCCTTCCTCTTCGGAGATGCACCTTTGAAGGACTCCGGTAGTGCTTTTCTTATAAAGCTCTCCCTCATGGACTTTGTAGGCTTTGGATCGCCGCACTATGCAGCGTGCCTCATTTTGGTCCTCGGGGAGTTCCTGCCTAGTAAGGTAGGCGAGGAATGGTTCTGTCCACGGGGCGATGACGGCCATTATTACGTGGGCTGAAGGTGTTATTTCATTGGCCGAGCCTCCGATTGTGTCAGAATGTTTGGTGTCGGGCACTGCTGTTGGGTCCGGGATGTTATTGTTCGGCTCCCCTTCCCATACTACGGATGGCTTGAACAGCCTTTCCAAGAAGATGTTGGGGGGGGGGACTACATCGCGTTTTGCGCCGATGCATGCCAGGACATCTGCCGCCTAATTATATTCCCGGGCTATATGGTGAAATTCAAGCCCTTCGAACCGAGCTGACATTTTTAGGACGGCGTTGCGGTAAGCTACCATTTTTGGATCCTTGGCATCGAAGTCTCCATTTATTTGGGATATTGCAAGGTTCGAGTCCCCGCGCACCTCTAGGCATTGAATGCCCATGGATACTGCCATCCGGAGACCATGTAAAAGGGCCTCATATTCGGCTGCATTGTTGGAGTCTGTGTACATAATCTGGAGTACATATTGAACTGTGTCTCCTGTGGGGGCATCAAAACAACGCCAGCCCCTAGTCCGGCCAACATCTTGGAGCTGTCGAAATGCATGATCCAATTTGAATATGTGTCATACTCTTTAGGGAGTTCGGCCTCCGTCCATTCTGCGACGAAGTCGGCCAAGACTTGCGACTTGATGGCTCGCCGTGGCTTATAAGTTATGTCGAACGGGAGGAGCTCAATGGCCCATTTTGCAATCCGGCCCGTTGCGTCACGGTTGTTTATAATATCGTTAAGTGGTACTTCCGAGGCTACTGTTATTGAACACTCTTGAAAGTAGTGTCGTAGCTTCCGGGATGCCATGAATACCGCGTAAGCAATCTTTTGATAATGCGGGTACCGTGATTTGCATGGAGTGAGGACAGTGGACACATAATAGACCGGCTTTTGAAGGGGGAATTTGTGTCCGTCCGTTTCTCGTTCGACGACGAGCACTGCGCTTACAACCTGATGTGTTGCTGCAATGTACAATAGCATTGGTTCGCCCCATCTAAGGCTCAGAGGCCGAGGAATTTCCGAACTTGAAAATTTGGATTCCTGGATTTTGTCCAATGAATCCAGCCCATCGCCTGACTCTAAGTTCAGGTCTTGAGTGATATCCTCCCCTCAGGGGGATCTCGAGTAGGGGGTCCCGAACTGTGCGTCTAGACCGGATGGTAACAGGAGGCAAGGGACACGAAGTCTTACCCAGGTTCGGGCCCTCTTGATGGAGGTAAAACCCTACGTCCTGCTTGATTAATGTTGATGATATGGGTAGTACAAGAGTAGATCTACCACGAGATCGGAGAGGCTAAACCCTAGAAGCTAGCCTATGGTATGATTGTTGTTCTGCATGTTGTCCTACGGACTAAAACCCACCGGTTTATATAGACACTGGAGAGGGTTAGGGTTACAAAGTCGGTTACAATGGTAGGAGATCTACATATCCGTATCGCCAAGCTTGCCTTCCACGCCAAGGAAAGTCCCTTCCGGACACGGGACGAAGTCTTCAATCTTGTATCTTCATAGTGCAGGAGTCCGGCTGAAGGTATAGTCCGACCATCCGGACACCCCCTAATCCAGGACTCCCTCAGGGGCCTTGTCTCTTTTTTTGGCCTCTTTTTTATTTTATTTTTATTTTTCGTCCGGAGTCTCATCCCGGCTTGTGGGGGAATCGTAGTCTCCATCATCCTTTCCTCACTGGGACAATGCACTAATAATGATGATCATCACACTTTTATTTACTTACAACTCAAGAATTACAACTCGATACTCAGAACAAAATATGACTCTATATGAATGCCTCCTGCGGTGTACCTAGATGTGCAATGACTCATGAGTGACATGTATGAAAGAATTAAGAATGGTGGCTTTGCCACAAATACGATGTCAACTACATGATCATGCAAAGCAATATGACAATGATGGAGCGTGTCATAATAAATGGAACGGTGGAAAGTTGCATGTCAATATATCTTGGAATGGCTATGGAAATGCCATAATAGGTAGGTATGGTGGCTGTTTTGAGGAAGTTATATGGTGGGTTTATGGTTCCAGCGAAAGTTGCGCGGTACTAGAGAGGCTAGCAATGGTGGAAGGATGAGAGTGCGTATAATCCATGGACTCAACATTAGTCATAAAGAACTCACATACTTATTGCAAAAATCAATTAGTTATTGAAACAAAGTACTACGCGCATGCTCCTAGGGGGATAGATTGGTAGTAAAAGACCATCGCTCGTCCCCGACCACCACTCATAAGGAAGACAATCAATAAATAAATCATGCTCCGACTTCATCACATAACGGTTCACCATACGTGCATACTACGGGAATCACAAACTTTAACACAAGTACTTCTCAAATTCACAACTACTCACTAGCATGACTCTAATATTACCATCCTCATATCTCAAAACAATCATCAAGTATCAAACTTCTCATAGTATTCAATGCACTTTATATGAAAGTTTTTATTATATCCCTCTTGGATGCCCATCATATTAGGACTAAATTCATAACCAAAGCAAATTAACATGCTGTTTAGGACTCTCAAAATAATATAAGTGAAGCATGAGAGATCATCTATTTTTTTGAAATAAAACCACCACCGTGCTCTAAAAAGATATAAGTGAAGCACTAGAGCAAAATGACAAACTACTCCAAAAATATAAGTGAAGATCAATGAGTAGTCGAATAATTCTGCGACTATGTGAAGAATCTCTAACATTTAAGAATTTCAGATCTTGGTATTTTATTCAAACAACAAGCAAAACAAAAGAAAATAAAATGACGCTCCAAGCAAAACACATATCATGTGGTGAATAAAAATATAGCTCCAAGTAAAGTTACCGATGAACGAAGACGAAAGAGGGGATGCCTTCTGGGGCATCCCCAAGCTTAGGCTCTTGGTTGTCCTTGAATATTACCTTGGGGTGCCATGGGCATCCCCAAGCTTAGGCTCTTGCCACTCCTTATTCCATAGTCCATCGAATCTTTACCCAAAACTTCAAAACTTCACAACACAAAACTTAACAGAAAACTTGTAAGCTCCGTTAGTATAAGAAAATAAATCACCACTTAGGTATTGTTGTGTACTCATTCTAAATTCATATTGGTGTAATATCTACTATATTCCAACTTCTCTATGTTTCATACCCTCCGATACTACTCATAGATTCATCAAAATAAGCAAACAACACATAGAAAACAGAATCTATCAAAAACAGAACAGTCTGTAGTAATATGTAGGATTCGAATACTTCTGTAACTCCAAAAATCCTGATAAATTAGGAAGTCCTAGGAAATTTGTTTATTAATCTACTTCAAGGGGAATTGGTATTTTATCTCTCTCTGGTAAAAAATGAAAATTATTCTCGTGAGCACATACTTTCTGTTTTTTACAGGAAGATCAAATAACAATCACCCAACAAGATCCTAAAGGCTTTACTTGGCACAAACACTAATTAAAACGTAAAAAACACAATCATAACAGTGGATAGATGATTAATTTATTACTAAACAGGCACAAAAAGCAAGGAGAAAAAATAAAATTGGGAAAACTCAATCCATCACAAGAGAGTAGAGGGGGAGAAACATCATAAGATCCAACTATAATAGCAAAGCTCGCGATACATCAAGATCGTACCACCTTAAGAACACGAGAGAGAGAGAGAGAGAGATCAAACACATAGCTACTAGTACATACCCTCAACCCCGAGGGTGGACTACTCCCTCCTCGTCAGGGAGAGCGCCGGGATGATGAAGATGGCCACCGGAGAGGGATTCCCCCCTCCGGTAGGGTGCCGAAACGGGTCTAGATTGGTTTTTGGTGTCTACGGAGGCTTCTGGCGGCGGAACTCCCGATCTATTATATTCCCCGATGTTTTTAGGGTATATGAACATATATAGGTGAAATAAGTCAGTCAGGGGATCCACGAGGGGCCCACGAGGGTGGGGGCGCGCCCAGGGAGGTAGGGCGCGCCTTCCTGCCTCGTGCCTCCATCGAAGCTTCCCTGATGTCTACTCCAAGTCTCCTGGATTGCTTCCGTTCAAAAAATAAGTTCCGTGAAGTTTCAGGTCAATTGGACTTCGTTTGATTTTCCTTTTCTGCGATACTCTAAAATAAGGAAAAAACAAGAACTGGCATTAGGCTCTAGGTTAATAGGTTAGTCCCAAAAATCATACTCCCTCCGTTCCTTGATATAAGGTGTATAGATTTTTGAGGAAAAAACCAAAATATAAGGTTTATTGAGTTGCACCACTCGTATGGATAATTTTTTTGGGATTTGATTACATTTCATTATATTAGGCAAGCTACTTTATTTTCTCATGCCAATTAGTCAGGTGTAATCTCGCCCAAAACTCGTGAAATTTTCCCTCCACGTGCGTTCTTTAATTTCCGTGCCAAAAACTATACACCCTATATTTAGGAACGGAGGGAGTATAAAATATCATATAAATGCATATAAAACATCTAAGTTTGATAATATAATGGCATGGAACAATAAAAAATTATAGATACATTGGAGACGTATCACGGGGCGCCCTACCGTTTGCACACGGCTCGGCGCTGCAGTTCAGCAACACTGACGCCACCGAACCGACATGGACGACGAGCTCGACGACGCCGAGGAGGAGGGGGAGGAGGAAGAACATGCGGAGGATAAGGCGGAGCCGACGCAAACCACAGAACGGAGAAAGAAGAAGGGGATGTCCAATGCCAGGCCGGGCGAGCTTCACGTCAAGTGGACGTCGAAGGAAGACGAGTGCCTCGCCGAAGCATGGAAGACTATCAGCATCGACCTGATCACTGGCTCGAACCAGAACGCCGACACATACTGGAGAAGGATCAAGATGGTGTTCGACGAGTGCAAGTTGGTCGACCCCTACTTCGCGAATATCCACATGGAGAGCGGTGACAAGGCCATGGTGAACCATTGGGCAATCATACAGGCAACCTGCAACAAATGGCATGAGAATGTGGAGGAGGTCGCTGCTTGCCCGGAAAGTGGTGCCAACATCGAGAGTCAGGTATGCCCAGCCGCTGGCTCAGTTCTTTTTCGTAGTATACTTCGCCGGCACTTTGTTCTTCGGCTATGCAGATGGTTCGGATGTTCAACATGTATCGGCAGGACAATAATGGCTCCGAGTTCAAATTCCTTCATGTGTTCTCTAGGATCGAGCCGTGCGAGAAGTGGAGGGAGGTCCAGCTCACCTTCGCCAAGGCCAAGGAGACCTACAAGCCAGATGCGCCTGCCCCGGGGGCGGAAGATGGGCTCCTTGATGGCAATAAAAGAGCCAAGGCGGCGAGAGACGCAGCACCCGCTACCGAATGGCTGCAATCATCGATCAAGTAGTGCAGCGCCGACGCCAAGAATAGCGCCATAAAGAGGGAGGAGAAATCCAACGCGTGGTGGTCGGCGTTGATGACGAAGTAGGACATGAAGCTCGACCTTCTCAGGACCAACATCGCTGTGAAGAAGAGGAACACCAACCTGACATTCTTGGTGGCGGCAGACATGTCGATGATGGACGTGCAGGTCAAGGTGTGGTACCTGGCGGAGCGCGGCCTCATCCTGAACCTGATGCCCGGGCTGGCTTCGACCACCGCTCCTATGCCCACGCAGACACCAATGCCGATGCCCAGCCCGAGCGATGAAGCCACGTCGTCGACAACTAGCCCGAGCACAGAAGCCACACCGACGCCGAGCACGTTAGCACCAGCCAGTCCCACGCCAGACAAGCCCGCTGTTTGATGCGTTCCTTTGTCTACGCGTCTTTCCTTTTGATCACCGAACTTTCGTGTATGTTTTGATCGCAGAACTATGGCATGGTGATCATCGAACTGTGGCATGGTGATCGTTGAACGTGTGGGTTTTTTTGGCAACGGAAAAGACAAGTCTGAATTTATGGGGTTCTGGGGCCGAAACTTGGGGGCGCGGCTGGGAACTGGATCGCCTTAGGGCGAAAAACACGCCGGTGCATACCCCAAAATGCAATGGCCGGGAGGTGGGGATGCTCTTAATGTAAGATCTCATTAGCTACACCTTTAGTTTTTCTAACAATAGCATAATTTAATGGTACACCAGAACCTATTTGTTGGAATATTTGCCAAGTGAGACCACACTAAACAATTTATATTCTATTTTTTGATGACTTTACACTTACGAGGTGTAGCATGATACTAGAAATTACGCTTGCAAAATGTGGCACCCCGAGTGCTAAAATTCTATGCCGCCTATGAATAAACAATACAAGTCTTAACAAGGAAAAACAAGAAAAATCAAGCGTATGGAGGGCCAACACACATGGTAAACCGCCACCTATACTGGGTAGACAACTCCCTCGCCGCCCGCTCCACTTTGTTCGATAAAAGGGCACTTTTACTAACTCAGAATGTAGCATCAAATGGATACAAAGCATATTAAGTGATATCCAGTCTGTGCATTGCTACCTCTTGAGCACTGCGTTGGTTTTCCCTTGAAGAGGAAAGGGTGATGCAGCAGAGCAGCGTAAGTATTTCCCTCAGCTTTTGAGAACCAAGGTATCAATCCAATAGGAGGCCAGGCACGAGTCCCTCGCACCTACACAAACAAATAAACTCCTCGCAACCAACGCGATAAAGGGGTTGTCAATCCTTCACGGTCACCTACAAGAGTGAGATCTGATAGATATGATAAGACAATATTTTTGGTATTTTTATGATAAAGGGAAATAAAGATGCAAGTAAAATAAATGGCAAAGGAAATAACTAAGTACTGGAAGATTAGTATGATGGAAAATAGACCCGGGGGCCATAGGTTTCACTAGAGGCTTCTCTCGAGAGCATAAGTATTACAGTGGGTGAACAAATTACTGTTGAGCAATTGACAGAATTGAGCATAGTTATGAGAATATCTAGGTATGATCATGCATATAGGAATCACGTCCGAGACAAGTAGATCGACTCCTGCCTGCCTGTACTACTATTACTCCACACATCGACTGCTATCCAGCATGCATCTAGAGTATTAAGTTCAAGAGAACAGAGTAACGCTTTAAGCAAGATGACATGATGTAGAGGGATAAACTCATGCAATATGATATAAACCCCATCTTGTTATCCTCAATGGCAACAATACAATATGTGCCTTGCTGGCCCTACTGTCACTGGGAAAGGACACCGCAAGATTGAACCCAAAGCTAAGCACTTCTCCCATTGCAAGAAAGATCAATCTAGTAGGCCAAACGAAAACTGATAATTTGAAGAGACTTGCAAAGATAACCAATCATACATAAAAGAATTCAGAGAAGATTCAAATATTGTTCATAGATAAACTTGATCATAAACCCACAATTCATCGATCTCAACAAACACACCGCAAAAGAAGATTACATCGAATAGATATCCACAAGAGAGGGGGAGAACTTTGTATTGAGATCCAAAAAGAGAGAAGAAGCCATCTAGCTAATAACTATGGACCCGTAGGTCTGAAGTAAACTACTCACAATTCATCGGAAGGGCTATGGTGTTGATGTAGAAGCCCTCCGTGATCGTTGCCCCCTTCGGCGGAGCTCCGGAAAAGGCCCCAAGATGGGATCTCGTGGATACAAAAAGTTATGGCGGTGGAATTAGGGTTTTGGCTCCGTATCTGGTAGTTTGAGGGTATGTAGGTATGCAGAGGAGGAAGGAGTATGTCGGTGGAGCAACAGGGGGCCCACGAGGGTGGAGGGCATGCCTAGGGGGGGGGGGGTTGGTGCGCCCCCCATGTCGTGCCTTCCTCGTTGATTGCTTGACGTAGGGTCCAAGTCCTCTGGATCATGTTCGTTTCGAAAATCGCGTTCCCGAAGGTTTCATTCCATTTGGACTCCGTTTGATATTCTTTTTCTGCGAAACCCTAAAATAGGCAAAAAACAACAAGTTTGGGCTGGGCCCCCGGTTAATAGGTTAGTCCCAAAAATAATATAAAAGTGTATAATAAAGCCCAACAATGTCCAAAACAGAATATATATAACATGGAACAATCAAAAATTATAGATACGTTGGAGACGTATCAAGCATCCACAAGCTTAATTCCTGCTCGTCCTCGAGTAGGTAAATGATAAAAACAGAATTTTTGATGTGGAGTGCTACTTCGCATAATTTCAATGTAATTCTCTTTATTGTGGTATGAATATTCAGATCCGAAAGATTCAAGACAAAAGTTCAATATTGACATAGAAATAATAATACGTCAAGCATACTAACTAAGCAATTATGTCTCTTCAAAATAACATGGCCAAAGAAAGTTATCCCTACAAAATCATATAGTCTAGCTATGCTCCATCTTCACCACAGAAAGTATTTAAATCATGCACAACCCCGATGACAAGCCAAGCAATTGTTTCATACTTTTGGTGTTCTCAAACTTTTTCAATCTTCACGCAATACATGAGCGTGAGCCATGGACATAGCACTATATGTGGAAAAGACAAAAAGGGAGAAGATAGTCTCACATCAACTAGGTGTATCAACGGGCCATGGAGATGCCCATTAATAGATATCAATGTGAGTGAGTAGGGATTGCCATGCAACATATGCACTAGAGCTATAAGTATATGAAATCCCAACAAAAAGAACTAAGTGGGTGTGCATCCAACTTGCTTGCTCATCGTTTTTAGGAGGCCCATCGTTGGAATATACAAGCCAAGTTCTATAATGAAAAATTCCCACTAGTATATGAAAGTGATAGCATAGGAGACTCTCTATCATGAAGATCATGGTGCTACTTTGAAGCACAAGTGTGGAAAAAAGGATAGTAGTATTGCCCCTTTTTATTTATTTATATTCTTTTTTGGGGCCTTCCCTTTTTTTATTTGGCCTTTCTCCCTTTTTTATTGGGACAATACTCTATGAATGATGATCATCACACTCCTATTTATTTACAACTCAATGATTACAACTCGATACTAGAACAAAGTATGACTCTATTTGAATGCCTCTGGCGGTATACCGGGATAGCAATGATGCATGAGTGACTTATATGAAAGAATTATGAACGGTGGCTTTACCACAACTAAAATGTAAACTACATGATCATGCGAAGCAATACGACAATGATGGAGCGTGTCATAGTAAATGGACCGGTGGAAAGTTGCATGGCAATAATATCTCGAAATGGCTATGGAAATGCCATGATAGGTAGGTATGGTGGCTGTTTTGAGGAAGGTATATGGTGGGTGTACGATACCGACGAAAGGTGTGCGGTATTAGAGAGGCTAGCAATGGTGGAAGGCTAAGAGTGTGCATAATCCATGGACTCAACATTATTCATAAAGAACTCACATACTTATTGCAAAAATCTATTAGTTATTGAAGCAAAGTACTATGCACATGCTCCTAGGGGGATAGATTGGTAGGAAAAGACCATCGCTCATCCCCGACCACCACTCATAAGGAGGACAATCAATAAATACATCATGCTCCGACTTCTTAACATAATGGTTCACCATTCGTGCATGCTACGGGAATCACAAACTTCAACACAAGAATTTATCAAATTGAAAACTACTCAACTAGCACGACTCTGATATCACCATCTCCATATCTCAAAACAATTATCAAGTTTCAAACTTGTCATAGTATTCAACACACTCATAAGAAAATTTTATTATTAATCTTGAATGCCTAAAATAATTAAAGCAAATTACCATGATGTTTTGTAGGACCCCCAAAATAATCTAAGTGAAGCATGAGAGAACAAAAGTTTCTATAAAACAAATCCACCATCATGCTCTAAAAGATATAAGTGAAGCACTAGAGCAAAAACTATGTAACTCAAAAGATATAAGTGAAGCACATAAAGTATTCTAACAATTTCTGAATCATGTGTGTCTCTCTCAAAAAGGTGTGTGCCACAAGTATGATTGTGGAAAACTAACAAATAAATACTCAAATAATACATGACGCTCCAGGCAAAACACACATCATGTGGTAAATAAAAATATAGCTCCAAGTAAAGTCACCGATAGAAGTAGACGAAACAGGGGATGCCTTCCGGGGCATCCCCAAGCTTTGGCTTTTAGGTGTCCTTATATTATATTGGGGTGCCATGGGAATCCCCGAGCTTAGGCTCTTGCCAATCCTTGTTCCATAATCCATCAAATCTTTACCCAAAACTTGAAAGCTTCACAACACAAAACTTAAAGTAGAAAATCTCGTGAGCTCCGTTAACGAAAGAAAACAAAACACCACTTCAAGGTACTGTAATGAACTCATTCTTTATTTACCTTGGTGTTAAACCTATTGTATTCCAACTTCTATATGGTTTATAAACTATTTTACTAGCCATAGATTCATCAAAATAAGCAAACAACACATGGAAAACAGAATCTGTCAAAAACAGAACAGTCTGTAGTCTAACGCAAGTTCTGGAACCCCAAAAATACTAAAATAAATTGCTGGACGTGAGGAATTTATCTATTAATCATCTTCAAAAAGAATTAACTAAATATCTTTTTCCAAATAAAAATGGAAGCAGTCCTCGTGAGCACTAAAGTTTCTGTTTTTTGCAGCAAGATTAAAAAGACTTTCCCCAAGTCTTCCCAACGGTTCTACTTGGCACAAACACTAATTAAACACAAAAAACACAACCAAAAAAAAGGCTAGATAAATTATTTATTACTAAACAGGATCAAAAAGCAAGGAATAAAAATAAAATTGGGTTTCCTCCCAACAAGCGCTATCGTTTAACGCCCCTAGCTAGGCATGGAAGCAAGGATAGATCTAGGTATTGCCATCTTTGGAAGGAAATCCATAAGTGGCTCTCATAATAGATTCATAAGGTAATTTAATTTTCTTTTTAGGTAAGTGTTCCATGCCTATCCTTAACGGAAATTGGAATCTAATATTCCCTTCCTTCATATCAATAATTGCACCAATCGTTCTAGGGAAAGATCTACCAAGAATAATAGGACATGAAGGATTGCAATTTATGTCAAGAAAAATAAAATCCACGGGCACATAATTCCTATTTGCAACAATAAGAACATCATTAATTCTTCCCATAGGTTTCTTGATAGTGGAATCCGCAAGGTGCAAGTTTAAAGAGCAATCATCAAAATCACAGAAACCTAGCAAATCACACAAAGTCTTTGGAATCGTGGAAACACTAGCACCCAAATCACACAAAGCATAGCATTCATGATCTTTAATCTTAATTTTAATAGTAGGTTACCACTCATCATAAAGTTTTCTAGGGATAGAAACTTCCAACTCAAGTTTTTCTTCATAAGGTTGCATCAAAGCATCAACGATATGTTTGGTAAAGGCTTTATTTTGACTATAAGCATGAGGAGAATTTAGCACAGATTGAAAGAAGGAAATACAATCTATCAAAGAGCAATCATCATAATTAAATTCCTTGAAATACAAAGTAGTGGGTTTATTAATATTTAAAGTTTTGACTTCTTCAATCCCACTTTTAACAATTTTAGCATCAAGATCTAAAGACTCCGAATTTTTGGAACGTCTTCTAGGTAAAGGTGGATCATATTCAGTCCCATCATTATCAAGATTCATATTGCAAAACACATATTTAATAGGGGACACATCAATAACTTTTAGATCTTCATCTTTATTATCATGGAAACTAGAAGAACACAGTTTTATAAAGCAATCTTTCTTAGCACGCATCCTAGCGGTTCTTTCTTTGCACTCATCAATGGAAATTCTCATGGCTTTGAGAGTCTCATTGATATCATGCTTAGGTGGAATAGATCTAAGTTTCAAAGAATCAACATCAAGAGAAATTCTATCAACGTTCCTAGCCAACTCATCAATCTTAAGCAATTTTTCTTCAATCAAAGCATTGAAATTCTTTTGTGAGGTAATAAATTATTTAATATTATATTCAAAATCATAGTGTATCTTATTAAAATTTCCACAAGAATTGTTTTAGGAATTACCATAGTTATTAGAGGAATTACTAGGATACGGCCTAGGATTAAAGTTTCCTCTATACGCGTTGTTACCAAAATTATTTCTACCAACAAAATTAACATCCAAAGATTCATTATTATTCTCAATCAAGGTGGATGAAGGCATATAATTAGGATCAGAAGAAACACTTTTATTAGCAAATAATTTCATAAGTTAATCCATCTTACCACTCAAAACATTAATTTCTTCTATCGCATGCACTTTCTTATTAGTAGATCTTTCAGTGTGCCATTGAGAATAATTAACCATAATATTATCTAGGAGTTTAGTAGCTTCTCCTAAAGTGATTGAACCCAAAGCTAAGCACTTCTCCCATTGCAAGAAAGATCAATCTAGTAGGCCAAACCAAACTGATAATTCGAAGAGACTTGCAAAGATAACCAATCATACATAAAAGAATTCTGAGAAGATTCAAATATTGTTCATAGATAAACTTGATCATAAACCCACAATTCATCGGTCTCAACAAACACACCACAAAAGAAGATTACATCGAATAGATCTCCACAAGAGAGGTGGAGAACTTTGTATTGAGATCCAAAAAGAGAGAAGAAGCCATCTAGCTAATAACTATGGACCCGTAGGTATGAAGTAAACTACTCACACTTCATCGAAGGGCTATGGTGTTGATGTAGAAGCCCTCCGTGATCGATACCCCCTCCGGCGGTGCTCCGAAAAAGGCCACAAGATGGGATCTCGTGGATACAGAAAGTTACGGCGGTGGAATTAGAGTTTTGGCTCCGTATCTGGTAGTTTGGGGGTACGTAGGTATATATAGGAGGTGGGGTACGTCGGTGGAACAACATGGGCTCCACGAGGGTGGAGGGCGCGCCTAGGTGGGGGGGGGGGGTAGGCGCGCCCCCTACCTCATGCCTTCCTGGTTGATTGCTTGACGTAGGGTCCAAGTCCTCTGGATCATGTTCATTCCGAAAATCACGTCCCCGAAGGTTTCATTCCGTTTGGACTCTGTTTGATATTCTTTTTCTGCGAAACCCTAAAATAGGCAAAAAAAACAGCAATTCTGGGTTGGGCCTTCGGTTAATAGGTTCGTCCCAAAAATAATATAGAAGTGTATAATAAAGCCCAATAATGTCCAAAACATGATATAATATAGCATGGAACAATCAAAAATTATAGATATCTTGGAGACGTATCATGCATTGTTAAGATAGAAAAAGCCTTAAACAAACAGTCTAACAAAGTATATATAAAAAAACCATAAGTTAGCAATAGTAAAGTCATATGAGTCCGAAACTATGTTAATGCCGACGGAGGAGGTGAACCGATCCGGAGATTAGGCTGTCACCCATGTTGAGTAAAAACCTCCTTGGACATCCGCTCCAACCGCATACACACCGCCTTGAACAACGATTGATACTCCCACTACTAGGGAAAACTCTAGTAGTAGCGCGGGATAAAATCCTAGCAGTAGCGCTGGGACCCGTGCTACTGCTACGACGCTACAACTTGTTGGGGAACGCAGTAATTTCAAAAAAAATCTACGCACACACAAGATCTATCATGGTGATGCATAGCAACAAGAGCGGAAGAGTGTTGTCCACGTACCCTCATAGACCGTAAGCGGAAGCGTTATGACAACGCGGTGGATGTAGTCGTACGTCTTCATGATCCGACCGATCCTAGTACCGAAAGTACGGCACCTCCGCGATCTGCACACGTTCGGCTCGGTGACATCCCACGAACTCTTGATCCAGCTGAGTGTCGTGGGAGGCTTCATCAGCACGACGGCGTGATGACGGTGATGATGAAGCTACCGTCACAGGGCTTCGCCCAAGCACTACGATGATATGACCGAGGTGGATTGTGGTGGAGGGGGGCACCGCACACGGCTAAGGGATCAATGATCAAATTGCGTGTTCTAGGGTGCCCGCTCCCCCCATATATAAAGGAGCAAGGGGAAGGCCGGCCGGCCCTTGGTGCGCCCAAGGAGAGGAGGAAACCTACTCCTAATAGGAGTAGGATGCATCCTTTCCTAGTCCTAGTAGGAGGGGAAGGAAGGAGTGGGAGAGGGGAAGGAAAAAGGGGGGCGCCGCCCCCTTCCTAGTCCAATTCGGACTCAAGGGGGAGGAGGCATGCGGCCTGCCCTGGCTTCCCCTCTCTCTCTCTCCACTAAGGCCCATCTAGGCCCATTAGTTCCCCCACAGGGGAGGGGATTCCGGTAACCCTCTGACACTCCGGTTTTATCCGAAACCACCCGGAAAACTTCCAATGTCCGAATATAGCCGTCCAATATATCAATCTTTATGTCTCAGCCATTTCGAGACTCCTCGTCATGTCCGCGATCACATCCTGGACTCCGAACTACCTTCGGTACATCAAAACACATAAACTCATAATACCGATCGTCACCGAACGGTAAGTGTCGTGGAATTGTCACGGCAGATGTCCTAGAGAAAGGACTTAGTCGTGGAGCCATCGCGACGGGTTAGCTTGAAGGGGTTAAAGCAGACACAGGGACGCAAGAGAGTTTATACTAGTTCGGCCCCTTCGATGAAGGTAAAAGCCTACGTCTAGTTGTGATGGAATTGATGGGGTTTCAATGACTAGGGAGCAAACAAGCTTCGCCTATGTCTCGAGTTGTTGTCTGTTGTCCTTGAACCGCCGCCGGGTCGTCCCCTTATATACACGGGTGACTCCCGTCGGCTTATAGAGTCCCAATACCGGCTCATAGATGTGTCCGGTTTGGTCTCTGCTTATTCCTAACTTACAATACAAGTTAACTACTAATGTCGGTTTATGGCTACAGGCCTTGACCCGACCACGGGCCTTGAGCCCTCATCTGTCTTCTTGGGCTTTAACATACTTAACTGCTGACGAAGTTAACCCGACCCAGATAGGCCGGTTTACGCCCAGTAGTAATATCCCCAACATTAGGCCCCAGATTGATTTGAACGGGTTCATGTCAATCCTTTAACAAAAGCTTCATCTTCAACATCTTCTCATAAATTGATAAACCGCCATGATGTCATCTTCTCTGACTGTTGTAAACCGGAGTGACGTCACCTGTCATAACGAAGCTATCCATTATGCTTATTTGTTTAATAGATCTGCGGAAATCGAGGCGACAGCTCCGTTTCGTGGCCCCTTGATTGTCGCGCCTGACACATGTTCCTTCGCCTTATAAATAGGACCGAAGGGTCATTTCTTTTCTCCCCTTCATGCCTTCTTCGTCTTCCTCACGTCCCCAGCCTCGGAGCTCCACCGCCGATGTCGACCTCTGCCTCAACCTTGGCCGCTGCATTAACCTGAGCGCACCAGAGCATCACGGCAACTTTCCGAGTCTTCCTCAGCTCCGGTAAATCTTCTATCCTTTCCCCCGCAGATCTGACCTAGGGTTTCACAGTTCTTCAGTGTTCATCATCTGCCTCTTGTTCATACGATAGATCTTTAGATGGCTCCGCAAATCTTTATTCTGTGCAATGGTAGCTGTTTACCCTTCACCTTCACTTACGCATCTCAAAACCATAGATCTGTATGTACGTCTTGCTCATTGATTCGGTACTGCTCCTTTTGGACCTCTGAATATTTATCTTTTTTCTGAACTTGCTTCAGATCCATCGCTGTAGAGAAATCTTACGAAATCTGTTTCTATAAACTTACTCTTCCGCTTCAATGTTTAAACCCGACGGTTTAACCTTGTAGGAAAAAATTGCCAAACCGGTATATACCATTAGTCCCCTTGTTGAACCGCCAGATGTTGTTGCTTCATAAAACTCCAGTTCAGATAGATATGTCTCCGGTTTAACATTGCACATATCAATGTACCTTGATCAAATGTATTTTTGAACCGAGATCTTCTACCTTGTAGATTCCATCATGGCCAAGCAAGTATATGAATGCAATTGGGTTCCTTCTCGCGTCACAGAGGCTCAGCTGGACGATCTAGTCCTGATCGGAGCTTTAGGCAGCAAAGATACCATCCATTGAAGGGCTCCTGGCAAAGAATGCCCTCCCACTCCTCAAGAAGGAGAAGTTGTTGTTTTCGTAGATCACTTAGCTCGGGGCTTTAAGCCACCCGGTTCTAAATTTTACCGAGATGTTTTGGCCAATTTCCAACTCCATCCACAAGATACTGGCCCTAATTCTGTTACAAATATGTGTCACTTCCAAGTGCTCTGTGAAGCGTTCTTTGAAGAGGAGCCCACAGTGGAATTGTTCCGAGACCTTTTCCATCTAAACCGCCGTACTGAGTATACTGACGTCTCCAATATGGAGTTGGGTGGCGTGGCGATCCAGAAAAGGAAAGAGGTCACATACCCTCATGCTAAACTGCACAGTCACCCCAAAGAGTGGAATCAGACATGGTTTTACTGCAAAGACACCTCCCCTGCTGGTGAGAATCCCTTGCCCGGCTTTCGTCCGGAGCGGCTCAGCAATACACACCCTTTTCCGCAAAGATTGACTGCCCAGGAGAGAAGCAAATATGCTCCTCAACTGTCGAAGCTCAGAGCCTTTATGGCCAACGGTTTAACAGGGGTTGATCTCGCTCGCTGTTGGATATCATGGAGCATACTGCCCCTTAGTCAGCGCTCCGGTTTGATGTGCGAGTAGACCGGCAGTGTTGATGACCCACTGCGACATTCCAAAATCCAGCTCACCGATGAAGAAATCACAAAAGCTGTGAATAAGATGATGAATGAACCGGAACATATCTGTGCTAAAAACGACCTGCTTCCCTTCTGTGCCACCAACAAACCGCCAGCTGTAAGACCTTGGTTTTTCCTTTTGTTGAATCTATTATTGATATATCTGGTCATTGTTTAATATCAGTGTCTGTGTAATCAGGGCAATGATCCGTTTTGGAGCAAGAAATTGCCACAGGAGAAACCGGAAAAACCAGACAAACCGGAAAGAGCAACCCGGCAAAAGATTAAAGCTGTAAAGAAGACTGCCCATAGGAAAAGAACTACTGCATCTTCTAATCCAGCCCCTGATGATGATGTGGATAATCCGGACCTTGAGGTAGAGCTTGACTCACTTGGCTTATTTTTCATGCGTCTTATTGATGATGATATTTGTCAGGATGATGCCGAAGCCAGCCACGCTGATGCTGCAGAGGTAATTATTCTCTCTTCCGATTCAGAACCTTTGCCTTCGCTAAAAATCCATCAGGCAAACCGGAAAGTCAAATTTTCTCATCCTCTTGCTTATTTGGATCCCAAATTTCTTATGAAGACCCAACAACACGAAGCTCGTCGCACAACCCGGCACAGCGGCCAGGTAGTTACCTCCGCCGGTTTATCGAACAGTCCGGTTCGGAAACGCCGTTCAGAGGTCTCTAATTTGCTTATCAGTGATTGTCCTAAAGCGGGCTGCTTTCATCAACCTCTTAATCCATCTGACTCCGATTACCAGGTTACTTCCCACTCATCTTCTGGCGAGTCATCGGCTACTCAGCTGCCACCACTCAAAACAGTGCTTGGGTAAGCTATACTTATTATGATACTTGCAGCATATTGCCTTAGAACATACGCTGTATTTGATTTTGTTATTCTTTTCAGGGCCAAACCTAGGCCAAGCAAGAAGGCCCGCCTAGACAAAGCGGCCGAAGAAGATGCCGTTCTTGAGCCAGGCAAGACACCCGATCTTGAAGCAGCTATTCCTGAGGATATACCCAACGATCCACCGCAGCCAGACGACGATCTTATTGCTGAAGAAAGGCCTACTGATGCCTCAGGTCCTGTCAATCAGCCCACAGGCTCCATCCGGATTGAGAGATCCACCAGTCCAGGAAAACCTACTGACAAGCCAACAGCTCCAGTGCAAACCGGTGATACTCAGGAGGACGAGGTTGTCATTACTGGCACTGGCCATACCAAGCCAAGCAATCTTGTTGCTTTGTCCAAACATTCTGCCAAGGAAGAATTTGCTGCCTTTGGTAAAGGCAAGTGGAATGCTGATCTGGCAACTTACGCTGCTCTGAACGCCCAAGATATCCATTCCGGCTACCTGAACCGGCTGTATACCAGCCGTGACTATGAAGCCAGTCTGGTTAATATGATGAAGGATAAATACGAGGTAACTTCCATATGCTCTTTCCTGCTTGTACGCTTCAATACTTGCTGACTCTCCTAGACCCCAAGGGCCGGTTTGTAATCTTCTTTCAAACCGGGACTTACTAACATAAACCTTAATACTTTTAAATTCGCTGATGTAGCCCCCAAGGGCCGGTTCAACTTAGCGTAGTTAAACCGGTACTTTAAGTAATTGAGATTGCCACATCAGAATATATATATATGAGCAAATAGCCATTAGCCCCCAAGTGCCAAGTTGAATACTTGTATTCATCTTGGGACTTTGTAAGCAATTGAAAGATGAAGATCGAATATGCATTAGCTCCCAAGTGCTAAGTGCATAACTTGTTATGTGGTTGGTACTTCAATCCTTGTACCGTTTTGTTGAAGCATATAACTGTCTGCAGGCAGGCGGAGCTGAAAACGAAAGAAAGCCAAGTCGCCGATCTCCAAGAAAACCTGAAAACCCAACAAGCGGAAACCTCCAAAGCAAAAGAGGAATTAACCAACGCTTTAAGCGCCATGGAACAGCTTAAGGAGAGCTTCAAGAAGAAGCGGGCGGATTGGGCCACTGAAAAGTCTGCTTTAATCAAACGAGCAGAGGATGCCGAGGCTGCACTAAAACCAGTGGCGGATGAACTGACTAGCATAAAGCGACACGTGCATGCCATGACTACTGCTATCTTTGGTAAGTCAGTTTGACTTCTGAATTGGCTCTGCCTTCTTACAGAGTTGCCGGTTTATTAACCCTTTATGGTATTTCAGGGACACGCATTGGTCACTTGGGGTCAGATGTGCGGAAGAAACTGAAAGCCGCCTATACATTGGTTGAACAATTGTATACTGGTGCCCAACGGATCATCTGTACTGCATCCCATAACAAACCGGCGCCCACTTTGATTCAAGACACTCTGATGAAACTGTCGGTGCTTCCTGCCCGGGTTGAAGAGCTGAAGAAATCTGCTGCTCGAACCGGTGCGATCAATGCCTTAATCCGGGCAAAAGCTTGGGTGCCGGATTTTGATCCTATTGAAGCAGCTCAGGGCTATCCCAGCTTGAAGGAGGACGGGTCAGAATTTGGTGAAGCGGATCTGCGTGCAATAAACCGGGAGGTACGTCCGCTAGCTTGTCAATTGGCTGAAGAAGCAGACTTGTCTCATTATCAAGCCCAATATGACAATCAGAACAAGCGAATAGCTACACCAATCCATGAATCGGAAAACCTGATCCCTCCAATCCGTAAGCATACTACGCTCCCGATATTGACCGGTCATTGCTGATCCATGATGAAGCTGTTTTTCAAGCATTAATGGGAATCGACTGGACAATTGTTGATTTCCAGCCACTGGGTAGAGAAACGGAGGCTGAAGCGGCGCAGGATGACCCACAACCATCAGGCCAGGCTGGTGACCAAGCTTGAACCGGAAGCCGGTTTTAAAACTGCCTCTCCTTTGCAAAAAACAATGATATTATTATGGGTACCGTGTTGCCTTGTAATAGGCTAGCTGATACTTTTGATGCTGATACGTCTTCGTGCATAATTGGTTCTTCCCATGGTGATGAATTTTCCAAAGTACTTTCTGCCATAAGAAACTCTTCAAGTGCCACCGCGGTTGTACCGTCAGGCGGAATATGATGTCTGCATATATGAAGTCAAAACATCCATTTTTTTAAGTATATAACCAAATTTTTGAGATACATAATACCTGCCATCGTTGAGCGTGAAGTTGGCTTGGCCAATCTTGAAGCGGAGTTTTGCCAACCCACATTGTTGGAGGAGATAACAGCTCCTGTATATATATATGGCGCTGGTTTACCATGTAAACCGTGCCGGGTTATAATAAACACCGTGTTACTCCATAAGAGGATGTTAACAACAAGAATCAAACCGGGCAAATAGTCTCCGGATTGACGTGAACTGTGTTCCATCAATGGATTGGTTGAAAACTTTGTCGGTTTAAAAAGAACGCAATAAAAAAGAAAAAAGTATCTTGCAAAGAAAAGTGCGAAGCAAAAGCAATGAGAAAACCATTTGCAAAAAGGTTTATTTGAGCTGATCAAATGGCGTTACCATGGCCAAACACGACCAAGCTCCCGTTAGGTGTAACTATGGTTCTAGTCAGCCAGGTCCCCAAATGAAACCAGCCAGGTCCCCAAATGAAACCGTGGCATTTATGCCGACCAAGTGGCATGGCGATGGTTCAGGTTCAACCAAGCCCCCAAGTGATTCTGTGGCCTTAGGCCGATCAAGAGGCATGAGTGGTTCAGACGTGACCAAGTCCCCAAGTGATCTGGTGGCTCTCGCCTATCAAGAGGTATGGTATTGGTTCGAACATGACCAATCCTCCAAGTGATATAACACGATGCTTTTTAGAAAAGCGAACTCAAGGGGTAAACCGGAAGCCGCTTTAGAACAACTCCGTGTAACCACACATGATGTAAAAGAACAGATACCCCGCTTTAGCTGAGGTTCCGGTTTATTATAGCTAATCATAATATATACATCGTTGTAATATGTACATAAGTAGAACCAATGGCGCAGGTATAATAAGGCCGAAGATGAGCTATGTTCCACAGCCTATTGGTTTCCTCCTCTGATGTACGTGAGTCCTTATGCTCTCGAATATCGATCAGATAGTATGACCCGTTGTGCAGATTCTTGCTGACCATGAAAGGCCCCTCCCAAGGTGGGGATAACTTATGCATATCAGTCTGATCTTGGATGAGCCAAAGCACCAAATCTCCTTCCTGGAAGGTTCTGGTTCTGACTCGGCGACTGTGATAATGACGAAGATCCTGTTGATAAATCGCCGATCGGGCGGCTGCTATGTCACGCTCTTCATCCAACCGGTCCAAAGCATCTTGCCGTGCTGTCTCATTGTCCGCTTCAATATAAGCTATCACACGAGGTGAATCATGACGGATATCACTGGGGAGAACTGCCTCCGCTCCATAAACCATGAAGAACGGTGTGTATCCTGTGGACCTGTTGGGTGTTGTATTGATGCTCCATAACATAGATGGTAATTATTTTACCCAACAACCCGGCGTTCTCTGGAAAGGAACCATGAGCCGGGGCTTGATGCCTCTCAAGATCTCTTGATTAGCTCTTTCTGCTTGACCATTGGACTGTGGGTGTGCCACTGATGAAACGTCGAGCCGAATGTGTTCCCGTTCATAGAACTCCTTCATGGCACCTTTGGACAAATTGGTACCATTATCTGTGATGATACTATGTGGAAAGCCAAACCAGAAAATCACTTTTTTAATGAACTGAACCGCCGTGGCCGCATCACACTTGCTAACAGGTTCTGCCTCCACCCACTTTGTAAACTTGTCAACCGCCACCAGGAGGTGGGTCTTCTTATCTTTGGACCTTTTGAAAGGCCCAACCATATCCAGCCCCCAAGTCGCAAATGGCCAAGTAATTGGAATCATTCTCAATTCTTGAGCCGGTATATGAGCACGTCTTGAGAATTTTTGGCAACCATCACATCGTCTGACCAGATCCTCCGCATCAGCATGAGCAGTTAACCAATAGAAGCCATGGCGAAACGCTTTAGCCACCAGAGATTTTGAACCGGCATGGTGACCACAATCTCCTTCGTGGATCTCACGCAAAATTTCACGGCCTTCTTCAGGAGACACACAGCGTTGAAATGCTCCTGACACACTGCAATGATGCAACTCGCCGTTGATAATAGTCATGGACTTGGATCGCCGGATTATCTGTCGGGCCAGAGTCTCATCCTCTGGTAACTCGCCCCGGTTCTTGTACGCCAGGTAAGGAAGCGTCCAATCCGGAATAACATGAAGAGCTGACACCAATTGAGCCTATGGATCAGGAATAGCCAAATCCGCTTCACCAGGGATCTTGACCGACGGGTTGTGCAGCACATCCAGAAAAACATTGGGCGGAACCGGTTTCCGCTGAGAGCCCAGCCGGCTTAAGGCGTCCGCCGCTTCATTTTTCCACCGGTCCACATGGTCCACCTGATAGGCTTTGAAATGACCTGCAACAATGTCCACCTCACGACGATATGCTGCCATGAGTGGGTCCTTGGAGTCCCAAGTGCCAGACACTTGCTGAGCCACGAGGTCCGAGTCACCGAAGCACTTAACTCGACTTAGATTCATCTCCTTAGCCATCCGGAGACCATGGAGCAAGGCTACATACTCAGCTGCATTGTTAGTACAAGGGAACATTAAGCGGAGAACATAACAAAACTTATCACCTCGTGGGGAAGTTAATACGACTCCAGCCCCCGAGCCTTCCAGTTGCCTGGATCCGTCAAAATGGATGGTCCAATATGTGTGATCCGGCTTTTCTTCAGGTGCTTGCATTTCCGTCCAATCATTGATAAAATCAACCAGTGCTTGAGACTTGATCGCCGTCCGAGGCACATACTTCAAATTGTGCGGCCCAAGCTCTATAGCCCACTTGGCAATCCGGCCAGTTGCTTCCCGGTTCTGGATGATATCCCCCAAAGGAGCGGAACTGACCACCGTAATTGGATGCCCTTGGAAGTATTGTTTAAGCTTCCGGCTTGCCATGAAAACTCCATACACCAGCTTCTGCCAATGCGGATACCTTTGCTTGGACTCAATGAGCACCTCGCTGATATAATAGACCGGACGTTGAACCGGATGCTCCTTACCTGCCTCCTTTCGCTCCACCACAATAGCCACGCTGACCGCCCGAGCATTAACAGCAACATATAGCAGTAACGGCTCCTTGTCAATGGGAGCGGCGAGCATAGGCGGATTGGCCAATTGCCTCTTCAAGTCCTCAAATGCTTCATCAGCAGCAGAACTCTAGACAAACTGATCCGTCTTCTTCAACATCTGATACAAAGGGATTGCCTTCTCACCAAGACGACTGATAAACCGGCTTAACGCGGCAATCCGGCCTGCCAGGCATTGAACATCATTGATACACTTCGGTTTAGCGAGGGAGGTGATGGCTGTGATCTTCTCCGGATTAGCCTCAATTCCCCTATTGGACACTAGGAAGCCTAATAACTTGCCCGCCGGTACACCGAAGACGCATTTGTCCGGATTAAGCATCATCTTGTATGTCCTCAGGTTATCAAAAGTTTCCTTTAAATCACCAATCAGAGTCTCCTTCTCCCTGGATTTAACCACGATATCATCCACGTAGGCGTGTACATTACGGCCAATCTGTTTGTGTAGACAATTTTGCACACAACGTTGATAAGTTGCCTGGGCACTCTTGAGCCCAAAGGGCATAGACACATAGCAGAAGGCTCCAAAGGGAGTTATGAATGCCGTTTTCTCCTGGTCCTCAACTGCCATTTTGATCTGATGATAGCCAGAATATGCATCCAAAAAACTTAAACGCTCACAACCCGCCGTAGCATCAATAATTTGATCAATACGGGGGAGGGCAAAAGGATCTGCTGGACAAGCTTTATTAAGATCTGTGTAATCCACACACATGCGCCAGGTGCCGTTTTTCTTAAGGACCAGCACCGGATTAGCAAGCCACTCAGGGTGAAAAACTTCAACAATAAAACCAGCTGCTAAGAGCCTGGCTACCTCTTCTCTAATTGCCTTGCGTCTTTCTTCGTTAAACCGGCGGAGGAACTGTTTCACCGATTTGTATTTAGGGTCCACATTAAGGGTGTGCTCAGCGAGTTGCCTCGGTACACCTGGCATGTCAGAGGGATTCCATGCAAAGATGTCCCGATCCTCACGGATGAACTCGATGAGCGCGCTTTCCTATTTCGGATCCAAATTAGCACTGATGCTGAACTGCTTGGACAAATCGCCAGGTACAAAGTCAACAAGCTTAGTTTCTGCTGCCGATTTGAACTTCAGGGCCGGATCATGCTCCGTAGTTGGCTTCATTAATGGAGTCATGTCCGTCGGATCAACATTGTCCTTATAATACTTCAGCTCCTCGGTGGCACAAACCGACTCTGCATAGGCCGCATCACCTTCCTCGCACTCCAAAGCGATTTTGCGGCTTCCGTGAACCGTTATTGTCCCCTTGTGACCCGGCATCTTGAGCTGCAAATACACATAACAGGGCAGTGCCATAAACTTGGCGTAGGCCGGTCGCCCAAATAGGGCGTGATACGGACTTTGGATTTTCACCACTTCAAACATCAATGTCTCCGACCTGGAATCATGATCATCCCCAAAGGCCACTTCCAGAGCTATCTTACCAACAGGATATGCTGATCTGCTAGGTACTACACCGTGGGACACCGTATTAGACGGTTTAAGATTTTTATCTGTCAGTCCCATATGACGGAAGGTCTCATAGTACAAGATATTAATGCTGCTACCTCCATCCATGAGCACCTTGGTGAACTTATAACCTCCCACCTGAGGCGCCACCACCAGAGCCAACTGACCCAGATTATCGACATGGGGAGGGTGATCCTCTCTGCTCCATATGATTGGCTGTTCAGACCAACGTAGATAACGGGGTATGGCCGGTTCAACAGAGTTGACCGCCCGCCTCTGAACCTTCCAGTCTCGCTTGTCCAAGCTAGTGGTGAAGACATGGTACTGCCCACTACTCAACTGCTTTGGGTTGCTCTGGTAACCTAACTGTTGCTGTTGCTGGTTGTAACCACCCTAGTTGTTCTGACTATTTTGACCATTATGTCCGCCCGGATTACCATTAAATCCTGAACCGGAACTTCCTCCACCGTAACCCGGCCCAGATCCTGAGCCACCACCAGATTCATGATCATACCGGAAATTATTAGAATTCTTGAACTCCTGCATAATAAAGCAATCCTTCCAAAGGTGGTTTGTTGGAGCCTCCTTCGTCCCATGTCTTGGACAGGGCTGGCTTAGCAAATAGTTTAGGCGGTCTGGGTTAGGGTTGGGCGCCCCATTACGATTTTTCGGTTTATCCCTGCGTCGCTGGCCATTGTCCTGTGCGTTAGTATTAGCCACAAAATCCATGTTACCATCCGCTTTACGCTTGCCTCCACCACCATTGCCTGCCCAGTGATACTGCTGACCTTTGGAGTTGCTGTTCCTCTTTCCCTTCCCTGTCTTGTCATCATCAGATTCGGGATCCTTGGTACTATCAGAATCAGCATATTTCACCAAAGCGGCCATGAGGGTCCCCATGTCAGTGCAATGACGCTTCATCCGTCCCAACTTCAGCTTCAGGGGCCCAAACCGGCAGTTGCCTTCTAGGGTTAACACTGCGGTGTCAGCGTTGATGCGGTCTGATGAGTGCAACACTTGTGAAACCCGGTGCACCCAATGAGTCATTGACTCTCCTTCCTCCTGGACGCATGCAGCTAAGTCCACTATCGACATAGGCTGTTTACATGTATCCTTGAAATTGCTGATAAACTGGGCTCGTAATTGGGCCCATGAACTGATAGAATTAGCCAGCAAGCTTTTTAACCAAGTACGGGCCGTTCCTTCAAGCATCATGGTGAAGTATTTCGCACACGCCGCGTCATCCACATCGAGCATCTCCATGGCCATCTCATAGCTCTCCACCCATGTCTCCGGAGGCTGATCCGCCGTGTAATTTGGTACCTTGCGCGGGCCCTTGAAATCCTTGGGCAGGCGCACATTGCGTAAAGCGGGGATAAGGTAAGGCACCCCCAAAGAACTAGAAGTAACACCAGGCTCGATCTAGATGGTTGGACGAACCGGCGTGATTTGCCGAGCCTGATGCTATGTGGCTAACTCGGCCTACCTCCGTGCTCGGGCCTGGTTCACCACTTGCTGAGCGTTATCAGCACCACCCGTCGGGTTGTTGCCACGGGGTGCTCCACGTCGTTCGTTACTCGGCACTGCCGGTTCATCCATATGTCTACTATAGCTCCGGCTTGGACGGGGGTTCGAGTAGATCCGGTCGCGGCTGTACGAGTATGCTTCCTGTTGAACCAAAGCTGTCCTCAGAAGCTCCTTGACCCGTCGCGTCTCTACTACCTGCGGCGAATCACCTTCAATTGGAATGGCCTCCAGCCATGCAGCAGTGGCAAAGAGATTGTCCATCGGGTTGGAGTAGTGACCCGGAGGTGTTACAACATCGGTGTTTTGACGAGGCGGGTCCATCTGACGAGGCTGAACCGGTGCCCCGGTCCCGGGAGCTTCCGCCCGGTTTCCCTCCAGCGGATTGCCGGCTCCTGCTCCTGGAGTGTTGAAAAGGTCTCTGGCCTCAAAAACCGGAGGCAAACGGGATCGGTACTTCCTCCTCATGACTTCCTGCGACGCACTCTGGTCCAACATGAGCCTGTAGGCTTGTGCGTCTAAAGCGGCCCGCTCCGTGGTCATCCTGGTGTCCTCAGCTGCCAGATCTGCCTTGGCCTGGGTGATCTGTTCCTTCACTTTTGCAATCTGCCGGATTAGCCTCCGCCATAAGCACAGCCAATGCATCAAACAGCTCTAATAGAACTTGAGCCGGCGGGCGCACAGAGCCTCCTGCCCCGGCAGCCGTCGCTGCTGCTGAACCAGAGGTTGTTGCTGCAACGGTTGAAGAATGAAGCGCTGCTTGTGTGCCAGTCATGAATATTCCAACCCGGTTGGGAAGATCAGAGGGGTCCGGAATATTGTCGCCATCGGAACAGCCCCCAATCCGGCCGTCTTGTAGCTGATAAAGAGATTCGGTTTCTCCGGTCGATGACTTGTCATCGGAACAAACGACGGCATCGCCGTGAGATTCCGATCCATCCTCATAACTTCCTCCATGGATGACTCCCATGAAGGCACGCTTCATGGCTGGTTTAACCCGGGTGGATCGCGCACGCTGAGCCGTCTCGACGAGGTCGGTGCAGATGTCTGGCTCAGGGCCCGGTTCAGCGATCTTGCCAATGAAAACGTGAATGCCTCCAAAGGGGACCCAGTACCCGTACTGAATTGAGCAGGCCTCGGGGCCCCAGCCTGCGTCGTCGATGTAGAACTTGCCGCGACGACTCTTAGTCATCCGGCCTACCGCGTAGCCCTTGAGTCCATCAAAGCTGCCCTTCAAGAACTCGAAACCATCGTGCGATAGCCCCACGGTGGGCGCCAACTGTCGTGGAATTGTCACGGCAGATGTCCTAGAGAAAGGACTTAGTCGTGGAGCCATCGCGAGGTTAGCTTGAAGGGGTTAAAGTGGACACAGGGACGCAAGAGAGTTTATACTAGTTCGGCCCCTTCGATGAAGGTAAAAGCCTACGTCTAGTTGTGATGGAATTGATGGGGTTTCGATGACTAGGGAGCAAACAAGCTTCGCCTATGTCTCGAGTTGTTGTCTGTTGTCCTTGAACCGTCACCGGGTCGTCCCCTTATATACATGGGTGACTCCCGTCGGCTTACAGAGTCCCAATACCGGCTCATAGATGTGTCCGGTTTGGTCTCTGCTTATTCCTAATGTATAATACAAGTTAACTACTAATGCCGGTTTACGGCTACAGGCCTTGACCCGACCACGGGCCTTGAGCCCTCATCTGTCTTCTTGGGCTTTAACATACTTAACTGCTGACGAAGTTAACCCGGCCCAGATAGGCCAGTTTACGCCCAGTAGTAATATCCCCAACAGTAAGCGTACGGATCCTATGGGTTTGAGAACTATGTAGACATGACCGAGACTCATCTCCGGTCAATAACCAATAGCGGAACCTGGATGCCCATATTGGTTCCTACATATTCTACGAAGATCTTTATCGGTCAAACCGCATAACAACATACATTGTTCCCTTTGTCATCGGTATGTTACTTGCCCAAGATTCGATCGTCGGTATCTCAATACGTAGTTCAATCTCATTACCGGCAAGTCTCTTTACTCGTTCCATAATGCAACATCCCATAACTAACTCATTAGTCACATTGCTTGCAAGGCTTATAGTGATGTGCATTACCGAGAGGGCCCAGAGATACCTCTCCGATACACAGAGTGACAAATCCTAATCTCGATCTATGCCAACTCAACAAACTCCATTGGAGACACCTGTAGAGCATCTTTATAATCACCCAGCTACATTGTGATGTTTGATAGCACACTAAGTGTTCCTCCGATATTCGGGAGTTGCATAATATCATAGTCGTAGGAACATGTATAAGTCATGAAGAAAGAAATAGCAACAAACTAAACGATCATAGTGCTAAGCTAACGGATGGGTCTTGTCCATCACATTATTCTCTAATGATGTGACCCCGTTCATCAAATGACAACACATGTCTATGGTCAGGAAACATAACCATATTTGATTAACGAGCTAGTCAAGTAGAGCCATACTAGGGACACTTTGTTTGTCTACGTATTCACACATGTACTACGTTTCCTATTAGTACAATTCTAGCATGAATATTAAACATTTATCATGATATAAGGAAATATAAATAACAACTTTATTATTGCCTCTAGGTCATATTTCCTCCAGTCTCCCACTTGCACTAGAGTCAATAATCTAGTTCACATCGTCATGTGATTAGTTCACATCTTCATGTGACTATATATACCCAAAGGGTTTACTAGAGTCAACACTCTAGTTCACATCGCTATGTGATTAACACCCAAAGAGTGATCGTGTTTTGCTTGTGAGAGAAGTTTAGTCTATGGGTCTGCAACATTCAGATATGTTTGTATTTTGCAAATTTCTATGTCTACAATACTCTGCGTGGAGCTACTCTAACTACTTGCTCCCACTTTCAATATGTATCTAGATCAAGACTTAGAGTCATCTAGATCGGTGTAAAAAGCTTGCATCGACATAACTCTTTTATCACCTCCATAACCGAGAAATATTTCCTTAGTCCTCTAAGGATAATTTTGACCGCTATCCAGTGATCCACTCCTGGATCACTATTGTACCCTCTCGCCAAACTTATGGTGAGATACACAATAGGTCTGGTACATAGCATAGCATACTTTATAGAACCTATGACTGAGGCATAGGGAATGACTTTTCATTCTCTTTCTATTTTCTGCCGTGGTTGGGTTTTGAGTCTTTACTCAACTTCACACCTTGCAACACCGGCAAGAACTCCTTCTTTGACTGTTCCATTTTGAACTACTTCAAAATCTTGTCAAGGTATGTACTTACTGAAAATATATCAAGCGTCTTGATCTATCTCAATAGATCTTGATGCTCAATATGTAAGTAGCTTCACAGAGGTCTTTCATTGAAAAACTCCTTTCAAACACTCCTTTATTCTTTCCAGAAAATTCTACATTATTTTCGATCAAAAATATGTCATTCACATATACTTATCAGAAATGTTGTAGTGCTCCCACTCACTTTCTTGTAAATATAGGCTTCACCGCAAGTCTGTATAAAAACCATATGCTCTGATCACTTTATCAAAGCATATATTCCAACTCCGAGATGCTTGCACCAGTCCATAGATGGATCGCTCGAGCTTGCTCACTTTGTTAGCACTTTTAGGATCGACAAAACCTTCTGGTTGTATCATATACAACTCTTCTTTAATAAATCCATTAAGGAATGTAGTTTTGACATCCATTTAACATGTTTCATAAAATGCGGCAACTGCTAACATGATTCAGACAGACTTTTAAGCATCGATACGAGTGTGAAAATCTCATCATAGTTAACACCTTGAACTTGTCGAAAACATTTTGCAACAATTCGAGCTTTGTAGGTAGTAGCACTACTTTTAGCATCCGTGTTCCTCTTGAAGATCCATTTTCTAAATGGCTCACGGATCATCGGGCAAGTCAATCAAAGTCCATACTTTGTTCTCATACATGGATCCCATCTCAGATTTCATGGCTTCAAGCCATTTTGCGGAATCTGGGCTCATCATCGCTTCCTCATAGTTCGTAGGTTCGTCATGGTCAAGTAGCATGACCTCCAGAACAGGATTACTGTACCACTCTGGTGCGGATCTTACTCTGGTTAACCTACAAGGTTCGGTAGTAACTTGATCAGAAGTTTCAAGATCATCATCATTAGCTTCCACTGGTGTAGGAATCACTGGGACTGATTTCTGTGATGAACTACTTACCAATAAGGGAGCAGGTACAATTACCTCATCAAGTTCTACTTTCCTCCCACTCACTTCTTTCGAGAGAAACTCCTTCTCTAGAATGGATCCATTCTTAGCAACGAATATCTTGCCTTCGGATCTATGATAGAAGGTGTACCCAACAGTCTCCTTTGGGTATCCTATGAAGACACATTTCTCCGATTTGGGTTCGAGCTTATTAGGTTGAAGCTTTTTCTAATAAGCATCGCAGCACCAAACTTTAACAAACGACAGCTTAGGTTTCTTGCTAGACCATAGTTCATATGGTGTCGTCTCAACGGATTTAGATGGTGCCCTATTTAACATGAATGCATCTATCTCTAATGCATAACCCCAAAATGATAGTGGTAAACCGGTAAGAGACATCATAAATCGCACCATATCTAATAAAGTACGGTTACGATGTTCAGACACACCATTATGCTATGGTGTTCCACATGGCATGAGTTTGAGAAACTATTCCACATTGTTTAAATTGAAGGCCAAACTCATAACTCAAATATTTGCCTCCGCGAGCAGAACGTAGAAACATAATTTTATTGTTATGATGATTCTCTACTTCACTCTGAAATTCTTTGAACTTTTCAAATGTTTCAGACTTGTGTGTCATCAAGTAGATATAACCATATCTTCTCAAATCATCTGTGAAGGTTAGAAAATAACGATACCCGCCGTGAGCCTCAACACTCATCAGATCGCATACATCAGTATGTATTATTTCCAATAAGTCAGTTGCTCGCTCCATTGTTCCGGAGAACGGAGTCTTTAGTCATCTTGCCCATGAGGCATGGTTCACAAGCATCAAGTGATTCATAATCAACTGATTCCAAAAGCCCATCAACATGGAGTTTCTTCATGTGCCTTACACCAATATGACCTAAACGGCAGTGCCACATATAAGTTGCACTATCATTATTAACTTTGCATCTTTTGGCTTCAATATTAGAATATGTGTGTCACTATGATCGAGATTCAATAAACCATTTATATTGAGTGTATGACCATAGAAGGTTTTTGTTGGGGATATAACTATTAGGTATGACCCGCCCAGGAGGGGCCGGGTCATCCCTATGGCGATTCATCTCAATGAAGCCCAAGAGCATATGGCGGTTGATAGATAGGCTTGGTAGAGGGCCCAAACCCGAAGGCGGTTTAAGGCCCATAGATATAAACCACCATGTATGTATACTTGTTTTGTAAGATAGGAAAGAAGAGTCACCAAGCCAGATATGTTGTATAAGCCGGCCAAGACTCTGTAGGCCGCAGGGCGTCAACGCATGTATATAAGGGGACGACCCAGCGGCGGCTTAAGACAAGAACCAATAGCTCGAGAGTCGGGTCAAGCGTATTGGCACCCTGCTCATCGAAACCCTATCAATACCACCCACAACTAGATTAGGCTTTCACCTTCACCGCAAGGGGCCGAACCAGTATAAACTCCTCATGTCCTTTGTCCTGATTAACCCCTTTAAGCTAACCTCATTGCGATGGCTCCACGACTAAGTCCTCACACTACGACATCTGCCGTGACAAATCCGTGATAGTTGGCGCCCACCGCGAGGCTATCACATGATGGTTTCATGTTCTTAGAGGGCAACTTCGAAGGGATCAAGGGATACGCTGTGGGCCAGATGACCAAGAGTCGTCGCGGTAAGCTCTACATCGACGACACAGGCTGGGGCCCCGAGGCTGGCTCAATTGAGTATGGGTACTGGGTCCCCTTCGGCAGAATTCACGTCTTCATCGGCAAGATTGGCGAACCGGGCCCTGAGCTGGACATCTGCACTGACATCATCGAGACTGCTTAGCATGCGAGACCCGCCCGGATACGGCCCGCCATGAATCATGCCTTCGTGGGATGTATCGATGGAGCGGAACCAGAGGATAGATCGACATCTGGTGGTGAGACCGTCGTTTACTCTGATGGCGAGTCATCTACTGGTGAGACTGAGTCATTGTATCAACTGCAAGAGGGCTGGCTTGGGGGCTGTTCCGATGGCAACAGTATTCCGGACCCCTGTGAGCCGCCGAACCGGGTTGCAATCTTCATGGTCGGTACACAGCCGGTGCAGCACTCATCGGCTGCAGCAGAGGTGGTTTTCGGGTCAGCAGCGGCAGCGGCTGCCGGGGTAGGAGGCCCTGAGCGCCCGCCGGCTCAGGTTTTAACCGAATTCTGGATAAGCTAACGGCTCTGTTAACAGTGGTGGTTAGCCCAGCGGATCAAGATCAGCATAATGCGGCGGTCATGAAGTTGCGTGACGAGATAGCACATGCCAAAGAGGAGTTAAACACAGAGAACACCAGGATGACCGAGGAGCGGGCTGCTTTGTATGTTCAGGCACAATGAATTCAGTCACAGTCTTACCGGCTCATGCTAGATCAGAATGCTTCAAACAAAGTTATGAGGAGGAGACATCAGACTCGTCTGCCGTCGGTTTATGAGGCAAGATATCTCTTTAACACGCCAGGAGCAGGGACCAGTAACCCGGTAGGGGTAAACCAGGCCGAAGCACCTGGGATGGATATGCCGGTTTAGCCACGCACAACGGACCCGCCACGTCAGAACAATAACCCGCCACAGCACGTGCCGACGCCACTGGGTCATTATTTTAACCCTTTGGGTAACATGATCGCTGCGGCGTCACGATTGGCAGCTCTTCCGGTTGATGGTGAGTCACCAACGGTGGTCGAGACACGGAGGGCTAGAGAGCTTCTTCAAACATGACTGACCCATCATCAGGCTTATTCTTACAGTCGTGATAGGATTCATTCCACCCCTCGCCCGAGCCGAAGTTACAACAGACATGTTGATGAACCGGTGGTGTCAAGCAGTGGAAAGAACCATAACCCGCCCCGCGGACATAACCCGGCGGGTGGTGGCGCTGATGCTCAGAATGTGGTGGATCAAGGAAGAGCCCATCGAGAGGCCGAGTTAGCGGCACATTATGCGGCCCGTCAACCTACTCCGGTTCGTCCAACCACTTCTGTGGAGCCAGGTGTAACCTTTAGAAATTTGGGCATGCCATGCTTAGTGTCGGATCTGCATAATGAGCGCCTGCCCCAGGATTTCAATGGTCCTCGCAAGGTGCCTAACTATACAGCCAATTTAAGTCCTGAGGCATGGATTGAGAGTTATGAGATGGCCATGGAATTGCTGGATGTCAGCGAGGCTGCATGTGCTAAATATTTCCCCCTGATCTTGGAGGGAACGACCCGTACTTGGTTGAAGGGGCTCCCTGCTAATTCCATCGGGTCATGGGCCGAGTTAAAGGTCCGATTCATCCAGAACTTCAAAGATACATGTAAACAGCCCATGTCAATTGTGGATATGGCCTCCTGTGTTCAAGAAGAAGGTGAGTCAACAACCCATTAGGTGCGCTGGGTCTCAACAATCTTGAACTTGTTGGATCGCATCAATGCCGACTCAGCAGTGTTGATGTTGGAGAACAATTATCGTTTCACACCCTTAAAGCAGAAACTAGGATGGCTCAAACGCCACTGCAATGACATGGGGACACTCATGGCGGCTCTGGTTAAGTATGCTGACTCTGATAGTACCAAGGACCCCGAGTCTGATGACGAAAAGCCGAGGAAGGGAAGGAAGGGCAGCAACGCCAAGGGGCAGCAGCATAACCCGGCGAACCAGGGAGGCAGCGGTAAGCGCAAGGCTGATAGTAGTTTTGACTTTGTGGGTAACACCAATGCACAAAATAATGGTCAGCGTCGTAAGGCTAAACCTCCCCACGGGCCAGAGGATATGGTATCAATCTTGAATAGATGTTAAATCAGCCCTGCCCAAGACATGGCATGAGAGAAAGACCATCCGGGCACCTCTAGAAGGATTATCACATTATGAAAGAGTACAAGAATTCCAATCTCTTTCATGACAATCATGGGCTAGGTGGCGGTTCTGGATCTGGCTCTCACGGCACGGGTTATGGCGGTGGCTGTTCTAACTCTGGATTCCAAGGAAATCAAGGTAATCAGGGTGGTTACAACCAGCAGAGTAATCAGGGGGGTCAATAGCGGCAATAGTCTGGTTATCAGAGCAACCCGAAGCAGTTGAATAGTGGGCAATATCATGTATTTACCACTAGATTGTGTAAACGTGACCAGAAGCTTCATAGGAGGTCAGTAAATGCTGTTGAGCCGGCGGTTCCTCATTATCTGCGTTGGTCTGAGCAGCCCATCGTGTGGAGTCGAGAAGATCACCCGCTCCGGGTAGATAATCCAGGTGATTTGGCTTTGGTGGTCGCACCTCAGGTCGGAGGGTATAAGTTTACCAAAGTACTCATGGACGGAGGGAGCAACATCAATATCCTTTATTATGAAACTTTCCGTCGCATGGGATTGACTGATAAAAATCTTAAGCTGTCAAACATTGTTTTCCATGGCGTGGTGCCTGGTAAGTCGGCATATCCAGTTGGTAAGATAGCTCTGGAAGTTGTTTTTGGAGATGATCATGACTCTAGGTCAAAGAAGTTGACCTTTGAAGTAGTCAAGAACCACAACCCATATCACGCTCTGTTTGGACGGCCGGGTTATGCCAAGTTCATGGCGTGGCCTTGCTACGTGTATCTGCAGCTTAAGATGCCGGGTCACAAGGGAATCATTACAGTTCATGGGAGCCGTAAGATAGCTCTGGAATGCGAAGAAGGGGATGCGGCTTATGCTGAGTCGGTTTGTACAACAGAGGAGTTAAAATTTTACAAGGACAATGTTGATCCAGCAGATATGACATCCTTGAAAAAGCCAACTACAGAGCATGATCTGGTTTTAAAGTTTAAATCAGCAGATGATACCAAGATGGTTGATTTTGTTCCTGGCGACTCATCCAAGCAGTTCAACATCAGTGTTAATCTGGATCCGAAATAGGAAAGCGCGCTCATCGAGTTCATCCATGAGAACCGAGACATCTCTGCATGGAAGCCTTCAGACATGTCGGGTGTATCGAGAGAACTCGCTGAGCACGCTCTTAATATTGATCCAAAGTTTAAGCTGGTCAAACAGTTTCCTTGCCGTTTTAATGAGGAGAGACGGAAGGCCATCAGAGAGGAAGTATCCCAGCTCTTGGCAGCTGGGTTTATCGTCGAAGTTTTTCATCCTGAGTGGTTGGCTAACTCGGTGCTGGTACTTAAGAAGAATGGCACTTGGCGTATGTGTGTGGACTACATGGATTTAAACAAGGCTTGTCTGGCTGATCCTTTTGCTCTCCCTTGTATTGATCCGATTATTGATTCTACGACGGGTTGTGAGCATTTGAGTTTTGTGGATGCTTATTTTGGTTATCATCAGATCAAGATGGCAGTTAAGGACTAGGAGAAGATAGCTTTCATAACTCCCTTTGGAGCCTTCTGCTATGTGTCTATGCCTTTTGGGCTAAAGAGTGCCCAGGTGACTTACCAGAGATGTGTGCAAAATTGCCTTCATAACCAAATTGGGCATAATGTTCATGCTTATGTGGATGATATGGTGGTGAAATCCAAAGAGAAAGAGACATTGATAGATGATTTGAAGGAAACCTTTGATAATCTCTGGGTTTATAAGATGTGCTTAACCCGGCCAAGTGTGTTTTTGGTGTACCGGCAGACAAGCTCTTTGGTTTTTTGGTGTCTAACAGAGGCATTGAAGCTAATCCGTAGAAGATCAAAGCCATCACTTCTCTGGCTAAACCCACGTGTGTCAATGATGTGCAACGTCTGGCGGGTCGTATTGCGGATTTAAGACGTTTCATAAGCCGGTTAGGAAAGAAGGCCATCCCTCTGTATCAGATGATGAAAAAGAAAGATAATTTTGTCTGGAGTGATGCCGCTAATGCAGCATTTGAAGATTTAAATAAACAGTTGGCTGAGCCACCCGTGCTTGCTGCCCTGTTGATAAGGAGCCTTTGTTGTTATATGTGGCTGCTAATAGCCAGGCTGTCAATGTAGCCATTGTGGTAGAAAGGAAGGAGGCAGGCAAGGAATATCTAGTTCAAAGGCCGGTTTACTATGTCAGTGAGGTGCTTATTGAGTCCAAGCAGAGATATCCGCACTGGCAAAAGCTCGTATATGTGGTGTTCTTGGCCAGCCGGAAGCTTAAACACTATTTTCTGGGTCATCCCATCATTGTGGTTAGTTCTGCTCCTTTGGGAGATATCATCCAAAATAGGGAAGCAACTGACCGGGTTGCTAAGTGGGCTATTGAGCTTGGACCTCACAGGTTAAAATATGTGCCTCGCACGACAATCAAGTCTCAAGCGCTGGTGAATTCCATCAATGATTGGACAGAGCTGCAGATGCCTGTGGAAAAGCCAGATAACACGTATTGGACTATTCACTTTGATGGGTGTAGGCAGTTGGAGGGCTCGGGGGCTGGAGTTGTTCTTGCTTCCCCTCGAGGTGATAAATTCTGTTATGTTCTCCGTTTGATGTTTCCTTGTACTAACAATGCAGCTGAGTATGAGGCCTTACTCCACGGTCTTCAGATAGCCAAGGAGATGAATTTAAGCCGGGTTAGGTGCGTCGGCGACTCATACTTGGTGGCTCAGCAAGTCTCTGGTACTTGGGATTCTAAGGATCCACTCATGGCGGCTTATCGACGAGAGGTGGATGCTATTGCTGGTCACTTCAAGGGTTATCAAGTTGAGCATGTTGATCGGAGGATAAATGAAGCGGCAGATGCTTTAAGCCAGTTGGGTTCCCAACGTAAACCGGTGCCGCCTAATGTTTTTCTTGATGTTTTGCACAACCCGTCGGTCAAGTTACCTACAAAGGAGGATTTGGCAATCCCTGACCTGGAGGCTCAGTTGGTGGCGGCTCTTCATGTAATTCTGAATTGGATAGTTCCTTATTTGGCTTATATGACCCGGGGCGAGTTACCTGAGGATGAAACCTTAGCCAGGAAGATAACCCGGCGGTCTAAATGAATGACAATTGTTAATGGAGAGTTACATCATCGCAGTGTCACAGGAGCATTTCAACGTTGTGTTTCTCCGGAGGAGGGCGGTGAGATCCTGCGTGAGATTCATGAAGGAGATTGTGGTCATCATGCTGGTTCAAAATCTCTCATGGCTAAAGCTTTTCGTCATGGATTTTATTTGCTAACAGCTCATGCTGATGTGGAGGACCTGGTCAGAAGGTGTGATGGATGTCAAAAAATTTCACGACGAGCTCATGTGCCGGCTCAAGAATTAAGGATGATTCCAATTACTTGGCCATTTGCGGTTTGGGGGCTTGATATGGTTGGTCCTTTCAAAAGGTCCAAGGATAAGAAGACCCACCTTTTGGTGGCGGTTGATAAGTTTACTAAGTGGGTAGAGGCAGAGCCAGTCAGTAAGTGCGATGCAGCAACGACGGTTCAATTCATGAAGAAGGTGATCTTCCGTTTTGGTTTTCCACACAACATCATAATAGACAATAGCACTAATCTCTCTAAAGGTGCTATGGAAGAATTTTGTCAACGTGAGCACATCCGGCTTGATGTGTTGTCAGTGGATCACCCCCAATCTAATGGTCAAGCTGAGAGAGCCAATCAAGACATCTTGAAAGGCATCAAGCCCCAACTTATGGCCCCCCTGCAGAGAACGCCAGCTTGTCGGGTAGAGGAGTTACCTTCCGTTTTATGGAGCATCAATACCACCCCTAACAGATCTATGGGAAACACACCTTTCTTCATGGTCTACGGAGCAGAGGCGGTTCTCCCTAGTGACATCTGTCATGACTCACCTCGTGTGGCGGCTTATGTTGAAGTTGACAATGAAAAAACGCGTCAGGAAGCGCTTGACCTGTTGGATGAGGAGCGTGACATCACGGCGGCTCGTTCGTGATTTACCAGCAAGATCTGTGCCGTTACCACAGTCGCTGGGTTAAAACCAGAACTCTCCAAGAAGGCGATCTGGTGCTCCGGCTTATCCAGGATCAGACTGATATGCACAAGTTATCCCCACCTTGGGAAGGACCCTTTGTGGTCAGCAATAATCTAAACAATGGTTCATATTACCTTATCGATGTTCGAGACCACAAGGACTCATGCACGTTGGAGGAAGAGACCCGCCGGCCCTAGAATATTGCTCACCTTAGGCCTTACTACACTTGAGCCACTGGCTCTTCCAATGTACATATTTTGACAATGAATATATTATGATCAATATAATAAAGCCGGCATCCGTGCTAAAGCAGGGCCTCTCTCATTTTTTTCCTCTTTAAATAATGAGTTTTTGGTCACATGGGGCTTCTGCTTTATATAGCAAAGTTATGATTACCCTTTGATCCGGCTTATAGGCCACATAAAAAACTTGGGGGCTTGCTACCCAGGTTAAAGGGACCAAAGAGAGTCTGTTGCAAAAGCACAACTCAAACACAGGTACCCCTTGAGCATAGCTCAAAATATTGCTTGGGGGCTCTTTTGTTCTAAAGAACAAAGAGTTTGTAACCCTTGTAATAGGTTTAAAAGCCAGGCTTGGAAGCTAGGTGTATTCACCTGAAACCCCGGGTTATCCTACCTTTTTAAGTAAGCCACTCCGCCCAGGTAATCCTGGAAAGACCCGTCGGATGTTTGCCAAGTCAATCTTATGCAGACCCTGAACTTGTCAAAGTTAAAACGACAATTGGTTAATGTGAGGTCCATCTTATAAGGTTTGTAAAACAGTTTAACTCAGTGGCCTGGCAGCCCATGAAAAGCCTTGTTTTGGGCCTGGTAGCCCATGAAAAGCCTCGCTTCTTGTTTGTTTTCAACAGATTCTTTCCTTTTTGAGGTTTGTTTGATAAGACTTATAAAGCTTTATTGTAAATCACCGGTGTTTATTAACCCGGCTTGGCTTTTGACTATAAGCTGCCAGTATGAGATAATATTCGGTGTCTATTAACCCTGCCTGGGTTTCGACTATAAGTCGCCAATATGAAATAAAGATAATATCCGGTGTTTATTAACCCGGTCTGGCTTTGTTCATAAGTCGGCAATCTCTGATAATTACTAGTGCTCAGAATTTTGGGGTTATCACCCTTACTGCACTTGCTTGGTAAACCAACAAGTGTGATCAAATATCATAGGTATGACATATTTTTAATCATATATGGTTATTATTCATTCCAGGCTTGGTTATAAATTATGATAGTTTCTATTGGGGCATTATAACCCGTCCAGCGGTAAACCACCAGGACACTTTTCATCTGTTGTATGCAGGAGCAGATTCAAAATTGATAATATCATAAAGCATATGTGGCATATCTTCGCATAACGGATAAATAGTATCATGAACAGCAAAATATGCACGATGGCATAGCAGAATAAGAGTTTAAAGCTAGCATATTACAAGGCGCTTGGTGCCCAGAAGGATAATTGTTTTTAAGTCTTGTAATCAGCAGATAATAAATCGGCCCCGGTTCATGAATCTTGGCCTAGCTGACTCAAAGGTTACGATTCATCCCTTGCCGGTTTGTCTTCCTCCTCCACTGTCTGGAAATTGGGTTTAGACCAGTCACAGCCACGCAAGGCGATGAATTCCGCTTCATCGTCAACCAGATCTAATGGATCAATATCGGGGGCGAAAGTGTGCTTACGAATGGGCAGAATTAAGTCCATCACTTTATATGAAGGAGTCTGCATCTTCTGATTATCTACATCATAACCCGGCTGGTACTTGGTGAGGCTGGTCTCTTTAGCAATGATTGTGGCATGCGGACGAATCTCTTTGACACAAGCGGCAAAGTCCTGTTGGTCAAAAGTGGTTCCATCTTCCTTGAGACTAGGATACCCACTAGCTACGTCTACTAGGTCTAGTTCCGGTACCCAGGCTTTGGCATGACTTAAGGCTGTTACAGCTCCGGCTCTAGCACAAGAGCGTTTGATTTCTTGAAATCTGGTGGGTAAGATGGACAACTTCTTCAAGACATCACTTAACAGATTTGGTCCTTGATTCGTTGGAGAAATAGTAGCAAGAGTCCGCTGAGCTCCAGTGTATAATTGCTCAACCAAAGTATAAACCGCCTTGAGTTTCACCAATGTGTCCCGGCTAAGGTTGTTGCTCCTGGGACCTAAAAAGTGCAAAGATTGGTTAGACGGTGACTTACAGTATGCTGACAGAATACTTGCTCTGGATAAATAACAAAATGACTTACCGAAGATTGCAGAAACCATCTGAGACACACGGTTCTTTAAACCGGTGAGTTTAATGGTAACCTCTTCTAGAGTCGCCTCGGCTTTCTCAATATGCCGAATCAGGACAGTCTTTCCCTTAGCCCAAGCCTCTTTGTCTGTAGTAAAGTCGATCTTCAATTTTTCGTCTTCAGACACGCTAAACTGAAATTTTGATTCAGCCTTTTTGGTCTCAGTCTCCTGAGCCGCCAGTTGGTTCTTGGCCTCGGACAATTGAGTTTCCAATTCTCTGGTAGCAGCCTCCATAAAGCACAAGTTTGTCAAGTTTCATGGTGGATTACAATAATACAAGTCCCAAATGCTTTGCAAGCAACAACACTTGGCACTTGGGGGCTATTGTCTGTCAACGCAATTTTTCAAAGGAATCGGCTCTTTCTAAAAAGTCCCAAGTGCTCTACACACAACAACACTTGGCACTTGGGGGCTAATGCATATTGCTTGTTTATTTCTAAAGGATGAGCCGGGTGTGCTATTGAAAATCCCAGCCGGCTCATGGGGGATATACAGTTAAGATCTGTTATTTTACACAATGATTAATAGGACCGGCTCATTCATACTGATTAAGCCGGCCCTTGGGGACTACAAATGCAAAGTTATGCTATCATCAGCATCCGGTTTAAGTTTTTAAACTGGACTTGGAGGGAGTCTAGGGCAGAAGCTTGTCAATATTTCAAGTCTACATATTATTCAAGTTTATCATAATCAGAAGACTTGGGGGCTGGCAGGATATAGATATAAGCCGGATGACGTACCTCATACTTCTGGTGCATTTCCTTAACCATTTCAATCTCCAAGTCACGGCTGGAATGCACTTGACTGACATAGCCAAATAAAACTTCACTAATACTCAGGTGAGCATAGTGAGAGACATCAAACCTCACTTTCTATGTTTCCATGACTTCTTGTTTGGTAGAGTGTCTCGCAAGTACAGTTGGATTCCCCGGTTCAACGAATCTGGTGCTAGTGATTAAAACGTCATCACCATGAGTCTCTAGCGGGTTAGCTGAGCTTTACGGTTCAATACTTGACGGATCAATAGTGGTTTCATCAACAGACGGCTCAGGTATTTTAGGTTGAGCATTTAGAGCAGGATCTTCTGGCTATTCAGGATGTTCTGGTACAACGGTTGTTTGGTCCGATTCAGTGGCTTTCGGACTCTCGGCCGGCTTTGACACCTTCATTGGGCTTTGCTTGACCGCTAAAAAGAGTTTGGACAAAATCGGCATAAGGATAAAGATATAAGGGTATGGAAGAAAGATATTTATTATTACCCCAGGGGCAGTCTTGAAAGCCAGTAGTTGAGTCTGTGATGAGTCACCAGAGGAGGAACGGGAAATCTCCTGCAAAGATGGAATCAAAAGAAATTGAATGGTTAACGAAGCAAACTTGCCGGTAAATACAAGAGTTAAGGTTAAAAAGAACCTCATTTTGGCGTTTTCGAGGAGTGTTTGGTAAACCGGAGGACAAATATTCACCTCCACTAGTCCGGGTCTGGCGGCGGCTCTCATGTTGCTGTCGTTTTAAGAGAAAATGAGGATCTAAATAAGCCAAGGGGTGTGAAAACCTTACTTTCCGGGTTACCCGCCGAAGTTTCTGCCTTGGTAAAGGTTCTGAGTCAGAGGAAATAGTAGTTACCTCTTCTTCGACTGCTTGGCTGGCTCCCGTGTCATCCTGGAAATAGTTAGTGTCAATTAGGTTGTTAAAACACAAGCCAAGAGAGTCAAGGGCTACCTCCGACTCAGAGGTTTCATCCAGCTTAAGCAATTCAGAGGCGCTTGGTTTCTTCCTAGACCTTCTGACGGTCTTTTTGGCGGCTTTCACAGCAGCTTTAGCCTTTTTGGCAGCCTCATGGTCATATTTGGCCTTCCAGAAGTCAGATTTAGCCTGTGGAAGGATAACATGTTGGAGTTCATGCAATGTTTAAAGTGCCGAAGGAAAAATAAATCAAAAGATTTACCTATGGCGACGGGTTAAGCTTGCAGAAAGGATTCAAACCCACTTTGCTGCAATCTTCATATTTGCTATTTACAAGCATGGTTGCCATCTCAACGATTCCCTCTTGAGTCAAACGCAGAGAGCTATGACGTAAGGGATCATCTGTTCCTCCGGTATATGTACACATCAAGCCGGATCGATGGCTTAAGGGTATAATCCATCATGTGACCCAGCAGCGGATTAAATCGATCCCGGTTAAACCGTTTCCTGGCAAGGCTTGATCTTTTTTGATTGTAGGGACAAGCTTCTTGCGTTCGGTGGTGGTAAGTTTATGAGGGAGTTGGTAATTTGAGTCAAGACGCTCAGCACGATAACCCAACATCGGATTTTCATCAAACAACAAGATATCTTTATAGTAGAACCATGTTTGATTCCATTCCTTGCGATGGCTTGGCAGAGCTACTTGAGGGAAGATGGCATCTCGTCTGCGTTCAATTGAAATCCCGCCAAGTTCCAAGTTGGGCCCATTTGTGAATTCATTCTGCCAGTTCAGGTAGAAGTATTCCCTGAAAAGCTCAACACTAGGCTCTTGAAGGTATACCTCACAAAATACTTGGAATTTACAAATGTTCGATATGGAATTGGGTCCAATATCTTGCGGATGGAGTTTAAAGAAGTGCAGGACATCTCTCAGGAACTTAGAGCCGGGTGGCGAGAAGCCCCAGTTCATATGATCAGTAAATACGATAACTTCACCATCCTTTGGCTATGGTCTCTCTTCGCCCGGGTCAGGAGCACAGTAATGCATGACGCTCTTATCTGACAAGTATCCAACGGTGACAAAATCCTTCAAGGTGCTCTCAGTGACGGTGGAGGGGACCCAGTTACAGGTCGTAATTTTCTTGGGCGGCATGGTGAAAGGACAACCTAAAGACAAGAAATAATTTGCCGGCTCAGATTAATTGGTGGGATACAAGTCAACAATTGCAGTGCATGTCCAGAATGGCGGCTTAAGTAAGGGATAATGATATATGAAGTAATGATAAGCCGGCAGAATAAGCTGCCATGACTAAGATACTCAAGAGTTACAAAGGGTACAATTTCCTAAGTGTTGAGACAAACAGGTTCCGCAGGATGAGGCTATAAATACATATCTACCATTGTTCAGAAAAGAGAAATAAATTTGAAATCTGCAAAGATGATAGTGGAAAAGCAGAGGAGCCCTAGAGGAGATCTATTGCGAAGAGGATATATTCTAGTATTAGAAACAGGTGCTAAAACTACCTCTGTGCAAGATTCATGTGGTTTTCAGATCTAATCCATGGATCAAAACAAAGAGAAAGAAGGGCGGCGACGAACATCGACGAACACAGATGAAACCTAATGGCAGATCTATGGCGAAAAAAGGGATGGCTTACTGATGCTGTTAGGGCGGCGGAGTGGCACCATGCTACCTCTTGAGCACTTGCGTTGGTTTTCCCTTGAAGAGGAAAGGGTGATGCAGCAAAGTAGCATAAGTATTTCCCTCAGTTTTTGTGAACCAAGGTATCAATCCAGTAGGAGGCCACGCATGAGTCCCTCGCACCTACACAAACAAATAAATCCTCGCAACCAACGCGATATGGGGTTGTCAATCCCTACACGGTCACTTACGGGAGTTAGATCTGATAGATATGATAAGATAAAATTTTTGGTATTTTTATGATAAAGAGAAATAAAAGATGCAAAGTAAAATAAATGGCAAAGGAAATAACTAAGTATTGGAAGAATAATATGATGGAAGATAGACCCGGGCGCCATAGGTTTCACTAGTGGCTTCTCTCAAGAGCATAAGTACTTACGGTGGGTGAACAAATTACTGTTGAGCAATTGACAGAATTGATCATAGTTTTGAGAATATCTAGGTATGATCATGTACATAGGCATCACGTCCGAGACAAGTAGACCGACTCCTGCCTGCATCTACTACTATTACTCCACACATCGACCGCTATCCAGCATGCACCTAGAGTATTAATTTCAAGAGAACGGAGTAACGCTTTAAGCAAGATGACATGATGTAGATGGATAAACTCATGCAATATGATATAAACCCCATCTTGTTATCCTCGATGGAAACAATAGAATACGTGCCTTGCTGCCCCTACTATCATTGGGAAAGGACACCTCAAGATTGAACCCAAAGCTAAGCACTTCTCCCATTGCAAGAAAGATCAATCTAGTAGGCCAAACCAAATTGATAATTCGAAGAGACTTGCAAAGATAACCAATCGTACATAAAAGAATTCAGAGAAGATTCAAATATTGTTCATAGATAAACTTGATCATAAACCCACAATTCATCGATCTCAGCAAACACACCACAAAAGAAGATTACATCGAATAGATATCCACAAGGGAGGGGGAGAAATTTGTATTGAGATCCAAAAAGAGAGAAGAAGCCATCTAGCTAATAACTATGGACCCGTAGGTCTGAAGTAAACTACTCACACTTCATCGGAAGAGCTATGGTGTTGATGTGGAAGCCCTCCGTGATCGGTTCCCCATCCGTCGGAGCTCCGGAAAAGGCCCCAAGATGGGATCTCGTGGATACAGAAAGTTACGGCGGTGGAATTAGGGTTTTGGATCCGTTCTGGTAGTTTGAGGGTACGTAGGTATATATAGGAGGAAGGAGTACGTCGGTGGAGCAACAGGGGCCCACGAGGGTGGAGGGCGCGCCTGGGGGGGTAGGCGCGCCCCCTACCTCGTGCCTTCCTCGTCGATTGCTTGACATAGGGTTCAAGTCCTCTGGATCATGTTCGTTCCAAAAATCACATTCCCGAAGGTTTCATTCCGTTTGGACTCTGTTTGATATTCTTTTTCTGCGAAACCCTAAAATAGGCAAAAAACAGCAATTCTGGGCTGGGCCTCCAGTTAATAGGTTAGTCCCAAAAAAATATAAAATTGTATAATAAAGCCCAATAATGTCCAAAACAGAATATAATATAACATGGAACAATAAAAAATTATAGATACGTTGGAGACTTATCAAGCATTCCCAAGCTTAATTCCTGCTCGTCCTCGAGTAGGTAAATGATAAAAACAGAATTTTTGATGTGGAGTGCTACTTGGCATATTTTCAATGTAATCTTCTTAATTGTGGTATGAATATTCAGATCTGAAAGATTCAAGACAAAAGTTCAGTATTGACATAGAAATAATAATACTTCAAACATACTAACTAAGCAATTATGTCTCTTCAAAATAACATGGCCAAAGAAAGTTATCCCTAAAAAATCATATAGTCTGGGTATGCTCTATCTTCACCACACAAAGTATTTAAATCATGCACAACCCCAAAGACAAGCCAAGAAATTGTTTCATACTTTTGGTGTTCTCAAACTTTTCCAATCTTCAAGGAATACTTGAGCGTGAGCCATGGACATAGCACTTTAGGTGGAATAGAATGGTGGTTGTGGAGGAGACAAAAAGGGGGAAGATAGTCTCACATCGACTAGGTGTATCAACGGGCTATGGAGATGGCCATCAATAGATATCAATGTGAGTGAGTAGGGATTGCCATGCAACGGATGCACTAGAGCTATAAGTATATGAAAGCTCAACAAAAGGGAACTAAGTGGGTGTGCATCCAACTTGCTTGCTCACGAAGACCTAGGGCATTTTGAGGAAGCCCATCATTGGTATATACAAGCCAAGCTCTATAATGAAAAATTCCCACTTGTATATGAAAGTGATAACATAGGAGACTCTCTATTATGAAGATCATGGTGCTACTTTGAAGCACAAGTGTGGTAAAAGGATAGTAGCATTGTCCCTTCTCGCTTTTTCTCTAATTTTTTTATTTGTGCCTTTTGTTATGGTCTCCTTTTTTTGTTTGGGCTTCTTTGGCCTCTTTTTTTCGTCTAGAATCTCATCCCGACTTGTGGGGGAATCATAGTCTCCATCATCCTTTCCTCACTTGGGACAATGCTCTAAAAATAATGATCAACACACTTCTATTTACTTACAACTCAATACTTAGAACAAAATATGACTCTATGTGAATGCCTCCGGCGGTGTACCGGGATATGCAATGAATCAAGAGTGACATGTATGAAAGAATTATGAACGGTGGCTTTGCCACAAATACAATGTCAACTACATGATCATGCAAAGCAATATGACAATGATGGAGCGTGTCATAGTAAACGGAACGGTGGAAAGTTGCATGGCAATATATCTCGGAATGGCTATGGAAATGCCATGATAGGTAGGTATGGTGGCTGTTTTGAGGAAGGTATATGGTGGGTGTATGATACCGGCGAAAGGTGCGCGGTATTAGAGAGGCTAGCAATGGTGGAAGGAAGAAAAGTGCGTATGATCCATGGACTCAACCTTAGTCATAAAGAACTCATATACTTATTGCAAAAATCTACAAGTTATCAAACCAAAGTATTACGCGCATGCTCCTAGGGGGATAGATTGGTAGGAAAAGACCACCGCTCGTCCCCGACCGCCACTCATAAGGAAGACAATCAATAAATAAATCATGCTCCGACTTCATCACATAATGGTTCACCATACGTGCATACTATGGGAATCACAAAATTTAACAAAAGTATTTCTCAAATTCACAACTACTCGACTAGCATGACTCTAATATCACCATCTCCATATCTCAAAACAATTATCAAGTATCAAACTTCTCATAGTATTCAACACACTCATAAGATTTTGGGGTGCCATGGGCATCCCCAAGCTTAGACTCTTTCCACTCCTTGTTCCATTATCCATCAAATCTTTTACCCAAAACTTGAACATTTCACAACACAAAACTTAAGGTAGAAAATCTCGTGAGCTCCGTTAGCGAAAGAAGACAAAACACCATTTCAAGGTACTGCAATGAACTCATTCTTTATTTAAATTGGTGTTAAACCTACTGTATTCCAACTTCTCTATGGTTTAGAAACTATTTTACTAGCCATAGATTGATCAAAATAAGCAAACAACACACGAAAAACAGAATATGTCAAAAACAGAACAGTCTGTAGTAATCTGTATCTAATGCAAGATCTGGAACCCCAAAAATTCTGAAATAACTTTATGGACGTGAGGAATTTATCTATTAATCATATGCAAAAAGAATTAACTAAATATCACTTTCCAAATAAAAACGGCAGCAGTTCTCGTGAGCGCTAAAGTTTCTGTTTTTTACAGCAAGATTAAAAAGACTTTCCCCAAGTCTTCCCAACGGTTCTACTTGGCACAAAAACTAATTAAACACAAAAAACACAACCAAAACAGAGGCTAGATAAATTATTTATTACTAAACAAGAGCAAAAAGCAAGGAATAAAAATAAAATTGGGTTGCCTCCCAACAAGCGCTATCGTTTAACGCCCCTAGCTAGGCATAAAAGCAAGGATAGATCTAGGTATTGCCATCTTTGGTAGGCAATACATAAGTGGCTCTCATGATAGATTCATATGGTAATTTTATTTTCTTTATAGGAAAGTGTTCCATGCCTTTCCTTAACGGAAATTGGAATCTAATATTTCCTTTCTTCATATCAATAATTGCACCGATCGTTCTAAGGAAAGGTCTACCAAGAATAATAGGACATGAAGGATTGCAATCTATGTCAACAACAATAAAATCTACGGGCACATAATTCCTATTTGCAACAATAAGAACATCATTAATTCTTCCCATAGGTTTCTTAATAGTGGAATCCGCAAGGTGCAAGTTTAAAGAGCAATCATCAAAATCATGGAAACCTAGCAAATCACACAAAGTCTTTGGAATCGTAGAAACACTAGCACCCAAATCACACAAAGCATAGCATTCATGATCTTTAATTTTAATTTTAATAGTAGGTTCCCACTCATCATAAAGTTTTCTAGGGATAGAAACTTCGAACTCGAGTTTTTCTTCATAAGATTGCATCAAAGCATCAACGATATGTTTAGTAAAAGGTTTATTTCGACTATAAGCATGAGGAAAATTTAGCACGGATTGAAACAAGGAAATACAATATATAAAAGAGCAATTATCATAATTAAATTCCTTGAAATCCAAAATAGTGGGTTCATTAATATTTAAAGTTTTGACTTCTTCAATCCCACTTTTAACAATTTTAGCATCAAGATCTAAGGACTCTAAATTTTTGGAACGCCGTCTAGGTAAAGGTGGATCATATTCAGTCCCATCATTATCAAGATTCATATTGGAAAACAAATATTTAATAGGGGACACATCAATAACTTTTAGATCTTCATCTTTATTATCATGGAAACTAGAAGAACACGCTTTTATAAAGCAATCTTTCTTAGCATGCATCCTATTGGTTCTTTCTTTGCACTCATCAACGGAAATTCTCATGGCTTTGAGAGAATCATTGATATCATGCTTAGGTGAAATAGATCTAAGTTTCAAAGAATCAACATCAAGAGAAATTCTATCAATGTTCCTAGCCAACTCATTAATCTTAAGAAGATTTTCTTCAATCAAAGCATTGAAATTCTTTTGCGAATTAATAAATTCTTTAATATTAGATTCAAAATCAGAGGGCGTCTTATTATAATTTCCATAAGAATTGTTGTAGGAATTACCATAATTATTAGAGGAATTACTAGGATACGGCCTAGGATTAAAGTTTCCTCTATACGCGTTGTTACCAAAATTATTCCTACCAACAAAATTCACATCCATAGATTCATTATTATTCTCAATCAAAGTAGACAAATGCATATCATTAGGATCAGAAGAAACACTTTTATTAGCAAATAATTTCATAAGTTCATCCATCTTTCCACTCAAAACATTAATTTCTTCTATCGCATGCACTTTCTTATTAGTAGATCTTTCAGTGTGCCATTGAGAATAATTAACCATAATATTATCTAGGAGTTTAGTAGCTTCTCCTAAAGTGATTTCCATAGAAGTGCCTCCCATGGCCGAATCTAAATGATTTCTAGAAGCAAAATTCAATCCGGCATAAAATTTTTGTATAATCATCCACAAATTCAAACCATGTGTAGGGCAATTATGTATCATTAATTTCATACACTCCTAAGCTTGTGCAACATGTTCATGATCAAGTTGCTTAAAATTCATAATATCGTTTCTAAGAGAGATGATCTTAGCGGGAGGAAAATACTTAGAGATAAAAGCATCTTTGCACTTATTCCATGAACCAATACTATTTTTAGGCAAGGACGAAAACCAAGCTTCAGCACGATCTCTAAGCGAAAAAGGAAATAGCTTCAATTTAACAATATCATTATCCACATCTTTCTTCTTTTGCATATCACATAAATCAACAAAGCTATTCAGATGGGTAGCGACATCTTCACTAGGAAAGCCGGAGAATTGATATTTCATGACAAGATTCAACAAAGCATCATTGATTTCACAAGATTCAGTATCGGTAAGAGGAGCAATCGGAGTGCTACGGAAATCATTGTTGTTGGTATTGGTGAATTCACACAATTTAGTATTATCTTGAGCCATCATGACAAGCAAGCAATCCAACACACAAGCAAACAAGAAACGGGCAATAAGAGGCAAATAGAGATAGAGAGGGAGGACGGAGAGAGAGAGAGGGCGAATAAAACGGCTAGGGTGAAGTGGGGGAGAGGAAAACGAGAGGCAAATGGCAAATAATGTAATGCAGGATATAAGGGTTTGTGAGGGGTACTTGGTATGTTGACTTTTGCGTGAACTGATACGTCTCCAATGTATCTATAATTTTTGATTGCTCCATGCTATATTATTTACTGTTTTGAATGTTTATGGGCTCTATAATACACTTTTATATCATTTTTTGGGACTAACCTATTAACCCATAGCGTAGTGCCAGTTTCTGTTTATACCCTGTTTTAGGGTTTCAAAGAAAAGGAAAATCAAACGGAGACCAATTGACCTGAAACTTCACGGAACTCATTTTTCGAAGGAAAGAAGCCCAGAAGACTTGGAGTGCACGTTCGGGGATCTGCGAGGAGGTCACGAGGCAGGGGGCGCGCCCACCCCCCTGGGCGCACCCTCCACCCTCGTGAGCCCCTCGTGGCCCCCCTCACGTACTTCTTCCGCCTATATATCTCCATATACCCTAAAAACATCCGAGAGCACAATAGATCGGGAGTTCCGCTGCCAGAAGCCTCCGTAGCCACCGAAAACCAATCTAGACCCGTTCCGGCACCCTATCGGAGGGGGCAATCCTTCTCCGGTGGCCATCTTCATCGTCCCAGTGTTCTCCATGACGAGGAGGGAGTAGTTCTCCCTCGGGGCTGAGGGTATGTACCAGTAGCTATGTGTTTGATCTCTCTCTCTCTCTCGTGTTCTTAAGGTGATACGATCTTGATATATCGCAAGCTTTGCTATTATAGTTGGATCCTATGATGTTTTCTCCCCCCGCTACTCTCTTGTAATGAATTGAGTTTCCCCTTTGAAGTTATCTTATCGGATTGAGTCTTTAAAGATTTGAGAACACTTGATGTATGTCTTGTCGTGGATATCTGTGGTGACAATGGGATATCACGTGAGTCACTTGATGTATGTTTTGGTGACCAGCTTGCGGGTTCCGCCCATGAACCTATGCATAGGGGTTGGCACATGTTTTCATCGTGATTCTCCGGTTGAACTTTGGGGCACTCTTTGAGGTCCTTTGTGTTGGTTGAATAGATGAATCTGAGATTGTGTGATGCATATCGTATAATCATGCCCACGGATACTTGAGGTGACATTGGAGTATCTAGGTGACATTAGGGTTTTGGTTGATTTGTATCTTAAGGTGTTATTCTAGTACAAACTCTAGGGCTGTTTGTGACACTTATAGGAATAAGACCAACGGATTGATTGGAAAGAATAACTTTGAGGTGGTTTCGTACCCTACCATAATCTCTTCGTTCGTTCTCCGCTATTAGTGACTTTGGAGTGACTCTTTGTTGCATGTTGAGGGATAGTTATGTGATCCAATTATGTTATTATTGTTGAGAGGACTTGCACTAGTGAAAGTATGAACCCTAGGCCTTGTTTCCTAGCATTGCAATACCGTTTACACTCACTTTTATCACTTGTTACCTCGCTGTTTTTATAATTCCAGATTACAAATACCTTTATCTACTATCCATATACCACTTGTATCACCATCTCTTCACCGAACTAGTGCACCTATACAATTTACCATTGTATTGGGTGTGTTGGGGACACAAGAGACTCATTGTTATTTGGTTGCAGGGTTGCTTGAGAGAGACCATCTTCATCCTACGCCTTCTACAGATTGATAAACCTTAGGTCATCCACTTGAGGGAAATTTGCTACTGTCCTACAAACCTCTGCACTTGGAGGCCAAACAACGTCTACAAGAAGAAGGTTGTGTAGTAGACATCACGAACCTCCCCGGCAACGGTGCCAGAAATCCTTCTTGATACCTATTGAGCACTTGTGTTGGTTTTCCCTTGAAGAGGAAAGGGTGATGCAGCAAAGTAGCGTAAGTATTTCCCTCAGTTTTTGAGAACCAAGATATCAATCCAGTAGGAGGCCACGCACGAGTCCCACGCACCTACACAAACAAATAAATCCTCGCAACCAACTCGAGAAGGGGTTGTCAATCCCTACACGGTCACTTACGGGAGTGAGATCTGATAGATATGATAAGATAATATTTTTGGTATTTTTATGATAAAGAGAAATAAAAGATGCAAAGTAAAATAAATGGCAAAGGAAATAACTAAGTATTGGAAGAATAATATGATGGAAGATAGACCCGGGCGCCATAGGTTTCACTAGTGGCTTCTCTCAAGAGCATAAGTACTTACGGTGGGTGAACAAATTACTGTTGAGCAATTGACAGAATTGATCATAGTTTTGAGAATATCTAGGTATGATCATGTACATAGGCATCACGTCCGAGACAAGTAGACCGACTCCTGCCTGCATCTACTACTATTACTCCACACATCGACCGCTATCCAGCATGCATCTAGAGTATTAATTTCAAGAGAACAGAGTAATGCTTTAAGCAAGATGACATGATGTAGATGGATAAACTCATGCAATATGATATAAACCCCATCTTGTTATCCTCGATGGAAACAATACAATATGTGCCTTGCTGCCCCTACTGTCACTGGGAAAGGACACCGCAAGATTGAACCCAAAGCTAAGCACTTCTCCCATTGCAAGAAAGATCAATCTAGTAGGCCAAACCAAACTGATAATTCGAAGAGACTTGCAAAGATAACAAATCGTACATAAAAGAATTCAGAGAAGATTCAAATATTGTTCATAGATAAACTTGATCATAAACCCACAATTTATCGATCTCAACAAACACACCACAAAAGGAGATTACATCGAATAGATATCCACAAGGGAGGGGGAGAACTTTGTATTGAGATCCAAAAAGAGAGAAGAAGCCATCTAGCTAATAACTATGGACCCGTAGGTCTGAAGTAAACTACTCACACTTTGTGTTGATGTAGAAGCCCTCCGTGATCGTTGTCCCCTCCGGCGGAGCTCCGGAAAAGGCCCCATTATGGGATCTCGTGGATACAGAAAGTTACGGCGGTGGAATTAGGGTTTTGGATCCGTTCTGGTAGTTTGAGGGTACGTAGGTATATATAGGAGGAAGGAGTACGTCGGTGGAGCAACAGGGGCCCACGAGGGTGGAGGGCGCGCCTGGGGGGGGTAGGCGCGCCCCCTACCTCGTGCCTTCCTCGTCGATTGCTTGACATAGGGTCCAAGTCCTCTGGATCATGTTCGTTCCGAAAATCACATTCCCGAAGGTTTCATTCCGTTTGGACTCTGTTTGATATTCTTTTTCTGCGAAACCCTAAAATAGGCAAAAAACAGCAATTCTGGGCTGGGCCTCCGGTTAATAGGTTTGTCCCAAAAATAATATAAAAGTGTATAATAAAGCCCAATAATGTCCAAAACAGAATATAACATAACATGGAACAATCAAAAATTATAGATACGTTGGAGACGTATCACACCGCGGTTTTTTGGTCTGATCAGGGTGATGCAGCGGCCAGAGTTGAGGTCGAGGACGAAGGTTGACGACGGCGGAGCTTGTGCGAGTTGATGCGTCGCGAGGAGGAAGAAAGAGAGAATGAAAAGGAGAAGAATGGAAGGTGACTCCGTGGCCCTATTTATAGGCTTGGAAGTACAAACGGCCGACGCGGGAATCGAGGAACAGTAAAATGGATATGTGTCGGCACGGGTGATACGTCTCCAACGTATCTATAATTTTTGATTGATCCATGCTATATTATCTACTATTTTGGACATTATTGGGCTTCATTATCCACTTTTATATTATTTTTGGGACTAACCTATTAACCGGAGGCCCAGCCCAGAATTGCAATTTTTTTGCCTGTTTTAGGGTTTTGAAGAAAAGGAATATCAAATGGAGTCCAAGCGGAATGAAACCTTCGGGAACGTGATTTTCTCAACAAACAAGACCCGGGAGACTTGGACCTTACATCAAGAAACAAGAGAGGAGGCCACGAGGTAGGGGGGCGCGCCCTCCACCCTCGTGGCCCCCCTGTTGCTCCACCGACGTACTCCTTCCTCCTATATATACCTACATACCCCCAAACGATCAAATACGGAGCCAAAACCCTAATTCCACCTCTGCAACTTTCTGTATCCACGAGATCCCATCTTGGGGCCTGTTCCGGAGCTCCGCCGGAGAGGGCATCGGTCATGGAGGGCTTCTACACCAACACCATAGCCCCTCCGATGAAGTGTGAGTAGTTTACCTCAGACCTACGAGTCCATAGTTAGTAGCTAGATGGCTTCTTCTCTCTTTTTGGATCTCAATACAATATTCTCCCCCTCTCTTGTGGAGATCTATTCGATGTAATCTTATTTTTGCGGTGTGTTTGTTGAGTCCGAAGAATTGTGGGTTTATGATCAAGTCTATCTATGAATAATATTTTAATCTTCTCTGAATTCTTTTATGTATGATTGGTTATCTTTGCAAGTCTCTTCGAATTACTAGTTTGGTTTGGCCTACTAGATTGATCTTTCTTGCAATGGGAGAAGTGTTTAGTTTTGGGTTCAATCTTGTGGTGTCCTTTCCCAGTGAAAGTAGGGGCCGCAAGGCACGTATTGTATTGTTGCCATCGAGGATAACAAGATGGGGTTTTCTTCATATTGCATGAGTCTATCCCTCTACATCATGTCATCTTGCTTAAGGCGTTACTCTGTTTTTAACTTAATACTCTAGATGCATGCTGGATAGCGGTCGATGAGTGGAGTAATAGTAGTAGATGCAGGCAGGAGTCGGTCCACTTGTCTCGAACGTGATGCCTATATACATGATCATACCTAGATATTCTCATAACTATGCTCAATTCTGTCAATTGCTCAACAGTAATTTTTTCACCCATCGTAGAATACTTATGCTGTTGAGAGAAGTCACTAGTGAAACATATGGCCCCCGGGTCTATCTTTATCATATTAATCTCCTACAACTTAGTTATTTACTTTGCCTTTATTTTACTTTGCATCTTTATCATAAAAATACCAAAAACATTATCTTATAATATCTATCAGATCTCACTCTCGTAAGTGGCCCTATAGGGATTGACAACCCCTATTTGCGTTGGTTGCGAGGATTTATTTGTTTTGTGCAGGTGCGAGGGACTCGCGCGAAGCCTCCTACTGGATTGATACCTTGGTTCTCAAAACTGAGGGAAATACTTACGCTACTTTGCTGCATCACCCCTTCCTCTTCGGGGAAAACCAACACAGTGCTCAAGAGGTAGCAAGAAGAATTTCTGGCGCCGTTGCCGGGGAGGTCTACACAAAAGTCAACATACCAAGTACCCATCACATACCCTTATCTCCCGCATTACATTATTTGCCATTTGCCTCTCGTTTTCCTCTCCCCCACTTCACCCTTGCCATTTTATTTGCCCTCTCTCTCTATCCTCCCTCTCTTTCCCTATTTGCCTCTTTTTGTCCGCTTGCTTTTTGTTTGCTTGTGTATTAGTTTGCTTGCTTGTCACGATGGCTTAAGATAATACTAAATTGTGTGACTTCACCAATACCAACAACAATGATTTTATTAGCACTCCGATTGCTCCTCTTACCGATGCTGAATCTTGTCAAATTAATGCTGCTTTACTGAATCTTGTCATGAAAGATCCATTTTCCAGCCTTCCTAGTGAAGATACCGCTACCCATCTAAATAGCTTCGTTGATTTGTGTGACATGCAAAAGAAGAAAGATGTGGATAATGATATTGTTAAATTGAAGCTATTTCCTTTTTCGCTTAGAGATCGTGCTAAAGCTTGGTTTTCGTCTTTGCCTAAAAATAATATTGATTAATGGAACAAGTGCAAAGATGCTTTTATATCTAAGTATTTTCCTCCCACTAAGATCATCTCTCTTAGAAACGATATTATGAAATTTAAGCAACTTGATCATGAACATGTTGCACAAGCTTGGGAGAGAATGAAATTAATGATACGTAATTGCCCTACTAATGGTTTAAATTTGTGGATGATTGTTCAGAATTTTTATGCCGGATTGAATTTTGCTTCTAGAAATCTTTTAGATTCGGCTGCGGGAGGCACTTTTATGGAAATCACTTTAGGATAAGCTACTAAACTCCTAGATAATATTATGGTTAATTATTCTCAATGGCATACTGAAAGATCTACTAATAAAAAGGTGCATGTGATAGAAGAAATTAATGTTTTGAGTGGAAAGATGGATGAACTTATGAAATTATTTGCTAATAAGAGTGTTTCTTCTGATCCTAATTGTCTGTGTCAAAACCAGCGGATCTCGGGTAGGGGGTCTCGAACTGTGCGTCTAAGGCGGATGGTAACAGGAGGCAGGGGACACGATGTTTTACCCAGGTTTGGGCCCTCTTGATGGAGGTAAAACCCTACGTCCTGCTTGATTTATTCTTGATGATCTGAGTATTACAAGAGTTGATCTACCACGAGATCGGAGAGGCTAAACCCTAGAAGCTAGCCTATGGTATGATTGTATGTTGTCCTACGGACTAAAACCCTCCGGTTTACATAGACACCGGAGGGGGCTAGGGTTACACAAGGTCGGTTACAAAGGAGGATATATACATATCTGTATTGCCTAGCTTGCCTTCCACGCCAAATAGAGTCATATCCGGACACGAGACGAAGTCTTCAATCTTGTATCTTCATAGTCCAACAGTCCGGCCAAAGGATATAGTACGGCTGTCCGGAGACCCCCTAATCCAGGACTCCCTCAGTAGCCCCTGAACCAGGCTTCAATGACGATGAGTCCGACGCGCAGTATTGTCTTCGGCATTGCAAGGCGGGTTCCTCCTCCGAATACTCCACGAAAGAATTTTGAATACAAGGATAGTGTCCGACCCTACAAAATAATTTTCACATGCCACCGTAGAGAGAATAATATTTCCACAAATCTAATCTGCTGACACGTTTTGGCAACATGACATCATGCCATGGCCCGGTGATTATTCGAACCGTTTCCTTTAACTAGCCCCGCACATAACGCGAGGCAGTTTCTTGACACGTCTTGTCAAAGCAGAGATCGTGTCCCCCTTATAACGGGATTCTCATCAATACGGGCATGGGTAACCGAACCGCGCCATCGATTACAGCGCTTGGGGGATAAGCGAGTTTTACCAGGCTAGTGGGGCGCATAGTTTCGGTCGCCCTTATAAAGGGACAAGGTTTAACCATTCCTTACCCACGCCTTCTTCCTCCTTGCTCATCCATAATTGTGCACTCGAGCTCCAACGCCCAAGTCCACATCCTTCCCCTCAACCTTCTCCAATCATGTCCGGAGCGGGAGGCAAATGGATGGCTTCCTCCGTTACGGAGGGACGCATCAAGAAGCTGCGCGGAACTGGATACTTTGTCGCGAATATCGCGCATCGGCTGCCCGCTGCGGGTTCGATCGTTTCTACCCCTGAACCTCACGAGAGGGTAGTTTTCCTCCACCACTTCCTCCACGGACTGGGGTTTCCCCTCCATCCATTCGTCCATGGTCTCATGTTCTACTACGGGATGGACCTCCATGATCTGGCCCCAAACTTCATCCTCAACATTTCGGCGTTCATCGTCGTGTGTGAGGCTTTCCTCCGCATCCGGCCCCACTTCGGCTTGTGGTTAAAGACCTTCAATATCAAGCCGAAGGTGGTGGGAGGCCAACAAGAAGAATGCGGCGGAGCCATGGTGGGCAAGATGCCCAATGTCATATGGCTTGAAGGCTCCTTCGTGGAGACCATAAAGGGGTGGCAATCGGCGTGGTTCTACATCACCGAGCCTTGCGACACCAACTGGGTGGCTTCCCCCGAGTTTCGATCCGAAATCCCCACGCGGCTCACCTCCTGGAAAGAGAAGGGCCTGTCCTGGGGTTCATCGGTGGAGCTAGACGGACTCCAGAAATGTATCCAGAATATGGCAAGCAAGAAGCTCAAGCTTGTCAACATAGTCCAGGTCATGCTCATCCGCCGGATCCTCCCGTGTCAACAACGAGATTTCAACTTGTGGGAGTTGGACCCGGCCCAGCACCAGACTCTGAGCGAGCTCTTCGACATGATGCACAAGGACGTTTGGAGGGTGCTGCTCAAGGGCGCCGAGGTCCCTCCCTCTCTCACCGAGGACCGCGGGCTAAGCGCGAAGCGCCGAGCACATTCGGTGAGTTCTATACATCCGGTAGGATATTTTATTACCCCTGGCTTAATCATGTGCAACGTCTGAGCTCCATGCCTTTGACAGAACTGGGTGGAGACGTCGGGGCAGATTAACTGTCCGGCCCCTCTGCTCGAAGAAACTGCGGACGCTCTCCTGACGGAGATGCTGACTCCGGCTCCTTACAAGGTGCCGGAGAAGACCAAGAAGTACAAGGGAATCCTAAAGAGTTCCCGACGCCAGGTGTTATCGGACTCATCGTCCGATAACTCCACGACGCACTCCTCCCTCGAAGACGAGGAGGAAGATGAAGATGCTCTCCCTCCATTCGGGGGAGACAAGAAAAGGAAGGCCGCCCCAACCGGGGGGGGCGAAGGGTCCAAGAAGGGAAGGACTCTCCTACCGGACTACTCCACCACCGCCGCCGAAGGCGAAGACAAGTGGCTGCTCAGGGCCAAGCCCCTGGAGAACTCATAAGTATTCGAATGCCAGAATAACTCATAGCATACCTTTGTCGCACTGCTTCTCCTAACGCCGAATTATGATTATGCAGACCGCCACGAGCCCGTATCGATGTATCTTCGGACGGCTCCCTGGGCTCGTCGGCTATGGATAGCGATCCACTTCCGACCGCCACCTCCCCTTGCCCTACAGACAACGCCGAGGTATTGTCTCAAGAGGCGCTGGGTCAAGGGGAGACAGTCCTAGAGGCGCCTCAAGGCGACCTTCCGGATTCCGGGAGCAGAGGGAGCAAGGCTCCCGAGGGCTCCGACTTCAGCCCTCAGCCGAACACCGCGCCGGAACCTCTAGTGGTTCCGGACTCAGGCAGGCGGCCTCCTTCCAAAAGGAGCAAGATGCCTGTGCCGGTGACCTCTGTCCATCCAGAGGCACCAGACAGTCTGCTGGGAGCGCTTCGCACCACTTCCATCGATGAAGAGCACCACACTATTATGAGTGCGGTGGTCCAGAAGGTTCAGTCTGCCAAGAGCGGACTGACTGAATCATGTGCCAGCCTTCTAACAGGCTTTGAGGTATGTTTTTGAAATATAGGAAAAATATTACCGCATAGACAGTAGCCCCTGATGCTCTGTTCGGTGTTCACAAAGAAAAGCCAAACAGAGGATCAAACAATATCACAGGAGTCTAATATAAGTATGTCTATATGCCTATGCAGGCTTCGCTGCTGGCCTCTGCCGCACTGACGGCGGAGGTCGCCGCACTGAAGCAGGACCTTAAAGGGTCCAAGGACGAGCTCGGCCTTGCCAAGAGGCAGCTCGAGGAGAACAAAGGTAAGTAGTACCTAGTCTATGGATACGTATGAAAAGAATACGATTGCAAAATGACAGGATCATCGAAATTTGCCAGGGGCCACGACCGTGGTGGCGACCTTGAAGCAAGCGCTATCCGAGGCCGAAAACAAAGCGGCCAAGGAGTGCACCGAGTAGGAAAGGCAGGAGGCTTGGGTGGGCGAGGTGCAGCAAGAGCTCCACGCTCTCGTGACGAAGCACAAGGCGTTGGAGCTTGACTTGAAGACGCGAGAGTCTGAGCTTGCCGCGGCCCTCGAGAGCGCAAAGAATGCCAAGGCCGAAGCCCAAAAGGCCCTCCAGGAGATTGATGCGATGAATAAGATAGCGGCGAGTAAGGCATTCTATATGCAAAACAAGCATGTGAAAGTAAATTACTTGTTACTTACCCGAATCTGGAACTCTCCAGGTGCATTCGTAGATTTTCCCCGCAGCGTGTCGGATGCCGCACAGTTTTACCAGGCCGAGGAGGGAAGCTCAACGGAGAAGCTGTTCTGGTCTCAGTATACTGGGACCGAACACCCGATGCCTTTGAGCGACCAGCTGAAGCAACTGGTCGAGCTGCACAAGGCGCCCGAACAGGCCATGAAGGGCTTTATAGTCCGGATGTGGCCTAGTGACGCCCTTCCCAATAGCTACTTTGGCCTGGTGAGGCAGCTTGTGGATGCCTACCCACGGCTAGAAGTCATCAAGCGGTCCGTCTGCATCGAAGGAGCACGTCGGGCTTTCGCCCGTGTTAAGGTGCAATGGGCTAAGATGGACGCCGTGAAGCTGGTGAAGGAAGGGCTACCGCAGGGCAAGGAGCATCACCACCTCGAGATGTACTATGAGGCTGTCCTGAAGGGTGCCCGTCTCATAGCGGACGAGTGTGCGAAAGATGTAATTTTTGAATAAACTTGCTTGTGTGATCCTGTATTATGAAAACTTGTTCATATGCGCCATGTAACGCTTGTATGAATTTAAAATATTACCTTCTGTTCGGCTGTTTATCAAATCTGAGAGATGGCTAGTCGTCGGCTTCTGCCCCCACGCCACTAGTGCTGCGGTGTTCGAGATAAACCTGAGCACTCTTGTTCCCATTGTTGGGTCATTCAAGGGAGGTGCTCAGCACAACGAACAAGGCAATTGGACCATAATGCGTTATCACTCTCACTTAGCCATTGAATTCTATAATTTTAAATTTCGGTGAAGCCCCTAGTATTCGGAAGGCCAAATTCGGGGCGCGATACACGCCTTAAGCCGGACAGGGCCAATCCTTGCTCTAAGCGGCATAAGTCTTTAGGGACTTGAAAACTTCTCGAACAGCGACCAGTCTCTCGCCTTATCATGACAGTCAGTTTTAGCTTTCTCTACTGAGGTGCTTAGCCCAGCAGAACCGGGGCACAATTGCAGTAGTTCTCCCAGTGCTACCTTAGCCGATATGGTGGAACGTAAGGTACCAAAACATGGGAGCCGGGCAAACCCAACTATTGACCCAAGACATGATTCGGAGCTGATGCATATAATGCTATACGTTCGGGGTGCCGCACTGTCGAAAGTTTTCAGACTTCTCACACTGTATTATGGGGTATGCTTAAGCCCCTAGCGTATTGGCCGTACCAGAGTGTACGGGTGCTAGATGTCGTGAATGAACATATATATAAAGGAGGAATGCAATAATTGTCTTAATGTTATGCATTGTTTATTCAAAAAGGTGTGTTAAAGCAGAATGATACAAGTAGTGCGATAAGCAAGAAGTAGGACTGTTTGACATGTCCCTTCCAAGGGCAAGCTAAGGAATAGTATTAGAGCAAATATTTCGCTCGTTATCGTAATCCACCTGGGAGTTCCGTGGTGTGACGTAGCTTTGTGCCTCCTTGGTTGCTGCATCATGTGTTCGGCGATCATGCTGCCGGACAGGGTTTCCAGAGATTAAAGTCCTGAAAAAAATAACAAAGCGGGAAGCCCCTAGTGCGGTTTAAGCCGCGTATTGGGGCGTGCCGTAGTTGTGCCCCCCTCTCCGCCTATGCCCATGGTATTTTTAATGCATAATTATGTACGCGTGGCACGAATTTCGCCGTTTGGCTGGAGCCGGGGTGGGGGCCGCATTGCTATGCGAGCTCGGGACGTGTCAGGCGGTCTAGTTGCCGATTACTGCGGGCGTGCTTGAAGTTGTCCGGGTCCTTAATCGCCGAACTAGTGGATTTCCTTAAGAGGCTGCTTTGTGCTTCCGCTGCGAGGGCCGCAGTGTGCTCCTCCGTGCGGAGAGAGCGCTTTGTGCTTCCATTGACTGTGATGACCCCCCGAGGTCCTGGCATCTTGAGCTTGAGATATGCATAATGCGGTACCGCATTGAATCTTGCAAATGTGGTTCGCTCGAGTAGTGCGTGGTAGCCACTGCGGAACGGGACTATGTCGAAGATTAACTCTTCACTTCAGAAGTTATCTGGGGATCCGAAGACCACTTCCAGTGTGACTGAGCCTGTGCAATGGGCCTCTACACCTGGTATGACACCTTTAAAGGTCGTTTTTGTGGGTTTGATCCTTGAGGGGTCTATACCCATTTTGCGCACTGTGTCCTGATAAAGAGGTTCAGGCTGCTGCCACCATCCATAAGGACTCGAGTGAGGTGAAATCTGTCGATGATTGGGTCTAGGACCAGTGCGGCGAATCCGCCATGACGGATACTAGTGGGGTGGTCCCTGCGATCGAAGGTGATCAGACAGGAGGACCATGGGTTGAACTTTGGGGCGACTGGCTCCAACGCGTATACGTCCCTGAGCGCACGCTTCCGCTCCCTCCTGGGGATGTGGGTTGTGTATATCATGTTCACCGTCCACACTTGTGGGAGGAACCTCTTCTGTCCTCCGGTGTTCGGCTGCCGGGGCTCCTCCTCGTCATCGCTATGTGACCCCTTATCTTTGTTTTCGGCATTTAACTTGCCAGCCTGCTTGAATACCCAACAATCCCTGTTGGTCTGGTTGGTTGGCTTGTCGGGGGTGCCGTGTATTTGGCACGAGCGATCGAGTATACGGTCCAAACTAGACGGGCCCAGAGTGCTTCTTTTGAATGGCTTTTCCCGCTGACAGGGTTTAGAGCCTTTGAATCCGGCATTGACTGCCGTATCCTCGGTATTGTCACTGTTAATGCGGCGCTTATGCTTGTTGTGACGTGACCTGCCGTTGCCGTCCTTGGTATCCGAAGTACCATGGTTCTTTGATATGTTATTACTGCAAGCCAGCCAGTTGTCTTCTCCCGCACAAAAGCGGGTCATGAGTGTCCTGAGGGCTGCCATAGATTTTGGCTTTTCCTGACCAAGGTGCCGGGCTAGCCACTCGTTGCGGATGTTGTGCTTGAAAGCTGCTAGGGCCTCTGCATCCGGACAGTCAACGATTTGATTTTTCTTTGTTAGGAACCGTGTCCAGAATTGCCTGGCCGATTCCTCTGGCTGCTAAATTATGTGGCTCAAGTCATCGGCATCTGGTGGTCGCACGTAAGTGCCCTGAAAGTTGTCGAGGAATGCGGCTTCCAGATCTTCCCAACAACCAATGGACTCTGCTGGCAAGCTGTTGAGCCAATGCTGAGCTGGTCCTTTGAGTTTGAGTGGGAGGTATTTGATGGCGTGTAGGTCATCACCGAGGGCCATGTGGATGTGCAGGAGGAAATCCTCGATCCATACCGCAGGATCTGTTGTGCCGTCGTATGATTCTATATTTACGGGTTTGGAACCCTCTGGGATTTGATGATCCATTACTTCGTCTGTGAAGCATAAGGGGTGTGCGGCGTCTCTGTACTAGGCTATATCGCGACGCAACTCGAATGAGTCTTGCCCACTGTGTTTGGCCCGGCCGGACTTACTTTTACTGTATCTGGTGTGACAATTATCGTCTGGCGCGCCCTCGTGATCCGTAGATCGATCTTGCATGTTTTGCTTTGTCCTCCAATATGTCTCGCAGGTCTGGCGTATTTCCCCATGCCTTTTTATTTGAATGACGTCAGGGTGCGGGCTGAGCTTTTGGCTGGAATGTCTCTCTGTCGCGGCCACGAGGTGGCCGATCAGCCGCGTCATACGCCGGGGATGTAGGTTTCGGTGCTTCCCACTCCAGTCGGGGTAGCAACCTGCACTTTGGGTAACTCTTGGAGGGGCGTTCGAGTTTATACTCCTCGGCCGCCAGGACTTCAGTCCATCTGTCAGCTAGCAAATCTTGATCAGCTTGAAGCTGTTGCTGCTTTTTCTTAAGGCTATTTGTCGTGGCTATAAGCAGGCGCTTGAAGCGCTCTTGTTCGACGGGATCCTCTGGCACGACGAATTCGTCATCGCCAAGGCTTGCCTCGTCTTCGGAGGGGGGCATGTAATTATCATCCTCCGCCTCTCCATCTGCCGCTCTCTCAGGAGGGCTGGCTCCTCCATCCTCCTGCTCTAAATCTTGCTGGAGGGGATTGTAGTTGTCTTCGGCACTGTCAGGAGTGCTATTATCTCTGGTGCCGGTATCACCACTTTTGCCTTGGCAGGACTTAGAGCGGCGCCGCTGACGCCGGCGCTTGGGTTAATTCTTGGAGGGGTCATCCTCCGTTGTCTCGTCGCCATTGCCTTCTTTGGGTGTGTCCACCATGTATATATCATATGATGAGGTGGCTGTCTAGTGCCCTATGGGCATTGGTTCCTCTTCGACTCCCGCATCATCGTCCATACCGTCGATGTCTTCGGAGTCGAAGTCGAGCATGTCGGTTAAGACATCGACACTGGCTACTAAGTGGGTGGTGGGTGGGCGGTGAATTTCTTCATCATCCGCATCCCAATCCTGCCGGACGTAGTTCGGCCAGGATCCTCCTGACAAGGAAAGAGACCTTAATGAGTTTAGTATGTCGCCGAAGGGAGAGTGCTGAAAAATATCTGCGGAGGTAAACTCCATGATCGGTGCCCAATTGGATTCGATAGGAAGGTTCGCAGGTGGTTCGGAGTCCGTGGCCGGAGAAGGATCCGGCAGTTTGGCAACACAGCTCTCGTGAAGGGTAAGGTTGATATTCGGCTCGATCACCGCAGAGGGTACGACCTCCGTGACGGGGTCTATCCACCCGTCCACGGATGGCGAAACTGGCTCCGAATTGAGGGTCAGAGCAGCTGCCGATGCGATCTCCTGAATACGGTTCCATGGTAGAGCTAAATCGTACTCATCGTGACCGCGTGGTGCACAAGGCAGGGGCTCGAATCCGTCAAAGATCAAGTCTCCGCGGATATCGGCCGTGTAGTTTAAGCTTCCAAACCTGACCTGGTGGCCAGGGGCATAACTTTTGATCTGCTCCAGATGGCCAAGCGAGTTGGCCCGCAGTGCGAAGACGCCGAACACAAAGATCTGTCCGGGGAGAAAAGTCTCACCCTGGACTGCATCTCTATCGATGATCATAGGAGCCATCAAGCCTAACGGCGACGACACAGAGGAACTCTCAATGAAAGCACCAATGTCGGTGTCAAAACCGGCGGATCTCGGGTAGGGGGTCCCGAACTGTGCATCTAAGGCGGATGGTAACAGGAGGTAGGGGACACGATGTTTTACCTAGGTTCAGGCCCTCTTGATGGAGGTAAAACCCTACGTCCTGCTTGATTTATTCTTGATGATATGAGTATTACAAGAGTTAATCTACCACGAGATCAGAGAGGCTAAACCCTAGAAGCTAGCCTATGGTATGATTGTATGTTGTCCTACGGACTAAAACCCTCTGGTTTATATAGACACCGGAGGGGGCCAGGGTTACACAAGGTCGGTTACAAAGGAGGAGATATACATATCTGTATTGCCTAGCTTGCCTTCCACGCCAAGTAGAGTCCTATCCGGACACGAGACAAAATCTTCAATCTTGTATCTTCATAGTCCAACAGTCCGGCCAAAGGATATAGTCCGGCTGTTCGGAGACCCCCTAATCCAGGACTCCCTCACTAATGATATGCCCTTGTCTACTTTGATTGAAAATAATAATGAATCTATGGATGTGAATTTTGTTGGTAGGAACAATTTTGGTAACAACGCGTATAGAGGAAATTTCAACCCTAGGCCTTATCCTAGTAATCCCTCTAATAATTATGGTAATTCCTACAACAATTCTTATGGAAATTATAATAAGATGCCCTCTGATTTTGAATCCAATATTCAAGAATTTATTTCTTCGCAAAAGAATTTTAATGATATGATTGAAGAAAAATTGCTTAAGATTGATGATTTGGCTAGGAACGTTGATAGAATTGCTCTTGATGTTGATTCTTTGAAACTTAGATCTATTCCACCTAAGCATGATATCAATGAGACTCTCAAAGCCATGAGAATTTCCATTGATGAGTGCAAAGAAAGAACCGCTAGGATGCGTGCTAAGAAAGATGCCTTTATAAGAGCGTGTTCTTCTAGTTCCTATGAAAATAAAGATGAAGATCTAAAAGTTATTGATGTGTCCCCTATTAAATCTTTGTTTTGCAATATGAATCTTGATAATGACAGCACTGAATATGATCCACCTTTACCTAGAAGGCGTTCCAAGAATTCTGAACTTGTTGATCTTGATGCTAAATTTGATAAAAGTGGGATTGAAGAAATTAAAACCCTAGATGTTGCTAAACCCATTATTATGGATTTCAAGGAATTTAACTATGAAAATTTCTCTTTGATTGATTGTATTTCCTTGTTTCAATCCGTGCTAAATTCTCCTCACGCTTATAGTCAAAATAAAGCGTTTACTAAACATATCGTTGATGCCTTGATGCAATCTTATGAAGAAAAACTTGAATTGGAAGTTTCTATCCCTAGAAAACTTTATGATGAGTGGGAACCAACTATTAAAATTAAAATTAAAGATCATGAATGCTATGCCTTATGTGATTTGGGTGCTAGTGTTTCTACGATTCCAAAGACTTTGTGTGATTTGCTAGGTTTCCATGATTTTGATGATTGCTCTCTAAATTTGCACCTTGCGGATTCCACTATTAAGAAACCTATGGGAAGAATTAATGATGTTCTTATTGTTGCAAATAGGAATTATGTGCCCGTAGGTTTTATTGTTGTTGACATAGATTGCAATCCTTCATGTCCTATTATTCTTGGTAGACCTTTCCTTAGAACGACTGGTGCAATTATTGATATGAAGGAAGGAAATATTAGATTCCAATTTCCATTAAGGAAAGGCATGGAACACTTTCCTAGAAATAAAATTAAATTACAATATGAATCTATTATGATATCCACTTATGGATTGCCTACCAAATATGGCAATACCTAGATCTATTCTTGCTTGTTATGCCTAGTTAGGGGCGTTAAACGATAGCGCTTGTTGGGAGGCAACCCAATTTTATTTTTATTCTTTGCTTTTTGCTCCTGTTTAGTAATAAATAAATTATCTAGCCTCTGTTTTGGTTGTGTTTTTTGTGTTTAATTAGTGTTTGTGCCAAGTAGAACCGTTGGGAAGACATGGGGAAAGTCTTGTTAAACTTGCTGTAAAAAAACAGAAACTTTAGCGCTCACGGGAACTTCTGTCATTTTTATTTGGATAGTTATATTTAGTTAATTATTTTTTCAGATGATTAATATATAAATTCCTCACGTCCAGAAATTTATTTTAGAATTTTTGGGGTTCCAGATCTTGCGCTAGCTACAGATTACTACAGACTGTTCTGTTTTTGACAGATTCTGTTTTTCGTGTGTTGTTTGCTTATTTTGGTGAATCTATGGCTAGTAAAATAGTTTATAAACCACATAGAAGTTGGAATAAAGTAGGTATAACACCAATATAAATAAAGAATGAGTTCATTACAGTACCTTGAAGTGGTCTTTTGTTTTCTTTCGCTAACGGAGCTCACGAGATTTTCTACTTTATGTTTTGTGTTGTGAAGTTTTCAAGATTTAGGTAAAGATTTGATGGATTATGGAACAAGGAGTGGAAAGAGCCTAATCTTGGGGATGCCCATGGCACCCCCAAGATAATCTAAGGACACCTAAAAGCCAAAGCTTGGGGATGCCCTGGAAGGCATCCCCTCTTTCGTCTACTTCTATCGGTAACTTTACTTGGAGCTATATTTTTATTCGCCACATGATATGTGTTTTGCTTGGAGCGTCTTGTATGATTTGATTCTTTGCTTATTGGTTTACCAAAATCATCCTTTCTGTACACACCTTTTGAGAGAGCCATACATGATTTAAAATTTGTTAGAATACTCTATGTGCTTCGCTTATATCTTTTGAGTTATATAGTTTTGCTTTAGTACTTCACCTATATCTTTTAGAGCACGGTGGTGGATTTGTTTTATAGAAACTACTGATCTCTCATGATTCACTTAGATTATTTTGAGAGTCTTAATAGCATGGTAATTTTCTTAAAATCCTAATATGCTAGGTATTCAAGATTAGTAAAATTTTCTTAAGAGTGTTTTGAATACTAAGAGAAGTTTGATGCTTGATGATTGTTTTGAGATATGGAGGTAATAATATCAAAGTAGTGCTAGTTGAGTAGTTGTGAAATTGATAAATACTTGTGTTGAAGTTTTCAAGTCCCATAGGATGCACGTATGGTAAACGTTATGCAACAAGTTTGAAACATGAGGTGTTATTTGATTGTCTTCCTTATGAGTGGCGGTCGGGGATGAGCGATGGCCTTTTCCTACCAATCTATCCTCCTAGGAGCATGCGCGTAGTACCGAGGTTTTTGATGACTTGTAGATTTTTGCAATAAGTATGTGAGTTCTTTATGACTAATGTTGAGTCCATGGATTATACGCACTCTCACCCTTCCATCCTTGTTAGCCTCTTCGGTACCGTGCATTGCCCTTTCTCACATTGAGAGTTGGCGCAAACTTTGCCGGTTCATCCAAACCCCGTGATATGATACGCTCTTTCACACATAAACCTCCTTATATCTTCCTCAAAACAGCCACCATACCTACCTATTATGGCATTTCCATAGCAATTCCGAGATATATTGCCATGCAACTTTCCATCATTCCGTTCATCATGACACATTCATCATTGTCATATTGCTTAGCATGATCATGTAGTTGACATAGTATTTGTGGCAAAGCCACCGTTCATAATACTTTCATACATGTCACTCTTGGTTCATTGCATATCCCGGTACACCGCCGGAGGCATTCATATAGAGTCATCTTTTGTTCTAGTATCAAGTTGTAATCATTGAGTTGTAAATAAATAGAAGTGTGATGTTCATCATTTCCTAGAGCATTGTCCCAAGTGAGGAATAAAAAAAGAGGAGAGAGGCCATAAAAAAGGAGAAGGCCCAAAAAAATGAGAGAAAAAGAGAGAAGGGACAATGTTACTATCCTTTGCCACACTTGTGCTTCAAAGTAGCACGATGATCTTCATAGTAGAGAGTCTCTCATGTTATCGCTTCCGTATACTAGTGGAAATTTTTCATTATAGAACTTGGATTGTATATTCCAACAATGGGCCTCCTCAAGTGCCCTAGGTCTTCGTGAGCAAGCAAGTTGGATGCACACCCACTAATTTCTTTTGTTTAGCTTTCATACATTTATAGCTCTAGTGTATCCGTTGCATGGCAATCCCTACTCCTTGCATTAAAATCAATCGGTGGGCATCTCCATAGCCCATTGATTAGCCTCGTTGATGTGAGATTTTCTCCCTTTTTGTCTTCTCCACATAACCCCCCTCATTATATTATATTCCACCTATAGTGCTATGTTCGTGGCTCGCGCTCATATATTGCGTGAAAGTTTATAGGTTTGAGATTACTAAAGTATGAAACAATTGTTTGGCTTGTCATCGGGGTTGTTCATGATGAGAGCATTCTTGTGTGGCAAAAATGAAACACGACTAAACCATATGATTTTGTAGGGATGAATTTCTTTGGCCATGTTATTTTGAGAAGACATAATTGCTTAGTTAGTATGCTTGAAGTATTATCATTTCTATGTCAATATGAACTTTTGTCTTGAATCTTTTGGAACTGAATATTCATACCACAATTAAGAAGAATCACATTAAAATTATGCCAAGTAGCACTCCGCATCAAAAAATCTGTTTTTATCATTTACCCACTCGAGGACGAGTAGGAATTAAGCTTGGGGATGCTTGATACGTCCCCAACGTATCTATAATTTTTGATTGCTCCATGCTATATTATCTACTGTTTTGGACATTATTGGGCTTTATTATCCACTTTTATATTATTTTTGGGGCTAACCTATTAACCGGAGGCCCAGCCCAGAATTGTTGTTTTTTTGCCTGTTTTAGGGTTTCGAAGAAAAGGAATATCAAACGGAGTCCAAACGGAATGAAACCTTCGGGAACGTCATTTTCTCAACAAACAAGACCCCGGAGACTTGGACCCTACGTCAAGAAACAAGAGAGGAGGCCACGAGGTAGGGGGCGCACCCACCCCCACCAGGCGCGCCCTCCACCCTCGTGGGCCTCCTGTTGCTCCACCGACGTACTCCTTCCTCCTATATATACCCACGTACCGCAAAACGATCAGATACGGAGCCAAAACCCTAATTCCACCGCCGCAACTTTCTATATCCACGAGATCCCATCTTGGGGCCTATTCCGGAGCTCCGCCAGAGGGGGCATCGATCACGGAGGGCTTCTACATCAACACCATAGCCCCTCCGATGAAGTGTGAGTAGTTTACCTCAGACCTACGGGTCCATAGTTAGTAGCTAGATGGCTTCTTCTCTCTTTTTGGATCTCAATACAATGTTCTCCCCCTCTCTTGTGGAGATCTATTCGATGTAATCTTCTTTTTGCGGTGTGTTTGTTGAGACCGATGAATTGTGGGTTTATGATCAAGTCTATCTATGAATAATATTTGAATCTTCTCTGAATTCTTTTATGTAGGATTGGTTATCTTTGCAAGTCTCTTCGAATTATCAGTTTGGTTTGGCCTACTAGATTGATCTTTCTTGCAATGGGAGAAGTGCTTAGCTTTGGGTTCAATCTTGCGGTGTCCTTTCCCAGTGATAGTAGGGGTAGCAAGACACGTATTGTATTGTTGCCATCTAGGATAACAAGATGGGGTTTTCTTCATATTGCATGAGTCTATCCCTCTGCAGCATGTCATCTTGTTTAAGGTGTTACTCTGTTTTTAACTTAATACTCTAGATTTATGCTGGATAGCGGTCGATGGGTGGAGTAATAGTAGTAGATGCAGCCAGGAGTCGGTCTATTTGTATCGGACGTGATGCCTATATACATGATCATACCTAGATATTCTCATAACTATGCTCAATTTTGTCAATTGCTCAACAGTAATTTGTTCACCCACCGTAGAATACTTATGCTCTTGAGAGAAGCCACTAGTGAAACCTATGGCCCCCGGGTCTATATTTATCATATTAATCTCCTACTACTTAGTTACTTACTTTGCCTTTATTTTACTTTGCATATTTATCATAAAAATACCAAAAACATTATCTTATCATATCTATCATATCTCACCATCGTAAGTGGCCCTATAGGGATTGAAAACCCCTATTTGCGTTGGTTGCGGGGATTTATTTGTTTTGTGCAGGTGCGAGGGACTCGCGCGTACCCTCATACTGGATTGATACCTTGGTTCTCTAAACTGAGGGAAATACTTACGCTAATTTGCTGCATCATCCCTTCCTCTTCGGGGAAAACCAACACAGTGCTCAAGAGGTAGCAACGGGCGCCTGGATTTTCAGAGAATCAATAAAGATAGAGATTTATTAAGATTTGGATTCTATATAACATTAATTGCAGATGACGTCATGTTTGGTTATCGCAACTTTCGGGTGCGACGTCATGGCTTGTTATAATACTTCACAATAAGAGGAGGAAGGATTTTTCTAAGTGTTGAAGATTGACATGAACAAGTTCAAATCAACCTGGGGCCTAATGTTGGGGATATAACTATTAGGTATGACCCGCCCAGGAGGGGCCGGGTCATCCCTACGGCGATTTATCTCAATGAAGCCCAAGAGCATATGGCGGTTCATAGATAGGCTTGGTAGATGGCCCAAACTTGGATGCGGTTTAAGGCCCATGGATATAAACCACCATGTATGTATACTTGTTTTGTAAGATAGCAGGAAAGAAGAGTCACCAAGCCAGATACGTTGTATAAGCTGGCCGAGACTCTGTAGGCCGCAGGGCGTCAACCCGTGTATATAAGGGGACGAACCAGCGGCGGCTTAAGACAAGAAACAACAGATCGAGAGCCGGGTCAAGCGTATTCGCACCCTGCTCATCGAAACCCTAGCAATACCACCTACAACTAGATTAGGCTTTCACCTTCACCGCAAGGGGCCGAACCAGTATAAACTCCTCATGTCCTTTGTCCTGATTAACCCCTTTAAGCTAACCTCATCGCGATGGCTCCACGACTAAGTCCTCACACTAGGACATCTGCCGTGACAACTCCACGACATTTTTATTCATGTAAATAGAAAAACAATTATTCTTTGACTTAAATGAATAATTGTATTGCAATAAACATGATCCAATCATATTTATGCTCAACGCAAACACCAAATAACATTTATTTTAGGTTCAATACTAATCCTGAAGGTAAAGGGAGTGTGCGATGGTGATCTTATCAATCTTGGAATCACTTCCAACTCACATCATCACCTCGCCCTTAACTAGTCTCTGTTTATTTTGCAACTCCCGTTTTGAGTTACTACTCTTAGCAACTGAACCGGTATCAAATACTGAGGTGTTCTATAAACAGTAGTAAAGTACAAATCAATAACATGTATATCAAATATACCTTTGTTCACTTTGCCATCCTTCTTATCCGCCAAGTATCTAGGGCAGTTCCACTTCCAGTGACCATTTCCTTTGAAGTAGAAGCACTCAGTTTCAGACTTGGGTCTAGCTTTTGGCTTCTTCATGGGAGTGCCAACTTGCTTTCCATTCTTCTTGAAGTTCCCTTTCTTTCCCTTGCCCTTTTACTTGAAACTAGTGGTCTTGTCAACCATCAACACTTGATGCTTTTTCTTGATTTCTACCTTCGCCAATTTCAGCATTGCGAAGAGCTTGGGAATCGTTTCCGTTATCCCTTGCATATTATAGTTCATCACGAAGTTCTAGTAACTTGGTGATAGTGACTAGAGAACTCTGTCAATCACTATCTTATCTGGAAGATTAACTCCCACTTGATTCAAGTGATTGTAGTACTCATACATTCTGAGCACATGCTCACTAGCTGAGCTATTCTCCTCCATCTTGTAGGCAAAGTACTGTCAAAGGTCTCATACCTTTCGACACGGGCATGAGTTTGAAATACTAATATATTCTCCTCCATCTTGAAACATCTTATATGCTCTGCAGCATTCAAAATGTTTTTGAAGTCCCGGTTCTAAGACGTAAAGCATGGTGCACTAAACTATCAAGTAGTCATCATACCAAGCTTGCCAAATGTTCGTAACGTCTGCCTCTGCTCCTGCAATAGGTCCATCACCTAGCGGTGCATCAAGGACATAATTCTTCTATGCAGCAATGAGGATAATCCTCACATCACGGAGCTAGTCCGCATCATTGCTACTAACATCTTTCAACATAGTTTTCTCTAGGAATAGATCATAAATAAAATGGGGAAGCTATACGCGAGCTATTGATCTACAACATAATTTTCTAATACTATCAGGACTAAGTTCGATCATGATAAATTAAAGTTCAATTAATCATATTACTTAAGAACTCCAACTTAGATAGACATCCCTCTAGTCATCTAAATGATCACGTGATCCATATCAACTAAACCATGTCCGATCATCACATGAGATGGAGTAGTTTTCAATGGTGAACATCACTATGTTGATCATATCTACTATATGATTCACGCTCGACCTTTCGGTCTCGGTGTTCTGAGGCCATATCTGCATATGATAGGATCGTCAAGTTTGACCCGAGTACTCTGTGTGTGCAAAACTGGCTTGCACCCGTTGTATGTGAATGTAAAGCTTATCACATCCGATCATCACATGGTGTCTCGGCACGACAAACTTTCGCAACAGTGCATACTCAGGGAGAACACTTATACCTTGAAATTTAGTGAGAGATGATCTTATAATGTTACCGCCGTACTAAGCAAAATAAGATGCATAAAGGATAAACATCACATGCAATCAAAATATGTGACATGATATGGCCATCATCATTTTGTGCCTTTGATCTCCATCTCCAAAGTACCGTCATGATCTCCATCATCACCGGCATGACACCATGATCTCCATCATCTTGATCTTTATCCATATGTCGTCACATGGTCGTCTCGCCAACTATTTCTTTTGCAACTATTGCTATCACATAGCAATAAAGTAAAGCAATTACATGGTGCTTGCATCTTATGCAATAATGAGACAAGCATAAGGCTCCTGCCAGTTGCCAGTAACTTCAACAAAACATGATCATCTCATACAAGAATTTATATCTCGTCATGTCTTGACCATATCACATCACAACATGCCCTGCCAAAACAAGTTAGACGTCCTCTACTTTGTTGTTGCAAGTTTTACGTGGCTGCTACACTAGTAGAAAAGGGGGCTTTGGTCCAGGCCGGGTAAGCCCATTAGTCCTGGTTCAGTCCAGAACCGGGACCAATGGGTGCATTTATTCCGGTTCGTGCGGCTAAGGCATTAGTCCCGGTTCACCTGGGCCCTTTAGTCCCGGTTCGTGCCTCGAACTGGGACTAAAGGGTGCGATGCCCATTAGTTCCGGTTGGTGGCACCAACCGGTACTAAAGGTTGGACCTTTAGTCCCGGTTGGTGCCACCAACCGGGACTAATGGGCTTTGAGGCATTAGTACCGGTTCGTGGCACGAACCGGTACTAAAGGTCCCATTTTCAAACTCTCCCCCCCTGTGGACCGCCTTTTCAGTTTTAGAAAAAAGAAAAGAAAATGATGGAAATGTCAAAAAAATAAAATAAAATAAGTTTCCCATGTGATATGTGGTCTAGTTGTTGGGAAAATTTACAAACATGAATTTCGACTTTATTTACAAAATCTCTCTGGAATTTGTAAAATGGGCATAACTTTTGCATACGAACTCGGATTAAAAAGTTTTATATATGAAAAATCATCTACTCGAAAAGTTACATCCGATGGAGACGGCCTATGGCCTGTTTGCAAATTTGTAGAATCCTCAAATTCCAAAAGGAAAAAAAGTTATGCTCAAATTTCAGTTTTTTTTAATTTTCATTAGATCTGGTCAAACTACTTATTCAAGAAGTATTAGTGTTACTAAATAATTATTCAAGAATATTAGTGTTATTAAATAATTATTTCAGTTTTTTGAATTTTGGTCAAATCTGGTCAAACTATGGTCAAACTGTGGTCAAACAATGGTCAAACTACTTATTCAAGAAATATTAGTGTTACTAAAAAATTATTGTTTTTAGAACAATAGTTTCAAACTCAAACAGTGAAATGTGTGACTTCATGCTCAAGCTAAACTCCTGAGGGTTAATAGGATTGACATCTTACTATTGTCAGGAAAACAACGAGTGTAGACTTGGAAACGAGGGAGAATAGAACCCGGAAGTTAAGCGTGCTCAGGCTGGGGGAGTGGGAGGATGGGTGACCGTCCGGGAAGTTAGATGATTTGGAATGATGAGGGGTGATTAGAGATTAAATTGAGCAGTGATGAGGGGTGATTAGAGATTAGAGGTTAAAATAATTTAGAAATTTGAAAATAATTTTTTTTTACAAAAAATTCAAAAAAATCAGAAAAAAATTTCAAAAAAAAATCAGAAAATTTCCTTTAGTACCGGTTGGTGTTACCAACCAGGACTAAAGGTGGACCGGCCATTAGAGATTAAATTGAGCAGTGATGAGGGGTGATTAGAGATTAGAGGTTAAAATAATTCAGAAATTTGAAAATAATTTTTTTTTACAAAAAAATCAGAAAAAAGTTTCAAAAAAAAATCAGAAAATTTCATTTAGTACCGGTTGGTGTTACCAACCAGGACTAAAGGTGGACCGGCCATTAGAGATTAAATTGAGCAGTGATGAGGGGTGATTAGAGATTAGAGGTTAAAATAATTCAGAAATTTGAAAATAATTTTTTTTTACAAAAAAATCAGAAAAAAGTTTCAAAAAAAAATCAGAAAATTTCATTTAGTACCGGTTGGTGTTACCAACCAGGACTAAAGGTGGACCGGCCATTAGAGATTAAATTGAGCAGTGATGAGGGGTGATTAGAGATTAGAGGTTAAAATAATTCAGAAATTTGAAAATAATTTTTTTTTACAAAAATTTCAAAAAAAATCAGAAAAAAATTTCAAAAAAAAATCAGAAAATTTCCTTTAGTACCGGTTGGTGTTACCAACCAGGACTAAAGGTGGACCGGCCACGTGGAGGGCCTTTAGTCCCGGTTCTGGTTTGAACCGGGACTAAAGGGTCAGGGCATTAGTACCGACCCTTTAGTCCCGGTTCAGGAACCGGGACTAAAGGCCCTTACGAACCGGGACAACAGGCCCTTTTTCTACCAGTGCTACGGGCCGAGCAAGAACCGTTCTTACCAACGCATCAAAAACCACAATGTTGTATAATGATTTCTTTTTGATCTTCAGAAAGAAATCTGTTTATTCAATCCGATTCAACAAAAGTTCAAGAAACTGCCACCCACTAGCCACTTGTGTGCGAAGCACGTCGATAGAACCAGTCTCACGTAAGCATACGCGTAATATCGGTCTGAGCCGCTTCATCCAACAATACCGCTGAATCAAGAATCAACTAGTGACGGCAAGAAATATGTATATACCCACGCCCACAACTCCTTTGTGTTCTACTCGTGCATATAACATCTACGCATAGACCTGGCTCTGATACCACTGTTGGGGAACGCAGTAATTTCAAAAAAATTCCTACGCACATGCAAGATCTGTCATGGTGATGCATAGAAATGAGAGGGGAAGAGTGTTGTCCAAGTACCCTCGTAGACCGTAAGCGGAAGCGTTATGACAAGGCGGTTGATGTAGTCGTACGTCTTCATGATCCGACCGATCCTAGTACCGAAAGTACGACACCTCCGCGATCTGCACACGTTCGGCTCGGTGATGTCCCACGAACTCTTGATCCAGCTGAGTGTCGAGGGAGAGCTTTGTCAGCACGACGGCGTGATGACGGTGATGATGAAGCTACCTTCGCAGGGCTTCGCCTAAGCACTACGATGATATGACCGAGGTGGATTGTGGTGGAGGGGGGCACCGCACACGGCTAAGGGATCAATGATCAACTTATGTGTTCTAGGGTGCCCCTGCCCCCGTATATAAAGGAGCAAGGGGGGACGCCGGCCGACCCTTGGTGTGCCCAAGGAAAGGAGGAATCCTACTCCTAGTAGGAGTACGATTCATCCTTTCCTGGTCGTACTAGGAGGGGGAAGGAAGGAGTGGGAGAGGGGAAGGAAAAAGGGGGGCGCCACCCCCCTCCTAGTCCAATTCGGACTCAAGGGGGAGGGTGCATGCGGCCTGCCCTGGCTACCCCCTCTCTCGCTCTCCACTAAGGCCCATTAGTTCCCCCCCCCCCCGGGGGGGGGGGGGTTCCGGTAACCCTCCGGCACTCCGGTTTTAACCGAAACCACCCAGAACACTTTCGGTGTCCGAATATAGCCGTCCAACATATCAATCTTTACGTCTCGACCATTTCGAGACTCCTCGTCATGTCTGCGATCACATCCAGTACTCTGAACTTCCTTCGGTACATCAAAACACATAAAATCATAACACCGATCGTCACCGAACGTTAAGCACGCGGACCCTACGGGTTCGAGAACTATGTAGACATGACCGAGACTCATCTCCGGTCAATAACCAATAGCGGAACCTGGATGCTCATATTGGTTCCTACATATTCTACGAAGATCTTTATCGGTCAAACCGTATAACAACATACGTTGTTCCCTTTGTCATCGGTATGTTACTTGCCCGAGATTCGATCATCGGTATCTCAATACCTAGTTCAATCTCATTACCGACAAGTCTCTTTACTCCTTCCGTAATGCAACATCCTGTAACTAACTCATTAGTCACATTGCTTGCAAGGCTTATAGTGATGTGCATTACCGAGAGGTCCTAGAGATACCTTTCTGATACACGGAGTGACAAATCCTAATCTCGATCTATGCCAACTCAACAAACACCATCGGAGACACCTGTAGAGCATCTTTATAATCACCCAGTTACGTTGTGATGTTTGATAGCACACTAAGTGTTCTTCTTGTATTCGGGAGTTGCATAATCTCATAGTCATAGGAACATGTATAAGTCGTGACGAAAGCAATAGCAACAAACTAAACGGTCATAGTGCTATGCTAACGGATGGGTCTTGTCCATCACATCATTCTCTAATGAGGTGACCCCGTTCATCAAATGACAACACACGTCTATGGTCAGGAAACATAACCATCTTTGATTAATGAGCTAGTCAAGTAGAGGCATACTAGGGACACTTTGTTTGTCTATGTATTCACACATGTACTAAGTTTCCGGTTAGTACAATTCTAGCATGAATAATAAACATATATCATGATATAAAGAAATATAAATAACAACTTCATTATTGCCTCTAGCGCATATTTCCTTCACAGCTAATGTTTAGCAGTAGCGTGGTTTGAACCGGCACTACTGCTACCCCTACCTAGCAGTAGCGTGGGTCATGGCCATCACTACTGCTAACTACCTGTAGCGCTGCTGTTTAGCCCACACTGATGCTACCGGATAACCCACACTACTGCAAAAAAAATTTATTTTTTTCTTCTACCTATTTGCGCTGCATTTGTACAGGTTTTATACAATAGTCCCATCATATCATTTTATGAACACGATGAGTTATTATATCATTGGGTGAAATAAACGCGGATTAGATTCAACTGGATGGATCCAAAGTGGCCCAACTCTCATTGGGTGAAATAGACGCGGATTAGATTCAAGTTGGGCCACTTGAATCTAAACCGCATTTATTTCACCCAATGATATAATAACTCACCATCATCATAGTCATATAACAACTCCTCATCATCATAATAACAACTCCTCCTCCTCCACCTCCTCCTCCTCCTCCTCATCATCATCATCATCTATGAGTCATATAAGAACTTATCATTCTAACACATTCTAGCACATAACTCATCATCATAATAATAATAACTCCTCATCATCATCATAGTCATAATCAACACTAGCTAATTGTTCTTACTACCTAGGATCTACTCCTCTCTCTTAGGTAAAATGGCATAAAACAGGCAAACCGGTCCATCTTCAAAATGGAGAATGGAGATCCACCTATCACCAACTTGTGGCTTGTGCACATGCATGTTGTCTCCAATCGGTTGCGTACACACATTCATTAGTTTGTTCAATTCTTTTCTATTGAGCATTGCATCATTCAAAGAAATAGAGTATGCACTTTGTTAAGCCTTCGGCGGAAACAGTCATAAGCTAACCATATACATATGATCTTCGGTAAGCATCATGTCAGGCACAACCTCCTTCGGGAGCTTCCGTTGAACAACATAATAGTAATATATATATATATATATATATATGTATATAGTTAGCAATGTTGTTTACTTAAGAAGAGTGTATATAATGAAGTTACCATCATTAACAAAATCATACCAAGTTTTTGGCAATGAAGTTACCATCATGCAACTCGTGGACTAGTGGCACATATCCACTAAAATTTGGGATAATAAAGTGATTGGTCTTAAAAGTCTCAACATCATCTATAAATGAGAAAATATATCCTTTCTCCTCACAATTAAGCCTGGAGCCATAGTTGTAGTACGTCCTATCTACAACCTTCCGAGTATTTCTTGAAGATAAGAAATAAGCTGAAAATTATAAATAAACAAGTTTAGTAGCGATGAACACCAAATATTTTAAATAAACAATATAAGTTACTTAACAAATTTGTTTGACAAACTCACATTTAGGAAAAAATGGAGGCATATACACATCCACCCAAATGTCGATATTATGTTCAATATCATCATCTTCAGGACGAATATCAAAGGTTATTTGCATATTCTCCTAAAATCCATATGCCTTGCAGAGAGCTCCACAATTAGAGCAACCAAAATGTGAGTGATTAAGTTCATTGTAGAGCTTAACCCGAAAAGCATAACCATGTTTAGTCCCGATGTGAGCTCTCCTCATCTCCATATTCTCAAACTCTTGGAAACCGAGCTTCTGCAAGACATACGGTCTTGCATGGCAGGGGATGTACTACTCAAATTAAAAAAACGGAAATTGCACGTTGAAGCAAAGAAGCACAAGTCATGATTAATTACGAAGAAATACTTGTCGTTGTTGTGTACCGTACAAACATCAAAGGTCTCTTCCATCTTGAAGGGTAAGACCCTACCATTTTGCAGGTGAGGCTCCCTATCGCACATACCCCGGTTGTCGCAACAGTATTCGCACTCGGGGATCCCATCATCGACAGACAATTTGTTGTTCAAAATTAAAATATTATAAATCGACGGCAATTACCAGGAACTCAACACACAGATCACTATTCACCATGGGTTGACTTTCGGTCTGTCGAGTCTTTCCTTGAAAACTCTCATCTCGCGTGGTGTTTATGGTGGACACTTCCTCTCTGGTATATTCTGCCGTCGGTGATGGTCGCTCCTCCCTTCGTTCCCGAGTGCATCACACCAAAATGTCTATTACACGAGAACGAAGGAGAAGCCACCGCCACGATAACAGTCGGGTTTCTTCCTCTCTGACATTTGCAACCGTCGGTGATGGTCGCTCCTCTTTTCATTCGAAAGTGCATTACACCAAAATGTCTAGAACCTTCGAATGAATAAGCGACCCCCACGACAATAGACAGGAGTCTTTCTCTCTCATACTACAGTATACAGTGGACACTCCCTCACAAATATTTCAACCATCGGTGATGGTCGCTCCCCCTCCTTCTCTCGTGCATTACCAAGGTAAATCACGATAAGAAGGAAAGGAAGCGACCCCCACGACTATAGTCGGCATTCTTCCTTCAAGAGCAGACTGAAAGTCACATAAGGAGCCCGACAGAATGATAGTCAAACCGTTACATATATCGAGTAATGACATAAAACAATGACCTATGGTTTGTCGGAATGTCATTTAATTCCTGTTCCAGCAAATCACGTGCATTCAATATTTCCTACATTATAGCACAAGTCATGCTGAAATCCACGGAAAATCCCCGCATGACCTTTGCTAAAACAGGACATATCGAGCGCCTGAAATTTGCCAAGAACATAAATTAATCAACATTCTGGCAAAACATAGGCTGCTCGGAGGTGTTCCTGCAAACCAAGGCCACATGTCCAAATATCATCATACACATGTCCGAGGAGAAGAGAAGGAGGAGGTAAACTTTTAGCTAGCTCACCGACTCAGGTGTAGGGAAGTAGATGAAGCTCCGACGATAGAGCCTGCATATTCCATCGAGTGAAAACTTTAGATCATCAAATCTCATATACCATTCTTTAGTGAGAAAGTGATAATGACATAAAATAATTAAATTGTCCAATACATTTCTATATTGAAAAAGAAAATTACTAAAATTTCTATACCTAAATTTTGCTACTAAATTTGATACCTAAAAAATTCTCATATAGTATTCCAATACATTTCTGTAATTGAAAATTTTCTATACCTAAAAATTTATATTACAATTTTTTTACTAAAAATTTCTATTACTAATTGTTTTTATTCAAAATTCTACAAAAAAATTTCTACCTATCTATTCTATTCTATTCAAAATACCTACATTCTACCTATCTATTCTATTCTATTCAAAATACCTACATTCTACGTATCTATTCTATTCTATGCAAAATTCTACAATAAAATTTCTACATTCTACAACAAAATTCTACCTATCTATTCTATTCAAAAAACCTCCATTCTACCTATATTTTCTATTTTCATTCTATTCAAAATGACTACATTCTATTCATATAACCTATATGTTCTATTTTATTCAAAAAATATAGATGGGGGAGGGAGGAAGGGAGGAAGGAAGGAGGAGGGAGGCAGGGATGGAGAAAGGAGAGAAGGAGGAGGTCGGGATGGGGGAGGGAGGAGAACAGAGGGAGGGAGAGGAGGATGACAGGTGACGAGGAGGAGGGAGGAGGGCGGCGAGAGGAGGAGGAGGGAGGAGGGGGGAGGGGGATACATTGGGGGTGACAGCGGCGGCGGCGGAGAGAGCGAGCAAGAGAGTGCGAGTGGAGAGTGAGGGAGAGGTAGTTGAGCGGGCCATGGAGGAAGAAGATAGGGCTAGCTTAGAAGTAGCGCGGGTTACGGGCGCACGCTACTGCTAAGACTATTAGCTGTACCGCGGTGTCAAAGCCCACGCTGCTGCTAAGTGGGCCGGCCTGGGAGCTGGGCCCGAGCTTACGACAATAGCAGCGGGGGTTAGAGATTCGTGCTACCGTTAACGGGCTTAGCAGTAGCGCGGTACGACGACCTGCTTAGCTACTATATGGCCAGCCCGTGGGGGCACTGTGTAGCCCACTTAGCAGCAGCTCTTGTCGCGGCACCCCGCGCTACTGTTACATAGTACATGTAGCGCTTGTTTCGACAGCTCGCTACTACTACTTAACAGTAGCGTTTGGTGCTAACCCCATGTACTACTAAGTATCTACCTATAGCCTTTTCCCTAGTAGTGTCCGTTTGCTATAGCGTAGACCACATACGAAGCCAGTGCGTACAACGGTAAATAACCTGCATAGGATAAGAGGTTTTGCCATTAAAAACACAATCGTTTCTATATAGTCAATGCGACCATAATAAGGCAGACGCTCCCACTCGTATTAGCGTATTAAAAGTACTAAGTATCCCATCAAGTCAGTGACCATATATGTTGGCAACACTTGTGGGTGAATACAAATTGAACGCTATTTGGATGACTGACCATATAGAACACGCGAACTTGAATTGAAAGAAGAGGTGTTTAATTGTCTTGTCATGCGTACAAAAGCTACACTTCTTATTTCCTTACCAGTTGCGTTGAGTGAGGTTGTCTTTTGTTAGCACAACTCTCCAAAGACACCACATAAAAATCTTAATTGTCAGTGATATCTTTGATTTCTAGATTAGTTATCCACAGGAATCTCTGAGTGCGAGAGTGCACGGTACATAGTGTCAAATGTGAAGGATCTAGATGTAGTGAGATTTCAGCGAAACACATCCCTTTCTTCTGTCAAGTTAACCGAATCCAAACGGGATAGAAGATGTTGCCATGACATTAAGGCGCAGGCCAATCAAAATCCCGCTCCACTTGAGTACATGTTGTCATAACCAAATCCGGTACTCTGTCAACCTAATTAATAGCGCACTCATACAATTGTTAATCATATTTGTATGTTGTGCCATTAATATGTGTTCTACGTTTCTCTCTCACAAAAGATGTTGGAGCCCATACTACAGCCCTCTGTAATTCTACACCCCGTTTTTTCTCTCTCCTCCAGCTAAACAAAAATCTTATAAACTGCCTATTACACATCCTTTTACACTGTATCTTCGATTCTTAGTACGTGAGACATTCTCTCTCTTTTCTTTAGAAAGATCCTTTCCCTACCTCAGTATATTTCGGGCACGTTTTTGGAACTTAGAGGCAGTAGAGTTTTTTCTTTTTTGCTTGCAATTTTTTGTTGGGTACCTTACCAAGCTGACCCCTTGGTGAGACAGTAGAGTTTCGGCAGGTGGCTGTTGCACAAGTAGTGATAGAGATAACCAGCGAAGCATATACGTCCAGTTAAATCTATCGGGAGCATATAGTATTTGTTTTTGAAACGAGAAATCTCACATGGAATATGCACGATTTGAATAACTTGAGGTTGAGGAATCCTCTATCAAGAAACTCGAAATCAATCGGCGAACTAGATCAAAGATTTAAACAAGAGAGGACAGACCAAATCTCCGGTAAATGTAAACCAGCATGTCTTCTGGTTAAGGAATAATACCATCGGCCACACTCAACTAGCTAAGAAGAGATCAATCTTATCCAACACACAAGAGTCTGAAACAAACAATTCATTTCACATGAACCGCAAAGCAGACATTGGCATACCGAAAGGAAATGCTAGCAATCAAGTAAAGTTGTCGAGTGACGAATCAGCGGATCCGATCATAGCCTGAGAGACAGGTCCACCTCGTCGGCGGCGTGCTCGAAGGCACCGTAGCCGTACTCCGACGGGGCCCTGCCGCGCTTGCGCGCCATCTCAGCAAGCATCGGAGCAGCGGTGTTGAGCGGCTCCGTTGTCCTCGCCTTCACATCCGCGGATATGAAGTCGCTGTCACCGGCGTACCCGCCCGGCCTTGCGTCGTGCGCCGCGGCAGGCGCGCCGCCCGGCCCATGCGCGCGCGTGCTGGCGGCGATCTCCCGCCGCGCTTGGCGACGCAGCGCTCGTGCTTGTGCGCGTTCTGGTGGCCGCCGAGCGCCTGGGAGCTGCGGAACTTGTGGTCGCAGTAGACGCAGAGGAAGAAGCCGCCCTGCTCCGGCTCCTCCGCCAAGGTTGAGCTCCTGCTCGTCCTGCTCCCAGTTTAGCTGTTCCATTGAAGGCACAGAAACCTACAGTAAGTGACTACGTGTGATGCTTCTGTGTCGCGCGTGAGAGAAAGAGAGCCAATGATTTGCGAGTGAAACTGTGGTGCTAAGCAAAGGAAACTATATACCCTAACGGTTACTGTTCCTCGCGATCAGGCTAGTGACCGCAGCCTGTGTTGGTGTGGACGTACGTCGCGCACGTTTCCCCGCCATTTGCTACGTCTGTGGCGACGGAAGAGCACCTGGCCGAACCGGACCAAATAACTCTGGAGTATAATAATACGTACAACGGCAGAGATATTAGGGAAGTTGAATTATGGAAAGCAATGCGTGATTCATTCCATTGCCCACGAAGGGGTTATATATCATGTACAGAGAGTAACTGCCCGAGCTATACGAGGGCATGCACAACGTGCGAGTCGTGAGAGAAGTGGATAATGCGCCTAACTACGTAGGACTCGGTCCATCAGTTACATGAGTACAAACGGTCTTCCAACAGCCCCCCGCAGCCACAACGGGGGCGTCGATCACGTTGAGGCTGGACCGGAAGTCGAGGAAGACGGTCGACGGGAGCCCCTTCGTGAAGATATCGGTGAACTGCGACGCAGAAGGAACGTGGAGCACGCGCACGTCACCGAAGGAAACGCGCTCGCGGACGAAGTGTAGGTCGATCTCGATGTGCTTGGTCCGCTGATGTTGGACAGGGTTGGTGGAGAGGTACATCGCGCTCACATTGTCGCAGTAGACGATCGTCGCCCTGTCCGGCGGGCGCCGGAGCTCATGAAGAAGTTGCCGCAGCCAACACGCCTCGGCCACGGCGTTGGCCACGGCCCTGTATTCCGCCTCTGCGCTCGAGCGCGAGACGGTTTGCTGCCGCTTCGACGACCATGTCACAAGGTTGTCGCCGATGTAGATGCAGTAACCCGACGTGGACTTGCGCGTGTCGGGGCAACCGGCCCAATCAGCGTCGGAATACGCGATCAGCCGGTGGTCGGAGGAGCGCCGTAAATGAAGGCCGAGCTGCGGTGTACCCCGGACATAGCGGAGGATCCGCTTGAGGGTGGTGTAGTGCGGCTCCCGCGGGTCATGCATGAACAAACAGACCTGCTGGACGGCGTAGGCAATGTCCGGCCGAGTGAGAGTGAGGTACTGGAGAGCACCGGCGAGACTGCGGTAGAGGGATGGATCGGACACGGGCGCCCCGTCTGTGGCAGAGAGTTTGGCACGGGTGTCTATGGGAGTGGCGACAGGCTTGCAGGTGCTCATGTGGGCGCGCTCAAGGATCTCCAGAGCATACTGCTGTTGTGAAAGAAAGAGGCCATGTGGGGTACGCTGAACATTGATCCCCAAAAAGTGATGGAGCTCACCAAGATCGGTCATGGAAAACTCATGCTGGAGCTGCGAGATGATGCGGCGAAGCATGGAGGTGGAGCTGGCGGTAAGTATAATATCATCGACGTACAAGAGGAGGTACGCGGTGGCGCTGTCACGATGCAGGATGAACAACGAGGTGTCGCTCTTGCAAGCGGCGAACCCGAGGCGAGTGAGGTATGTGGTGAAGCGCTGGAACCACGCCCGCGGAGCCTGTTTAAGCCCATAGAGCGAGCGGTGCAATTTGCACACATGCGAGGGACGGGAAGCATCGACGAAGCCGGACGGCTGCTGACTGTAGACGACGGTGTCGAGGTGGCCGTGGAGGAACGCGTTCTTCACGTCCAACTGGTGTATCGGCCAGTCGGACGAGACGGCGAGGCTGAGGACGACGCGGATCGTCGCCGGCTTGACGACGGGGCTGAAGGTCTCCTCGAAGTCAATGCCGTGCTGTTGTGTGAAGCCGCGCAGGACCCAACGAGCCTTGTACCGCGCAAGGGAGCCATCGGGGTTCATCTTGTGCCGAAAGATCCACTTCCCCGTCACCAAATTGACACCTGCAGGAGGAGACACCAACGACCAAGTTTCGTTCTGTAACAAAGCAGTATATTCCTCTAACATAGCGTTGTACCAATTAGGATCTTTGAGGGCTTGTTTGTAGGAGGAAGGAATAGGGGAGATCTGATCAGAAGTTACAGAGAGGGTGAATAGGCTTTTAGGTTGGAGAAATCTGGCCTTGGCACGTGTTCGCATGGGGTGCTGGTTTTTGGGTGGAGCGATTGGGACCGCGCGTGGTGGGAGCGAACGAGGGGGTGGGGACGTAGGCACGACGGAAGGCGGGGGCGAGGCGCTCGTGCATGGCGAGGTGCGCGTTGATTGGTTGCATGGGGTGGGCACGGGATCCGGTGCATAAGGGGCAGGTGCGGGTGATGGGGATGCGGGCGATCTGGGTGGGGAGATCCCCACTGCGCGTGGGTTTGCGGGAACCGCGCGGGCGGCAGGTGATCCCGGGGAGGATTGTTCTGACGGGGACGAGGTAGGTGTGGAGATCCCGAGATCGAGGGGGGTGGGTTGGGTGGTGCGGGATTTTCCGTGGCGGGTGCGGTGGCTGCATGCGTGGGGCTCTGAGCAAAGGGAAAAGTGAGCTCGTCAAAGATAACGTGCCTGGACGTGATGACTTTGCGCGTAAGAAGATCGAGGCACCTATAACCCTTGTGCTCGAGCGGGAGACCAAGAAGAACACATGGGGTGGATCTGGGGGAGAGTTTGTGTGGTGTGGTGGCGTAGAGGTTGGGGTAGCATAAACATCCAAAAGTGCGCAAGTGGTCATAGGGTGGATGTGTGCCGTAGAGCATAAAGTGGGGCGTGTTATGGTGGATGGCGCGCGAGGGACGAACGTTCAGAAGGTAGGTGGAGGTGTGAAGCGCTTCTACCCAAAATTTTGGTGGCATGTGAGCTTGGACAAGGAGAGTACGGACAATGTCGTTGGTGGAGCGGATGGCACGTTCAGCCTTGCCATTTTGCGGTGAGGTGTGTGGGCATGATAGGCGTAACGAGGTGCCGTGAGCGCTAAGGGAGGAGCGGAGAGAGGAGTTGAGAAATTCTCCGCCGTTGTCGCACTGCATGCATTGGATGAAAACGCGAAATTGCGTGAGCACGAATTGAAAGAAACGATGAAGAACACCGGCAGCATCAGATTTTGCTCGAAGGGGGAAGGTCCATGTATAATGAGAAAAATCATCCATTATGATCAAGTAATATTTATAGCCGGAACAACTAGCCACCGGTGAGGTCCATAGGTCACAGTGAATTATTTGAAACGGAAAAGTTGTAACAGTGCTAGAAGCTGAAAAAGGCAACCGTGCCTGCTTCCCTAGTTGGCATGCCTCACATGAATGAGAGGGGGAAGGAAGTTTATTACAATCTGGAAGAAATTGGTGCGCTAAACGGGAAAGAGAGCCACGCCCGGGGTGCCCCAAACGGCGATGCCAAATCTCGCCGGTGTCGAGGAAGAACGCCGAAGGATTTGGGCCACCGCACCGGTAGAGCGGGCCGGAGCTATTTCGCCTCATTAGGGGGGTCCGCGTTGCCAGGTCCTTCACAGAGAAGCCGATGGGGTCAAACTCAACGGAGACATAATTTTCAATGGCTAATTGTTTAACGGAGATGAGATTGGGAACAACATCTGGTGAGACTAAAACATTGTTAAGTTGGAGAGAACGAGAGGAAGAAGGAAGAGAGGTGGAACCGGTGGCAACAACAGGGAGACGTGATCCATTGCCAACGATAATAGGGGGATGCTGCTGTGAAACAGGACGAAGCGAGGCGAGGATACCTGCGTTACCGGTGACGTGTGCGGAGGCCCCGGTGTCGAGGTACCAGTCGTTGGGACCGGGCTGCTGGAGGTTCATCTGGTTGAGGGCGGAGTAGAGCACGGCCGGATCCCATGATGGCTGATGCGGTGGAGGCGCGGACGGCCCAGCGTACATCAGAGGGTACGCCTGCTGCGGAGCTGTCGGACGAGGGTCGAGCACGCCCGCCGCGTTGGGAGGAACCCACGGTGCGCGTGCCTGCGGTGGGAAGGGTGCCCCCCACAGGGCGAAGTACCCCATCCAAGGGGTTTGGCCGGCGCCGGCGGGAGCTGTATTGTGCCCACGCCCGCCAGGGTGACCACGCCCGCGGCCACGGCCACGACCACGCCCGCCACCACGCCCGCGATCGGACTGCCCACCGCCGGAGCCACTGCTGCTCCCACGCTCCATGGGGGCCTTGCCGCAGTCGGTGCTGGAGTAGCCGCGGTCGCCGGAGGACCCGCGGTCGCCGGAGGAGGAGCCACCACCGCCAAGGCCGATGGAGAGGGCGGAGGAACCGTCAGAGCGGTCCCGGGCGTCCTGAGTGATCTCCTCAAGAAGAAGCCGCGAGCGAGCCTGATTGAAGGTAGGGAACGGGGTTTGCATCGGAAGGACGGTGGCGATCACCTGGTATCGACGGGAGAGGCCGCGCAGGAGCTGCAGCGTCAGGGTGCGGTCTTTGATGGGCTCGTCGACGTCCGCCAGGGCATCCGCCAACGCCTTGAGCCGCCCGCAGTATTCCGCGATCCGCAGATCGCCTTGGGTGAGCGCACGGAATTCGGCGCTGAGATGCACGGCCTGGGCGGGCTGGTTGGTGAGGAAGAAGTCGCGGAGTTGGCTCCAGACGCTATACGCGGTGTTGTCCTCGCCGCGAACGACCTCGTACAGGGCGTCGGTGATGGTGGAGTAGAGGAGCAGAAGGAGGGTCAGGTCGGTGTGGCGCCATGCCGGAGTCTGCTGGGCGGGGTTGGAGTAGTGGTCGACGTGGCTGGCGACGGAGTACATGGTGAGGATGCAGCGCCAGAGTTCGCGCCACTTGGAGTAGCTGCCGGATTGGACATCCAGCTTGAAGGTGATGAGGCTGCCGATGTTGTTGAGGTTGTGGATGGAGGGGACGGCGGAGGAAGATGAAGGAGCCGTGACGGGAAGGGTGGGTGCTGGCGCAAGAGGCAGCGTAGTCATGGCGGCGGAAGGTGTTGTGAGTGGAGCGGAAGCTAAGGGGGTGAGGAGCCCGGAGGAAGGGAGAACCGGCGGCGGCGGAGGAGCAGTGGTGCTGGTGAGATCGCCGGAAGAAGAGGAGTTGCCGGTGTCCATGGTAGGCTCGCAGGAAGGAAGGCTCTGGTGCCAAGTTGAATTATGGAAAGCAATGCGTGATTCATTCCATTGCCCACGAAGGGATTATATATCATGTACAGAGAGTAACTGCCCGAGCTATACGAGGGCATGCACAACGTGCGAGTCGTGAGAGAAGTGGATAATGCGCCTAACTACGTAGGACTCGGTCCATCAGTTACATGAGTACAAACGGTCTTCCAACAAGGGAGACTTGTGTGGCCGACGCCCGGCAACCGGGACGAAGGCGACAAATGCTAGGCCGAGCGGCGGTGGACAACGCAGAAGAATAAAAAATGCCAGAAGACTAGAAGGCGATGGGGCTTGGAAACGGGCAAGGCGTATTGTCTGCTGGGAATTGTAGTGTATCTGCATACGGTGTATATATAAATCGTACACAGTCTAAAAGGTTCTAGCGTCATGTGAGTTTGACAGGCTGTTTAGATAAGATCTCAATCTCAGTACAGTAGCTAGAGTAGGGATTAAATCTGTACAGCGTAACAAACCGTATCCCATGTAACGCGTCTGTGCTAACGCATTCGTTTCACTCCATCCTTTTATGGTATTCAGAGCTTGTTCCTCTCTCACATCCTTTTGGCCATGGCTAACTTCAGCTCCTCTCTCGCGGCACCAACACTCATCCGCACCGCTGAGAAGCTTCACCGTGGGAACTTCCTCGTGCGCATGCAGGCCGTAGCGACCCAGTTCTTTGCCTACCTTGACCCTGAGCTATACGCTCCTGCGTCCAAACTCGCCGACAAGGACGACAAGCCCACCGATGTGCCGAATCCGATGCACGAGATCTGGCAGGCTCATGACTCAAGTAACGCCGTTCAAGTAAATCTACTGTATTTCTATGTTTTCTGTAAACTAATGAAGATGTTTTTATTTATGAGTGCATGTTTTATCAACTACTCCCATCCTCATGTTGACACCGTTCTTTGTTAACCTGCCATCAAGCTAATGATATTGTTACAATGTTGAAACGAGCCAATGTTTTGCTAACTGTTTTGCCTCCATAATTTCACTGTTAAGTAAAGCTACCGTCTTTCTATCATTTCCGATGAAGCTAATGAAGACTTCACCCCATTGCTACTTCTGCAAATGAAGATTGTGTTTTAATTCAAGTAAACAAGAGTGATGCCAACCGTACATTGTAATGGAAATAGTATGCTATCCTGTTTTTTCAATTGCAGATCTTCTTACTTTAGCCGTCCAAAGCAACGCCCATAAGACCGCCTGGTCCTACCTCACGTGGCCGGCTGTGTTGTCACGCATGCCTCACCACCCCACCATACTCCCATCGCTGGCCAGGTCATTTCTTTACTCATCCACATATTCTGTTATTCTCCGGCGACGGCAACCTCACATTGCAGCCGAACTAGTCAACCCTCGTACTCCCCTTCACGTGGGCATTCACTGCCATGTCCTAGGCCTCGCCGTCGTCCACCGCTTTGGTGCTTTCGACGCGGCATGGTCGACGTGGCCACGAACGACAACGATCGGAAGAAAACAATATGTGGTTAGGCTCACAGTAGGGACCCCACCAGCTACATTTTCGCACGCAAGGAAGTGCCTCATTATTACGCACAAAAAATGATTCCCCCTGACGGCTGGGACACACCAGTTACATCTTCTGTAACACCCTAATAATTAAGCTACAGTGATCCCCTACTAATGATGCCATGTCATTGCAATAACTGTTGCTAAATTTCACTTTGATTCAAACACAATTCAAATTCAAATGTAAATTGAAGTGAAATAAATCAAGTTTTCAAATCTCAAAACTAAAATGTTCAAAATGTAGTAAATATTACATAGATAATTATGATGGAGAAATCAACATTTTATAAAGTATTTAAATGCCTAAAAATAATTAAAAACATGGGCTAAAATAATTAATTAAATGCCTTCTTGAAATTTTAAAAATGCAAGCTACTTTGTTTTAATGCCAAAATTATTGTGGCAGTGGACTTAATTATAACTCTAGGTGTTAATTTTATATTTTGTAAAACTAAAATAAATTGAAACTAAAAAGAAAATATAAAATAAAGAAAAAGAAAAACAAAAGATAAAAAGAAAGAAAAAGGAAACCTTCCCCTGCCCCCTAGGCATTCACCCATCAGGCGGCCCTATTGGCTGACCCACTTACCTCCTCCCCATTTCATCCGACCGCGCGGCTACAGGGGCACGGTCGCCCCCAACCACCTCGCGGGCGCCGACGAGGAGGGTATAAGACCGCCCTCCCCCTCGACCCCTCGGTCCCCATGCCTCCCCCTGCTCCACTTCCCCCCTTTCCCTCTTGTTCCCTGCACCGAACGGGAAGAGCTGTCGAGGATGCTATCGCTACTCCGCCCATCGCCCTCGCCACCATCCCACCTCGACCGGCTTCACTAAGCCTCGCCGCCCCGTTTCCCAGCACCGGGGTGGTCTCCCGTCCCCCTCCTTTCCCCTCAACCCGCTTCCTCTCCCGACTTCCCCTGCCCGCGCCGCCACCGCCTTCTGCAACTCTCCCCGTCCGCTCGCACCGCCCGTCGGCGACCGCCCGCGCTCGCCGCTGCCTCGTCGCCTCGCCCGGGGTCTCCTCCTGCCGCACATGCTTGCGGCCGTGGCTGCTATTAGGGAACATAGCATGCAATTTCAAAAAAATTCCTACGCTCACGCAAGATCTATCTAGGAGATGCATAGCAACGAGAGGGGGAGAGTGTCCATGTACCCTCGTAGACCGAAAGCAGAAGCGTTTGACAACGCGGTTGATGTAGTCAAACTTCTTCTCATTTCGACCGATCAAGCACCGAACGTAGGGCACCTCCGAGTTCTGCACACGTTCAGCTCGATGACGTCCCTCAAAGTCTTGATCCAACAAAGTTTCGAGGGAGAGTTCCGTCAGCACGACAATGTGGCGATGGTGATGGTGAAGTGATCCGCACTAGGCTTCGCCTAAGCACTACGAAGATATGATCGGAGGTGTAATCTATGGAGGGAGGCGCCGCACACGGCTAACAGATGTTTTTTGTGTCTTCTAGGCGCCTCCCCCTCATATATATAGGTGGGAGGGAGAGGGGGCATCCAAGGGGGCGCCCAAGTAGGAGGAATCCTACTTGGGGCCCTAATCCTATTTGCCCCCCTTACCATAATTCCCGGAGGGGAAGGAAGGAGGAGGAGGAGGGAAGGAAGGGGGAGGCCAAATCCCTCCCCTTCCTTTCTCTCTTCTTCTGTTTCCTTCTCCCCTTATTTCGGCCTACATGAGGCGCACCAGCCCCTTAGGGGCTGGTTCGTCCCCATGTTGGCCCATTAGGCCCATGTAGTTGCCGGGGGGATGTCCGGAACCCCTTCCGGTGACCCGATATGTACCCGGTACCCCCGGAACACTTCCGGTGTCCGAATATCATCGTCCAATATATGAATCTTTACCTCTTGACCACTTCGAGACTCCTCGTCATGTACATGATCTCATCCAGGACTCCAAACAACATTCGGTCACCAAATCACATAACTCATATAATACAAAATCGTCATCTAACGTTAAGCGTGCGGACCCTACAGGTTTGAGAACTATGTAGACATGACCGAGACACCTCTCCGGTCAATAACGAACAGCGGAACCTGGATGCTCATATTGGTGCCCACATATTCTACGAAGATCTTTATCGGTCGTACCGTAATGACAACATATTCCCTTTGTCATCGGTATGTTACTTGCCCGAGATTCGATCGTTGGTATCTTCATACCTAGTTCAATCTCGTTATCGGCATGTCTCTTTACTCGTTCTATAATACATCATGCCGCAACTAACTCATTAGTCACATTGCTTGCAAGGCATTATGATGTGTTTTACCGAGAGGGCCCAAAGATACCTTTCCGATACTCGGAGTGACAAATCCTAGTCTCGATCTATGCCAACCCAACAAACACCTTTGGAGATACCTATAGAGCATCTTTATAATCACCCAGTTACATTGTCGTTTGATAGCACACAAGGTATTCCTTCGGTTTTCGGGAGTTGCATAATCTCATAGTTGAAGGAATATGTTTTTGACATGAAGAAAGCAATAGCAATAAAACTGAACGATCAACATGCTAAGCTAACGGATGGGTCTTGTCCATCACATTATTCTCCTAATGATGTGATCTCGTTCATCTAATGACAACACATGTCTATGGCCGGGAAACTTAACCATCTTTGATTAACGAGCTAGTCTAGTAGAGGTTTATTAGGGACACTGTGTTTTGTCTATGCATACACACATGCATCATGTTTCTGGTTAATATAATTCTAGCATGAATAATAAGCATTTATCATGATATAAGGAAATATAAGTAACAACTTTACTATTGCCTCTAGGGCATATTTCCTTCAGTCTCCCACTTACACTAGAGTCAATAATCTAGATTACATTGTAATGATTCTAACACCCATGGAGTCTTGGTGCTGATCATGTTTTGCTCGTCAGAGAGGCTTAGTCAACGGGTCTGCAACATTCAGACCCGTATGTATCTTGCAAATCTCTATGTCTCCCTCCTTCTACTTCATCGCGGATGGACTCGCTTTATCTTCCAAGCCTTCCGCTGTTATCTTATTTAGATGGCCTTCAGCCATATTATTGTAATAAGTTCTATTTTGAGACATTCAATGCAATAAGTGTGTGATTGAAACTCTGTTATAAATCCTTCAAGTACTGTGTGTGTCAACATTACCGATCCAAGGATGACACTTATGCACAGAAATTTGACCGTTTGAGGTCGGATCGCTACATCTTTTGTCCTACCCTCCCGTGGCAGCGGGGTCCTGTTGGAAACTAACGGATATTAAGGCCTCCTTTTAATAGAGTACCGGAACAAAACATTAACACTTAGTGAATACATGAACTCCTCAAACTATGGTCATCACCGGGAGTGGTCCTGATTATTGTCACTTCGGGGTTACCGGATCATAACACATAGTAGGTGACTATTGACTTGCAAAATAGGATCAAGAACTCACATATATTCATGAAAACATAATAGGTTCAGATCTGAAATCATGGCACTCGGGCCCTAGTGACAAGCATTAATCTTAGCAAAGTCATAGCAACATCAATCTTAGAACATAATGGATACTAGGGATCAAACCCTAACAAAACTAACTCGATTACATGGTAAATATCATCCAGCCCATCACTGTCCAGCAAGTCTACGATGGAATTACTCACGCACGGCAGTGAGCATCATGAAATTGGTGATGGAGGAAGGTTGATGATGACGATGGCGACGGATTCCCCTCTCCGGAGCCACAAACGGACTCCAGATCAGCCCTCCGGATAGAGATTGGGGCTTGGCGGTGGCTCCCTATCGTAAAACGCGATGAATCCTTCTTTCTATTTTTTTCTCCCCGAACGTGAATACATAGAGTTGGAGTTGACGTCGGTGTAGCCTCATGGGGCCCATGAGGCAGGGGGCGCGCCCTGGTGGGGGGGGGGGTGCTGCACCATCGTGGATAGGGTGTGGGCCTCCTGGTGTTGATTCTTTCTCCAGTATTTTTTATTAATTCCAAAACGCGTCTCCGTTGATTTTCAGGTCATTCCGAGAACTTTTATTTTTGCACAAAAATAGCACCATGGCACTTCTGCTGAAAACAGCATCAGTCCGGGTTAGTTCCATTCAATTCATTCAAGTTAGAGTGCAAAACAAGGTCAAAATTGTTTGGAAAAGTAGATACGATGGAGATGTATCAATATGCTGTTAAGTTCAGGGTAAGGTCTAAATTGGATGGGTTTTGATGGGCCTTAGTGGCGGTGTATGGCGTAGCCCAACCTGAATTTAAACCCGATTTCCTGGCGGATCTGGTTAGATTTGTGGGGATGAGGGGTTGCCAATCTTAGTTGGGGGGACTTTAACATCATTTGGAGGAAAGAAGAAAGGAACAATGATCATTTTGACGGGCGGTGGTCCTTTATGTTCAACATGATCATTGAGAGTCTTAATCTCAGGGAGATAGAACTCACGGGGAGATAGTTTACTTGGGCAAACTCTCTTCCTACGCCTATTTATGAGAATCTCCACAAGGTGCTTGCCAGTGTGGAATGGGAACAGAAGTACCCACTAGTATCGGTGCATGCCATGCAGAGGGCGGTCCCCGACCACACACCCTTGTTAGTTGACTCAGGTGAAGCAACACATACTGGCAACAAAAACATTTTCTCATTCGAACTAAGTTGGTTCGAAAAAGAAGGCTTTCTAGATATGGTGGCAATAGAATGGGATAGACCAGTTGCGGGTAGATCCAACATGGAGCACTGGCAAAATAAGATTCGTCACCTGCGACAATTCTTGAGGGGTTGGGCCAGAAACGAATGTGGGATTTACAAACAAGAGAAAGAACGGCTTATCCAGTTGATTCAGGAGCTAGATTTGAGAGCGGAAACGAATCTGCTGGACGAAACAGAGCAGGCCATTAAGTCCGACACAGAGTTGAAGCTATGTGTGTTGCTTAGAGAAGAGGAAATGAAATGGGCCTGACATGCTAAGGTTCTTAAGGTAGTTCAAGGGAATGATAATAGTCAAAAAAAATTCATATGATTGCAAATGGCAAACATAGGAGAAAGAAAATCATCCAGCTTGAGCAAGATGAGGGAACCGTCGTGGGTCACGAAAATCTCAAGTTATCTATATCCAACTAATACAAGCAACTTTTTGGGCCTCAGGTAGACAACGTGGTGGCCATCGACGAGCATGCAGTTGATGATATTCCTCAGTTGAGGTTAGATGAGAATGAGATTTTGTCTGCACCTTTTACTGAGAAGGAGGTTTTTGAGGCAATCGCTCAAATGAAACCGAATAAAGCTCGGGGACCAGATGGGTTTCCAGCAAAATTCTATAAGAAATGTTGGCATATTGTGAAAGATTACCTTATGCCTATGTTTCATGATTTATTTAATGGGCATCTGCAACTCTTCCATCTCAATTTTGACACGATTATGTTGCTGCCAAAGAAAGAGGAAGCAATTCGAATTGAGCCATTCAGACCCATTTGTCTTTTGAATGTGAGCTTCAAGATCTTTACGAAAGTGGCCACCAATAGACTGACACGGATTTCCCATTCGGTAGTGCAACCCAGTCAGACTGCCTTCATGCCTGGAAGACACATCCTAGAAGGGGTTGTTGTCTTACATGAAACCTTGCACGAAATCCATTCGAAAAAACTAGATGGGGTGATTTTCAAAGTGAATTTTGAGAAGGCATATGACAAGGTCCAATGGTTGTTTCTACAACAAGCCATGCGCATGAAGGGTTTTAATGGGGCATGGAGGAATCAGGTGGATTGATACGTCCATTTTGCATCATGCTTTTATATTGATATTTATTGCATTTTGGGCTGTTATTACACATTATGTCACAATACTTATGCCTATTCTCTCTTATTTTATAAGGTTTACATGAATAGGGGGAAGGCCGGCGGCTGGAATTCTGGGATGGAAAAGGAGCAAATATTAGGGACCTATTCGACACAACTCCAAAAGTCCTGAAACTTCACGGGAGCACGTTTCAGAATATATAAAAATATTGGGCGAAGGAAGTACCAAAGGGGGGCCACCCACCATCCACGAGGGTGGGGGGCGCACCCTACCCCCTGGGCGCGCCCCCCAGCCTCATGGGGCCCCTGGCAGCCCTATGATGCCCATCTTCTCCTATATGGAGTCTTTCGTCGCGGAAAAAAAATCAGAAGCTAGCTCACGGGATGAAACTCCGCCGCCACGAGGCGGAACCAATCTAGGGCTCCGGCGGAGCTGTTCTGCCGGGGAAGCTTCCCTCCGGGAGGGGGAAATCATCACCATCGATCCTCTCATCGGGAGGGGGTCAATCTCCATCAACATCTTCACTAGCACCATCTTCATGTCTTCTATCCAATCTTTGTCCCAAAGCCTCAGATTGGTACCTGTGGGTTGCTAGTAGCGTTGATTACTCCTTGTAGTTGATGCTAGTCGGTTTATTCGGTGGAAGATCATATGTTCAGATCCTTTATGCATATTAATACCCCCATGATTATGAACGTGAATATGATTTTTGAGTAGTTACGTTTGTTCCTGAGGACATGGGAGAAGTCTTACTATAAGTAGTCATGTGAATTTGGTATTCGGTCGATATTTTGATGAGATGTATGTTGTCTCTCCTCTAGTGATGTCATGTGAACGTCGACTACATGACACTTCACCATTGTTTGGGCCTAGAGGAAGGCATTGGGGAGTAATAAGTAGATGATGCACTACTAGGGAAAGTCCTAGCAGCAGTGCGAGTTCTAGGTATATCAGTAGCACGGGGACCGGCGCTCCTAATAAGGCGCTATAGCTAACCCGTAGCAGCAGCGCGTGCACGCACGCGCTACTGCTATACAAGTCTAGCAGCAGCGTGCTGCGTGGAAGCTCGCTACTGCTAATAGCTCTAGCGTGCTACTATCACGCTGCTGCTAACTTTTCTGCACTCGCTACTGCTAATTTTAGTAGTTTTTGAATTTTTTTCTACATATTTGTTTTGTATTTGAACAGGCTTTATACAAGAATCTTTAGCAGATACATATGTCATCATGATACACATACAAATGCTGGGAGACCAGAAAAGTAATCATAGCATATACATACAAATAGTCTCATCATAATCATCTCAAAAACAGCGATACATGCAAGTCTCGAATATTTGCAACTACAACGTCATCCATCTAAACAATGGTATATGTGAGAAGAGCTATCACTATGAGTGAGCGCGGAGCTATGCAGTACATGAGGCGGCGGTTACGAGTCTTGTTTCGCGCTAGCGTGAACCTCAAGTAACTAGCTTCGGCTTCTTGTCTGGTTTTGAAGCCTTTATGGCTGGCGCCCGAGACCCCATTCGTTGTACACCCCGTTGTACACCCCCAGAACCTTCCCTTTGTACACGACATAGCACTGCCATCTCGCCATCAAGAAACTAGGTACCTGTTAGAGATGCCACTTCATCAATAGGATGTACAATCATATGTAACAAAATATACTAGAGCAACACGAAAAATAAAAGGTTAGCAACTAGATGCAACATACAGTACGCAAACTAATTAACTAGAGGTACACATGTCATCATACCCAAACTAACAAAGTAGCGTTACGCAAGTTCGGCAGGGACCATGGACATCACAAAGTTTCATCGCTACAGAAAGTATAATATTTCAACCGATACATATCATCATCATCGACATCGTAAATCACTAGAAGTTCCATCCTTCCATATCATCGAGGATGGACCCTAGCTTCTTGAACAGCGTGAGGTCCTGACGTTGCATGCCTTTGCGAGTTTGGACATCAGCTCACGATATAGGGCCATGGTGGAACATCCCCTTCTCATCGATGACCTCTTTCATGATGATCGTTGTAATGTCCCTTTGGATGCGAAAGAAGTCATCTCTAAGTTTATAATCCGCTTCTCCATGAGATTCTACCCACTTGCAGATATGATCATCGTTTTTGGTTGTCACACGAAGCTTTTGTAGATCTGTGTTGAAATCAATCAATAGATGGCGGATGTAGAATCCATCTTTCTTGCTTGGTTTTGGGACATGGATGCAGTAGAAGTTAGTTTTATGCACGAAACCCATCTTCTTGTTCCTTTTTTTCCTGATCTGCATATGGCCACCTCTAATGCTGAAGCCTTGGAGAGCATCATCTAGAATATTCATTGTGTGGGTGTACTCCTTCTCGTAGTCTCTGGAAGGGTCGAAATACACGGCGTGGGAGACTCACGGGTAAAGAACGATAAGGACGGCGCGCCCATTGCTGCGGGGAAAAGACACCTCAAATTATTCTCCATATGAGCGAGAAGGAATGATTGAAATGTACGAAAGGGTTGTCTGGAACTGACTTACTTTCGATGATAAGGTAGGAGGACAATTTCCTGGTCCTAGTAGTTTCACACTCAAAGTCACCGAGACTCAAGAAAGACTCGTGCATGTAGTACGGATCCGCCACACAGATTTGCGAGACTTCTTCTCTCTTCATGATGGAGCTCATATGTAGCGCAAAAAGGCGGACGATTGTAAAATCGAGCTGCCTTGTCAGAAACATGTCAAAGATATGGTCAAACCGCAGGAAGAACACCTCCGCAGGCCGTGTGTCGATGTAGCACTTCCCCTCAGGCACACAAGCTGCGTATGTCGGATATCCTGGATCCTTCGAGGCTAGTAGGCTTTTCTCAGTCGACAGCACATGGTCGTGCACTCTCCTGAGATCCCCTGATAGTGCCTCCAGCGGTTTTGGCGGTAGCATCGGCTCGCCGTGAGATGGAACATGACCGCACCTTTCACGGGTACACACTCTTCAGAATCCATCATTTGGCTGCTATGTGCTCTGGCTTGTTTGGAAGTAGCTATCTTCCCCAATCTCTTCCTGTCCTTTTTCTTGGGCACACCTTCCAGACCCTTCCTTAACCCCTGCCCCAGTGTTCCTGGGCTAAGCACTGCACGACCCCCGGCTAGTTGAGCCTGTGTTGAGGCGGCATCTTCAGGCGTGTCCTGTGAGGATTTCATGAAGAGAGACTTTTTGCAATCCCTACTATGACCTTCCTGCCCGGGCAGATCATCCATATCCTCATTAGCATGCTGATAGCCCGATTCGTCATATGGTTGACTCATCATATCTAAGTCACACTCATACGCGTTTGTATTGATGAAACCCATTGGGTCGACCTCCGTCTCATCATCCATTCTCTGTTCTATAGGACCGATTACATCAGCCAGTACTATTGCACCCCCTTCATCACGTCGTCCGCCGCTCTCACCCGGCAGTACATTAGCTGGTAATTGCGTAGGCGGGGTGATGGTGTCCGCACATGCTTGTTGATGTGTGGTTATTGGTGTGCTCTCGGACGGCTCCATACGAATAAGATTCTTCGGCCATTAAAGCACCCAACCCTTGCACCTTCCAATCCGCGGTGGGGTCTCATCGTCCTCTCCCACATGCTTTAATGGAGGAGGCAAATCCTCATGCCCTGAGTTCACACTGGACAAGTTAACCCTGAAGTGCCCAGCGGGGATTGACTGGTTGTGGAGCGTGGGTTGCAAGGGGTTCATTATCATCCCCTTTCCCACGTCAACCTTCTGGCCTTTGATCAACTAGAGTATGGTGCATGGGGTTTCTTTGGCCTGCAAACACATGTCTGTGGCGTAAAACATCCAAAAGGTAACGAAAATGGAATATTCTATATATATATATTTTGGTGCGACACGTAATTACCGTGAGGGCGTCGAGCTCAGCCAAAGACGAAGGCCCACCTAGCGCGCTAGAGACTGAGGACAGGCTGCTATGAGCGGGAGCGACTGTGAGAGGAGGCCCAGTTGCGTGAGAAAGTGATGGTGCGGTGGTGTTCTTGTTCACGGAGTTGCTCCCGACGAAAATGGGCAACGGGATATCATGTACCGTCTTGTCTGGATTTTCCTTCATCCAGTTGATGATAGCTGGAACCAAGTTAGTAGCGAAATCATTTCTGCAGGCAGTTACAACTGCATTGACTGCCTGCTGTAGCAACTCATTTTTCTCCTCGGCTATTTTTTCGCGTCCTCAGCTGATTTTTTCTCGACCGCAAGCTTCACCTTCTCATCGATGTCAGCCTTTTTCTGCTTCTTGGCCTCTGGGCCCTCGTTGTAAAACACCTTCCACGTGGTGCCGTCTCCAGTGCCGTGTGCACACGACCATATTGCGGACGCTGGCCCAAAGGGAGTCCCTTAAGTTCGTTCAAGGCCCGGTTGAGAGGGGTGTCCCACTTGGGCCTCATCGGAGAAGTAGGGCTTTCAGCTGCAAGCTGGTGTTGCTTCTCGTGCAGAAGGAGCGTGAACCGTTTAGGAATGTGTAGTCGACTAGATCTGGAGCTAAATGTAAGGTGGTAAAAGAGTAATTACCAGTAGTCTAATCAATTTCCTCGTGATCTAGTCCGTGTAAAAAACCTTCTTATCCTTGTCCCACTTGTAGCAGGCCCTGATGAAGTCATGCTCCAAGGGGTTGGTGAACTTCGCGAAGGGGTCTGGGATACCCGCGACTTCACGTTTCGCGTCCTCCTTATCCCATATGGGCCTTTTACCGAGGTAGCCACGGCTTCCGAGGCGATGCTTCCCCGTGTTCCTTTGCTGAAGGCTCTTGAATTTCGCAGCCTTAGCCTTGGCTGCCTCGGTAGCACAAGTGTCCTTGAACTTTTCGAACTCCTCTTCTGTAAGTGTCAGATTTTCCTCCAGAATCTTGGACAGGGGTTCCTCAGCCTCAATAGCTCGTTTCACCCTCCCTTTCCAGGAGGCAAAATCATTGCTAAACATGCCCATGGCGTGATTGTTAATCTTTTTAATCTTTGGATCATTCCACGGTTGTTCTATGTTATCATCCCGGTCGGGGAACTTGAATCTCTTGTGCAACTTCGTCAGGAGCAACTGCGTCAAATGTTCTTTACTCCTTAAGTCATCATTGTTGATGCTCGCGCATTCCCGTAGGATGCATCCTACTTGGTTGCCATAGCACTTGCGAGGTTCTTCCGGCTCTAATGGATCAAACTTGCCAGGTGCCATCTTTGTGATCACTAGTCATCCAATCCCTTGTTTGTTAGGTTTTCGTATCCTTTGCTTCTTCTTTTCGGTAGCGGCATCGGCACCGGTACCTTCCTCGCCGGTATCTTCCCCGCCGGTCTCGGCGCCGCCATCGGTCTCGGTGCCACCATCGGTGCCGGCGCCGTTGGTGTCGATGTCGGCTTCAGTACCATCATCGAGGCCGACCTGCAAACCTTGCCTTTGCAACAATCTCGTCTTAGCAGTCAAATAGTCGAGGTACTCTTGTTCATTCTCATAATCCATCTCGTCTGCATCTTGGTCACAAGGCCCAGTTTCTTCATTGTCCGACATGTTTCCTATGATTAAGTCTCCTCGTTTAATTGTAAAACTATGAAAAAATGAGAAATGACATAAAAAGAAATCTATCTAGCACAAATCATGCCAAAATTCACAGAAAATTTCGGCATGACGTTTGCTAAAAAATGGACATATCGAGCGCCTGAAATTCACCGGAACAGAAATGAATCAACATTCTGGCGTAACATAGGCCACTCGGATCATTTACCCTGCACATAATCATCATGTCCAAATGACATGTACAAATTCCAACAATGACATGTCCAAAACATCAGATGTCCACATATCACATCTGCCCTAACTAAATATATAACCTAATTGACCATCTGCCCTAACTAAAACCTAAGTAAATTAACCAAAAAAAACCTAACTACCAGAGAGAGGAGGAGCGGTGGGGGGCTTACAGAGGGTGCGGGCCCGACGACGGCCGAGGTTGGGAGGAGTCGGGGTCGGGGTTCGCCGGGGTCGGTCGGGGGTCGAGCGCAGAGGCGCGGCGAGGGCAGGGCTCCGGCGGCACGACGAGGAGTGAGTGTGGGGATTTGGGGGGAAAGAGGCGGGAGGAAGGGAGGAGTGGGGATTTTGGGGGTTAAATGGGCATAGCAGTAGCGCGTTTAGGCAAAACGCGCTATAGTTACCTTCAGGTGGCTATAGCGCTTTCATGTAGAAACCGCTACTGCTATCTTGACTAGTTGTAGCTCTTTTCTCACAAAAGTGCTGCTGCTATAACCAGTACCTATATATAACAATTTTCCTGTTTGTTTCCTTCTATTTTCTTTTCCTTTATTTTCTCTCACTTTTTTTCTGAGAGCAGTGAACAAAGGGAAGGCGATATATATTGCATCATTTGACGGTTAAATATGTATACAAAATAGGAACATATATATTACATCATTCGACCCATGCATAATAATGGCTAAGTCTGTATACAAAATAGGAACATATATACTACATCATTTGACCGATAACATACGGTTTCTCAGCGTTGATGTTTTTGTTTTTGAGTCAGCTTCTTTCCCTTCTTGTTCGTTGAAGAATAATTGAGCCCCTCATTGTGACTTTGCCTTTTCCATGGAGTACGATTTTTCTTAGGTAATGTAGTGCTGATTCTTCTTTTGACGTATACTTCATCATCATCGTCATCTTCCCTCATTGGATTGTCGTACTGACCGTAGTCTTCCTCGTTGGCGACTCCGTCCATTCCAATGATGTTCCTTTTGCCTCTCCTCACGACAACACGACTGGGATTGCGCGGGTCAGTTATGAAGAAGCATTGTGTCACGTGCTTAGCATGTACCCATGGCTCATTTTTTGCGATAGCGTTCATGGTAGCGCTCTTGGCGTAGGGTATAGTCATGGTAGTGAAATTCTGGTTTTCTCTTTCGACATTCTTAGCCCATCTGACACGGAACATCATCGTGTTGTGTAGTCCAGAGTAGTCAAGCTCCCAGATCTCCTCGAGCCTTCCATAAAATCTTTCTGTGCGCCATTGTCGCTGCCGGTCATGCATTCCATTGTCACCCCTGAGTTCTGATCATCACTGTCCATATCTTTGGCTTCCGTGTAAAACATGTATCCGTTGATATCGTATGCCTGATAGGTTACGAGGTTGGGCGAGGGGCCATGTGCTAAGGCGTATATGAGCAATCCGTTCTTAGAGCCCTCCTCCGGGGGATTAGCAATAATATGCTCTTTGAACCAATGCAGGAAAGTGGAGTTGTGCTCTCTAGTAACTTCGGCGTCCGTCCTGCATACCCCCCGTCACGATGCTTCTTTGCGATAACTTCTTTATCGAGTGCCACGAAAGGATCTACCTCATCTAGGTGTTGTAGCACTACTAAGTTTGCTTTGTCAAAGTCGCGACGTCGATCTGAGTATGCCACGTGCAGTTCCCTGCGACCATTGGAGTGATCTTCTCCTTTGAGCCTCCCATCATGCTTGTTAAAGGGCAAACCAACACTAACAACAGGCGGCTGGTCTGCAGCATATAGAAAATTCTCGCAGAAAGAGATACACTCTTGTGTCAGATAGCCCTGGACGATGCTTCCATCCGGACGGGACATGTTACGAATGAATCCGTTGATGATACCATTCATCCTCTCAAACGGCATCATGTTGTGCAGAAATGACAGCCCCAGGTCTATTATGTCGTCCACAATATGGACACACAGATGCACCATCACGTCAAAGAACACGGGCGGGAAGTACATCTCAAGCTCATTCAGTGTCACAACGATCTCTTCTTGTAGCCTTCAGAGCTGCTTCACACTGATCAACTTTCGAGAGATGACGTCGAAAAAGTTGCAGAGACCAATAAGCGTGTCACGGACTTGCTTGTCCATTATCCCTCTAAGGGCAACAGGTAGTATCTGCGTCATCATCACATGATAGTCATGGGACTTCATCCCGCTGAAGCTTCTCTTTCCGTATCTAGATATCTGCTTATCTTGCAATAGTAACCGGAACTAACTTTGACTCCGGTAAGGCACTTAAAGAATTGATCGATCTCAGCCTGACTTAAGGTGAAGTAAGAAGGGGGGCAATAATCCTCTTTCATTATTTTCTTGCCCTTCTTCTCCCGCACCTCTATCTTCATCTCTGTCTTGTCTGACTTTTTACTGGGCGGCATGTGCAGATCTTCCCTGATATTCAAATCTTGCAAGTCTTTTCTTAACTTCGGCCCATCCTTGGTCTTATCCGGCATGTTCATCAGTGTCGCGAGCAAGCTATCAAGGACATTCTTACAGATATGCATTTGATCAAGGCAATGAGGTGTATCGAGTTTGTGCCATTACTCCAAGTCCCAGAACACAGAACTCGTCTTCCATACCTTCAGCAGCGACTCCGGCGCTTTTTCATCGTCTTTCCCGCCGCGGGGCACTCCTTCCAGTTTTTCAACAGCTCATCGATTTCGGCGCCACTCCGCTTACGTGGAGGTCCTCGATGCTCAGCATGACCATTGAATAGCACTACAAGAAATATGTCAACTTGTGACCTTAACTATTAGTCACTGAAAGGTCATTGTTTTTCATTTCTGACCTTTTTGTGACCAAAAACAGAAGGTCAAAAGCTGGCGGTCGTAAACTGAAATTAACGACCTTCTCTGTGAGAAGGTCATAGACGTTTACGACCAAAACAGAAGGTCGTTGAACCCATGACCTTTTGTTTTGGTCACTGGTTGTCTGCCCAGACCACGTCGGATCCGATGTGGCAAAATTGCGACCAATTGAAAAGGTCACTGACAAGATTCAGCCCGGTCCGATTAGGTGTTTTACATGGGCCGAGCCCAACAATTCAGCCCATTTATATACAAAAATTCTTCCAATTTTTTAGCTACCTGGGCCTGGACCAACAATTTGGCCTTTTTTTATTTCTGGGCCGTGGCCTTTTAACATTGTTTGGGCCATTATATTTTGGAGTTGGTCCCACTTGTCATCATCTCACACATTGGGCCCACTTGACAGAAATTTCAAAACTGCTCAGATTATTTTCATAAGTGGGTCCCATGAGTCAGGTTTCCATTCCACACATTTTCAAATCACATACATAATTAGTATTTCAGACAGAACAGTACAAATGTAGTTCATCGAATAACACTAAGTCTACTACAATCTGTACATAGTCTATTACAACCCCAATATGCCTACTATTACAATATTACAATATTTACAGTCTATTACAGTCAAACATAAGAGACAACTCTTTGCTGAGTATAAGGCTTCGAACTTCAAATTTCGTAGACCTGGAGCTCCTATAAAAGAGTGAACACATAGGCTACCAGCATTAGAGTCGCTATTATTCCTGGAAAATCAAAAAAAATATTGAAAGAGATCTCATAGAAATGTAGATTTACGGACCAAATATATGATAAAGCAATAGATTCGGCCAACTTCAAAGTCCTAGATGTTTGTGATGCATCTTCACAGAACCACAAGAACACTGATATATAGCTAGGTATAATATGATTCCAGGAGACCACAAGAGTATCAATCAGTAGCAGGTATATAGCTAGTAGACTACTACTAGACCTCATCGACACTTGAACCATAACATGTCCAGCAAGGAAACAAAAAATGGGACAAGTACTAATTCCGGCTAACATGTCCAGGAAGGCCACCCAATGGTTTCAGCCACATGCTAACAAACCAGAAACACTCTAATACTACTAATTACCAGCAGCAAATAAAATAGCCAGATGAGGCACCATCACTTGATCATCGACACAACAGTCGGCAAGGACGCAACCACGGCGCAAAAAGCATCAAAATACTAACGCACACATGAAACAGAGCATGGTTGTAGCATACTAAAGGGAGGAGCTCACAATGGTGGTTTGCGTAGCCGATGTCGAACAACCCCCGTTCGTCGCTTGCGAGCACCATGCACCTTGGTGCCTTGCATACGGCTTCCTCCGAGTTTGCGAGAGAAAGAACGAGGTGAAGGTTAGTCGCATCAAGGATGCTATTGTTCGGGGTCAAGCTAAGTCAACGACATAAGAGATTTTAGTCAAATTAACATGTGAACATCTTGCACAATAGTAGTAGTATAAATTGTAGTAGTAAGCATGCAAGGAAACAAAACATGGGACAAATATTTACAGCAACAAAACAACCAGGATATGACAATTGCAGTAGTATAGATTATTGTTGGAAATATGCCCTAGAGGCAATAATAAAATGGTTATTATTATATTTCCTTGTTCATGATAATTGTCTATTGTTCATGCTATAATTGTGTTATCCGAAAATCGTAATACATGTGTGAATACATAGACCACAACACGTCCCTAGTGAGCCTCTAGTTGACTAGCTCGTTGATCAAAAGATAGTCATGGTTTCCTGACTATGGACATTAGATGTCATTGATAACGGGATCACATCATTAGGAGAATGATGTGATGGACAAGACCCAATCCTAAGCATAGCTCAAGGATCGTGTAGTTCGTTTGCTAGAGCTTTTCCGAATGTCAAGTATCATTTCCTTAGACCATGAGATTGTGCAACTCCCGGATACCATAGGAGTGCTTTGGGTGTGCCAAACGTCACAACATAATTGGGTGACTATAAAGGTGCACTACGGGTATCTCCGAAAGTGTCTGTTGGGTTGGCACGAATCGAGACTGGGATTTGTCACTCCGTATGACGGAGAGGTATCTCTGGGCCCACTCGGTAACGCATCATCATAATGAGCTCAATGTGACCAAGTGGTTGATCACGGGATCATGCATTACGGTACGAGTAAAGTGACTTGCCGGTAACGAGATTGAACGAGGTATTGGGATACAGACGATCGGGTCTCGGGCAAGTAATGTACCGATTGACAAAGGGAATTGTATACGGGATTGATTGAATCCTCGACATCATGGTTCATCCGATGAGATCGTCGAGGAGCATGTGGGAGCCAACATGGGTATCCAGATCCCACTGTTGGTTATTGACCGGAGAGTCGTCTCGGTCATGTCTGCGTGTCTCCCGAACCCGTAGGGTCTACACACTTAAGGTTCGATGACGCTAGGGTTGTTGAGATATTAGTATACGGTAACCCGAAAGTTGTTTAGAGTCCCGGATGAGATCCCGGATGTCACGAGGAGTTCCGGAATGGTCCGGAGGTGAAGAATTATATATAGGAAGTCAAGTTTCGGCCATCGGGAAAGTTTCGAGGGTAATCGATATTGTACCGGGACCACCGGAAGGGTCCCGGGGGTCCACCGGGTGGGGCCACCTATCTCGGAGGGCCCCATGGGCTGAAGTGGGAGGGGAACCAGCCCCTAGTGGGCTGGTGCGCCCCCCTTGGGCCTCCCCTGCGCCTAGGGTTGGAAACCCTAGGGGTGGGGGTGCCCCACTTGGCTTGGGGGGGCAAGCCACCCCCTTGGCCGCCGCCCCCCTTGGAGATCCCATCTCCTAGGGCCGGCACCCCCCTTGGGGTCCTATATATAATGGGGGGGAGGGAGGGCGACCGCACCCTAGCCCCTGGCGCCTCCCTCTCCCTCCCGTGACACCTCTCCCTCTCGCTAAGCTTGGCGAAGCCCTGCCGAGATGCCATTGCTTCCACCACCACGCCATCGTGCTGCTGGATCTCCATCAACCTCTCCTTCTCCCTTGCTGGATCAAGTTGGAGGAGACGTCTTCCCAACCGTACGTGTGTTGAACGCGAAGGTGCCGTCCGTTCGGCGCTAGGTCATCGGTGATTTGGATCACGACGAGTACGACTCCATCAACCCCGTTCTCTTGAATGCTTCCGCTCGTGATCTACAAGGGTATGTAGATGCACTCCCCTCTCCCTCGTTCCTAGATGACTCCATAGATTGATCTTGGTGATGCGTAGAAAATTTTAAAATTCTGCTACGTTCCCCAACAGTGGCATCATGAGCTAGGTCTATGCGTAGTTTCTATGCACGATTAGAACACAAAGCAGTTGTGGGCATCGATATTGTCAATTTACTTGCCATTACTAGTCTTATCTTGATTCGGCGGCATAGTGGGATGAAGAAGCCCGGACCGACCTTACACGTACGCTTACGTGAGACTGGTTCCTCCGACTGACATGCACTAGTTGCATAAGGTGGCTAGCGGGTTTCTGTCTCTCCCAATTTAGTCGGATCGGATTCGATGAAAAGGGTCCTTATGAAGGGTAAATAGAAATTGGCATATCACGTTGTGGTTTTGGCATAGGTAAGAAACCAAAAGGATGTGCCGTGTGATGTGATATGGCCAAAAGGATGTGATGAATGATATATGTGATGTATGAGATTGATCATGTTCTTGTAATAGGAATCACGACTTGCATGTCGATGAGTATGACAACCGGCAGGAGCCATAGGAGTTGTCTTAATTTATTTATGACTTGCGTGTCAACATAAACGTCATGTAATTACTTTACTTTATTGCTAAAGCGTTAGCCATAGTAGTAGAAGTAATAGATGGTGAGACAACTTCAAGAAGACATGATGATGGAGATCATGGTGTCATGCCGGTGACAACGATGATCATGGAGCCCCGAAGATGGAGATCAAAAGGAGCAAATGATATTGGCCATATCATGTCACTATTTGATTGCATGTGATGTTTATCATGTTTTAAATCTTATTTGCTTAGAACGGCAGTAGCTTAAATAAGATGATCCCTCGTAATAATTTCAAGAAAGTGTTCCCCCTAACTTTGCACTGTTGTGAAGGTTCGTTGTTTCGAAGCACCACGTGATGATCGGGAGATTCTAACGTTCGAATACAATGGGTGTAAGCCAGATTTACACACGCAATACACTTAGGTTGACTTGACGAGCCTAGCATGTACAGACATGGCCTCGGAACACGGAAGACCGAAAGGTCAAGCATGAGTCGTATGGAAGATACGATCAACATGAAGATGTTCACCGATGTTGACTAGTCCGTCTCACGTGATGATCGGACACGACCTAGTTGACTAGGATCATGTTTCACTTAGATTACTAGAGGGATGTCTATCTGAGTGGGAGTTCATTGAATAATTTGATTAGATGAACTTAATTATCATGAACTTAGTCTAAAATCTTTACAATATGTCTTGTAGATCAAATGGCCCACGTTGTCCTCAACTTCCATGCGTTCCTAGAGAAAAACGAGCTGAAAGATGATGGCAGCAACTATACGGACTGGGTCCGGAACCTGAGGATCATCCTCATAGCTGCCAAGAAAGATTATGTCCTAGAAGCACCGCTAGGTGATGCACCCATCCCAGAGAACCAAGACATTATGAACGCTTGGCAGTCACGTGTTGATGATTACTCCCTCGTTCAGTGCGGCATGCTTTACAGCTTAGAACCGGGGCTCCAAAAGCGTTTTGAGCAACACGGAGCATATGAGATGTTCGAAGAGCTGAAAATGGTTTTCCAAGCTCATGCCCGGGTCGAGAGATATGAAGTCTTCGACAAGTTCTTCAGTTGTAAGATGGAGGAAAATAGTTCTGTCAGTGAGCACATACTCAAAATGTCTGGGTTTCATAACCGCTTGACTTAGCTGGGAGTTAATCTCCCAGATGACGCGGTCATTGACAGAATCCTTCAGTCGCTTCCACTGAGCTACAAGAGCTTTGTGATGAACTTCAATATGCAAGGGATGGAAAAGACCATTCCTAAGGTATATTCAATGTTGAAATCAGCGGAGGTAGAGATCAAAAAGGAACATCAAGTGTTGATGGTTAATAAAACCACTAAGTTTAAGAAAGGCAAGGGTAAGAAGAACTTCAAGAAGGACGGCATGGGGGTTGCCGCGCCCTGTAAGCAAGCTGCCGGGAAGAAGCCAAAAAATGGACCCAAGCCCGAGACTGATCACTGGAAGGGAAGTGGTCACTGGAAGCGGAACTGCCCCCAAATACTTAGCGGACAAGAAGGCCGGCAACACTAAAGGTATATGTTATATACATGTAATTGATGTGTACCTTACCAGTACTCGTAGTAGCTCCTGGGTATTTGATATCGGTGCTATTGCTCACATTTGTAACTCAAAGCAGGAGCTGCGGAATAAGCGGAGACTAGCGAAGGACGAGGTGACGATGTGCGTCGGGAATGGTTCCAAGGTCGATGTGATCGCCGTCGGCACGCTACCTCTACATTTACCTAGGGGATTAGTTTTAAACCTCAATAATTGTTATTTAGTGCCAGCTTTGAGCATGAACATTGTATCAGGATCTTGTTTAATTCGAGATGGCTACTCATTTAAATCCGAGAATAATGGTTGTTCTATTTATATGAGAGATATGTTTTATGGTCATGCCCCGCTGGTGAATGGTTTATTCTTAATGAATCTCGAGCGTAATGTTACACATATTCATAGTGTGAATACCAAAAGATGTAAGGTTGATAATGATAGTCCCACATACTTGTGGCACTGCCGCCTTGGTCACATAGGTGTCAAACGCATGAAGAAGCTCCATGCAGATGGACTTTTGGAGTCTCTTGATTATGAATCATTTGACACATGCGAACCATGCCTCATGGGTAGAATGACCAAGACTCCATTCTCAGAAACAATGGAGTGAGCAACCAACTTATTGGAAATCATACATACTGATTTGTGCGGTCCAATGAGTGTTGAGGATCGCGGTGGCTATTGTTATGTTCTCACCCTCACTGATGACTTGAGTAGATATGGGTATGTCTACTTAATGAAACACAAGTCTGAGACCTTTGAAAAGTTCAAGGAATTTCAGAGTGAGGTTGAGAATCAACGTGACAGAAAAATCAAGTTCTTGCGATCAGATCGTGGGGGAGAATACTTGTCGGGTGGTTGGTGCGACATATGACAATAGATGCCTTATCATTGTGGGAGCCAATAAAACATCGCCGGTGCCTGGAAACGAGATAAGGCGAAGACATGCACACCGGCAAATCTTACCCAGCTTCAAGGCTCTCTGTGGAGATAACACCCCTAATGCTGCTCTGCGGGGTCTCCGCATGATCACTAGCTCGATGGGTAGCTACATAATGCTCCTTGAGCTGTTCGGTGAAAGGATGAAGGAGGGCCAGGCCAGCCCACTCCTATTCTCCTTATGGTGTCTAAAATCTATCCCAGAGTGATCTCCCCTGCATGGGAACCCTGGGGGTTTATATAGGCCTACCCCCCAGGGGTACAATGGTAATCCGGCTGGGCATGGGCCCCAGCCGTCTGTGTCTACGCCCGCCGGCTTCTCCGCCGACTGGTGGGGCCCGCCGACTGGTAGGCCCGCGGGCTGCCGACCTTTTGGCCGACAGGCTAGCCCCACCGCTCGGGGGTCTTGTCGGGGGCTGGTTACTGTTACCTTGCCCCTGGTGACGATGGCTTTGTCGTGGTAAGCATGGCTACAGTGCCGCCGCGAGGCGGCTCATCACTATAGCCTTACCTTCTCTTGTCTCCCTAATGAAGCACCTCCTTGGAGGGAGGGAGCTGGCCGGCTGTTGGAAGCCGGCCATACCCTTGGCCGACTGTGGGAAGCCTGGCCGCCTTTGGGATCTCCCTGACCGAGGGGGCCCGCCACCCACGGGTCGTACCGACCCCTCACCGTGGGTGACGTCACGATCATCGTGGCAACAGTGCCACGCCGGACGGGGATGGCCGCCTCGTAAGGTGCATTGTGGCCATGCGTGCGCCGGGATTCGGGGGTGGCAGGCTTTACTGTAGCCACGCCCTGTCTTGTCGCCGTTATGTGGGTGCAGACTCTGAGGGCAAGATCTTAGCCGCCTGCTGAGGGGCCGGCTCCTGGGAGTCGGCCCTTTTATGGTCGGCTTCTGGAAGTCGGCCTTCTCGTGGTTGTGTTTCTCAAGGATTTCAGGGCTGGGCCGCCTTTGCACAGCCGGCTTGAGAGGTAGCCGGCTGGGGGAAGGCGGCCCCATGTCTTGGAAGCTTGGAGGCTTGATCGGCCTATAATTTTTCTGAAGTGCCAGGGGAAGTCGGCTAGGTTACTCGTGGTCATTTACTCCGATAGTAGTCCCCGAAGCTGGTTGGGCTCCGAGGCAGAAAAAAGTCGAGGAGCCCAGTTAGCTTCCTATCTTGAGGAGCCGGGAACCAGAAGCCGGTTTCGACTAGGCGCGCCATCTCTTAGAGATCTCAAAGTTTGAAGGCGGGTGCCAGTCGGCGCGCGAGTCCGGCTGTGAACTGACCGCTCGTCGTCTGCGCGCCACGTGGCATCCTCCGGCTGGAGGGGCCTGCCAGCCCACGCGCGCGACGGAACGCCGCCACAGTCTGGGGCCTGCCACTACAGGGCCTCGGCCCATGCTCGGATCTTCTGCGGCCTGGACGGACCGCGCGCGCCCCAACGGCGGTTTCCCCACGCCGTAATGGCGCAATAATCATGGGGCGTGGGGGAGTGGGTGTAGTTAATCCCACACCCCCCACGTCCTGCCTCCTCGGCTTCGCCGCACGAGGCCATAAGTAGGGGGAGAGGAGGGGAGCGCCAAACGCTCACGCGCTCTCCCTTGCTCCGCCCCCTCCTTCTTCTTCCTCCTCTCGTCACGACAGCTATCTGCCGCCGCTCGGCCTTCCTTCCAATCTTCTTGGCTCGCCGTTGCTTCGTCGCAGCTAGGTCGTGCGCCCTCCTTTCGTCGTACCTTTCTCGCCGCCGCGCCGTCCCCATGGCGTTGTCGAGCTCCTGGGACGGCTCCAACGTCCATGACGACCACGTCGACTTCCTCCGTCAGACGCGGCGGTTGCCGGGCACGGATCTCGTACGGGTCCGCCTCGTGCCGGAGAGGGAGATCTCGCTGGCACCAGAAGAGGACGAGTGGGTAATCTTCGCTCGCACTATCCCCGCACGGCTTCGGCCTGCCGGCGAGCGGGTTCCTCCGCTCGTTCCTTGAATTTTATCATCTCCAGCCGCATCACCTCACTCCCAACACGGTGATGCTGCTGTCGGCCTTCGTCACCCTGTGCGAGGGTTTTCTCGGCGTCCTCCCCACTCTTGAACTGTGGGGAGAGTCCTTTCAGTGCAAGCTCGGCACCGTCGTCGCGGGCGTGCCCGCCCCATGTGGTGCCTTCATCGCCATGCGGAGGGAGAGCGACAACAACCTGTTTCCGCTCATCCCGCTGATCCAGTCGGTGAAGCTCCGGCAGAAGTCCTACTTCTACATGAAGAATATTGCTCCACAAGGCGACTTCATCAACCTGCCGGCTTACATAGCCGGCCCGCTGGCTGGGAGGCAGCCTTCATGGTCCTTCCGGTCCAGGTCACTGTCTCCGGGCGGGTCCGCCTCCATTGCCCGGCTCCGGGTGATGATCCAGTCGGAGGGTCTGTCCGGGGCCGACCTGGTGGCCGCCTTCGTGGAGCGTCGGGTGCTCCCGCTCCAGGGCCGACCTCATATGATCTTCCAGATGAGCGACCGCTTCGACCCGTGCCGGCTAAGCACCAAGGAGATGCCTCACGCCGAGGTGTCTTACATGGTGAACTACATTTCCAACTGCAAGCACACCGAGGAGTGGCAGTATGGAAAGGTGTTGTACTCTCGCCCCAATCCTCCGCCGGTGGTAAGTTTCTCTTCCTCTTTTTCTTTGCTCGTTGCCGAGTTCATGGTGGGCGACTCCTGACCAGCCGGCCTTTCTTTGGCAGAACCCCATGCTTCCGTCAGCAGCCGGGGCCGCAGGGGTGGAACGCCAGTTCCTCCCCGACCGTACGATGAATGATTTAGACGACCCAGACCTAGGGGCGGCCGCCATGGATGACGACGTCGTGGGGGAAGGCGGCGACACTGGTGGGTCCGGGCTCAGGGCCGGCTTCGAGGACTGGCCAGATGACGACGAGGCCGAAGTCATCGCGCGCCGCCGACCGGCGCCCGATCACCATGGTGCGGGCCCATCCGCCGGGCCGACTGCCCAGGGCGGCGCGCAGAAGTGCCGGGCCGCGTCGACCCACTTCGGCAGTCGGACGAAGAAGCCCAAGAGTACCGCGGTGGCGACCAAGCGGGACGAGGCGGCCGCGAAGGCAGCCCGCTTCCGCAAGGTGGTGAAGCCGCCGCAGGCGGTCTCAGCGTAAGTGTCACTGTTCTTATGCCTTTCTTTTTTGTTCTTCTCCGGTTGATGTTTTTCCAAACTCTTTTTATCAATTTATCAAACAGGGCCCCCCTTTCCCTTGGGCGAGTCCCGACCACCTGCGTAGTCGGAGCCGTAGGAGGGTCTTCAAGCTCGCGTCGGGTAGATCCCCGCGCCGACCTCCTAGAGGCGACGGAGCGGAACGGACGGGAAGCGCAAGAGGAGCGGGAGGCAGAGGAGCGGAGGGCGGCTCAGGAGGCGGAGCAGAAGTCGGCGGAGGCGCGAGCCGTCGCAGCCGCCAAGGCCCAGGCGGAGGCCGCAGACGTGGAGAGGGAGGCGGAAGCCCTGCAGAACCAGCATCCGCAGTTCGTCATTCCCCTCCATGCCGCGGCTCCTGACACCCCTGTGCCCTCGTTAGAGGAGGCCAGCCGCGGCCAGCCAGAGATGGAGAGGGAGGCGGCGCCATCGCCGCCGACTGGAGCAGGCCGAGGAGGCCGGCCTAAAGTGCCGCCAGCACAGCTGGCTGGGGGCGAGCCGACTGTGGGAGGGGATCTTGTGATCTCATCACCGCTTCGCCGGCGCGCGGGGAAGGCGACTTCAGTGCCGGATGTGCAGAACACTGTGGACGCCGGCTCGTCTGCCCAGGACCTAGAAGTGGCCAGCGACAGCTCGTCTGGGTGGACGCCGGGCGGTGGGACAGCCATGCTGAATGTGGCGGTGCAGGACGTCCAGAGCCGGCTTCAGGCCCAAGCCGCCGTGTGAAGCAGTACACTCAGGAGTTTCTCACGACGCGGTCGGTTATTCGGGTGAGTCCTCCTACTCCTTTGATTGCTTTTAATTTCTTCCGTGGGGGCGCGTCAGCGCACCCACTGGGTGTTGTCCCCGAGTTCCGAGCCGGCTGCTGAGCAGGCGGCTTGGAATTTACGGGAAAGCTTGATTACCATCTTGTTCTTACTCACGTCCCTTGTCTTCTCTGTAGGAGTACCACAACCTCCGCGCGGCCGCCTTCAACTCCCAGGCCCAGGAGTTGAATTAGAAAGCCACTGATCTGACCGAGAGCCGGAGTAAGCACTTCGTTTTTCTTTTAAGTGGGGGCGCGTCAGCGCACCCACTGGGTGTAGTCCCCGAGATTTAGGCCGACTACCGAGTAGTCGGGTCGGATCTTTTCCTGACGACTTCTTTCTTTATATTGCAAGGGCCAATGCCGACTTGAGGAGCCAGCTGAGCGGAGCCCAGACCGCCCTTCGTGCCAAGGAGGCCGAGTATACCGCCCTGGCTCAAGAGCGTGACCGCCTGGCCAAGAGGTTGGCCGACCAGGAGGAGAGCCACAGGGTGGCCCTGAAAGCGGCGCAGGACAGCGAGGCCGCCCTCAAAGCCGAGTATGAGACCGAGGCGGCAAACTGGGCCCGAGATGAGGCAAGCGCTGAGCCAAGGCTACAGCCGGGTGGAAGACTTGATTGATGGTAGGCCGCCTTCTTCTTTGCTTCCTTTCCTGCCTTCTACTATCTGATTCAATTTTTGATTTTGTGTCGCTGCTTTCCTCTTTGTGCAGATTACTTCCCCGGCTACTCAGCCGCCGCCACCCAAGCCATCGAGGCCTACCGCGACACGCGGCGGTAGGTGGGGCCGAGATTGCACCGAATGCTAGTCAGTCACTTGAGGAGCAGCTTCTGGGGCTTCAAGCCCGCCTACAGCCGGCCCATCGCATGCTCCGCCGTCTTCAGCGCGCCGGAGCGTAAGTGCTGGCCGCCCACTGGCCTGGCGAGGTGATTCTGCGCACCCCAAGTCTGACTGCCGACTGGCTAGAGGTCGCAGTCGGCCGCTTCGAGGCTTGGAAGGCGTCAGCGGCCCGGTCCGGCGCTGGGCGGGCTCTGGAGTTCGTCCGGGCTTCGTATCCTGGGCTGAACTTGGACCAGCTGAGCACCTGGAGGCAGGAGGCTGACGAGGAGCTGGAGGCGGTGCGGCCGGCTATCATCCAGCGCGCCTCGGCGATCGCCGAGTATACCGATACCAGTGCCTTTGCTCCTGAGGTGGATGACGCCGGCGTTGCTCAGCCGGAGGAGTGGTTTGGGATGAACCCGGCCGAAGGTGAGGACTCGGCGGAGGAGATTGCCTCTAGTGATGAGGGCGAAGAGGAAGAGGGAGAGGATGACGAAGACGCTGCGCCGGGTGGTGGAGCGACCAGCCCGCCTCAGCCCGATCATGCTTCTAGCAACGATGCCGAGACTCGTCAGCCGGTCACTCCTCCAGCCAGCACCGCCGACTCCGCCAACCTGCCCCACTCGCCTGTTGCTCCCCTGGCTTGGTCAGCCGTCCTAGCTTTCCTGCTTGTTACTTCTTTGAACAATCTTTAAATTTGCGCAGTTCCTCCCACTGGGGGTGTATTCAGACTATGTTGAATGTTGGCCTTTCGAAGGTCTTTTGTGTAAATATTATGCATGTGTTTGGCTTCCATTTATGTTTGCTTTTTATCCTTTGCCTTTTTCCTTTGCCACCTTCCCTTGGTCGCCGCCTTCCCAGCCGGACAGCCACTCTGCAGTCTGTGGCCGGATAAGGACTTGGTCATTTTGGGAAGGCAAGTACTAGAGCTTTCTCAGATTGGAGTAAGGTGAACGGGAAGCCGGCCAGCCGACTGCTCTGGTAGTCGGCTGGCGGGGTGGGAGGGTGGCTCGTGTTATATAAGTTCGTTAGTCCTTAGCCGTTTTTCGCGTGGCATCCTTTCCTGCCCTTGGCTCTTGCCAGTCGGACAGTCGTTTCTTCGAGCTACGACTTTTGGCAAGAGGGGGCTTGGGTGACGGCACACTACTTGTCTGGCTGCAGGTGGAACTTCAGATATAACTTGAGGCGGCGAGTCCCCAGGCCGACTGGTCGAACCCGGTGCCGGACGAAGAAAGCAAGTGTAGCAACATAATCGTATGCGTGATACTCATCTTTCATAGATAAAAGTGGGTAGTCCCCAAGTACTCCTCGGGGCACACCTTGTCTCATACTTAGTACAAAAGGTAGCGTGCTACATACTGCTTTTTAACTGTAAAATCTTCGGAGGAGATTGGCGTTCCACGGTCGGTCTGACTCCTTGCCGGAATCGTCTCTCTTGCATGCCTTAGGCTTTTGCGCGTCGATTAGGTAGTAGGAGTCGTTGCCTAAAGCTCTGCTGATGATGAAGGGGCCCTCCCAAGGGGCCGAGAGCTTGTGCTGGCCGGCTGTTCGCTGGATCAGCCGGAGCAAAAGATCGCCCTCTTGGAAAGATCTTGGCTTGACCTTCCGGCTATGGTAGCAGCGCAGACCCTGCTGATAGATGGCGGACCGACTGAGAGCTAACAGCCGGCCCTCTTCCAGCAGGTCAACACCGTCTTCTCCTGCTTCCTTGGCTTCCTCCTCCGTGTACGTGGTGACCCGAGGCGAGTCGAACTCGATGTCAGTTGGTATGACGGCCTCGGCACCATATACAAGGAAAAAAGAGGTGAAGCCGGTCAATTTGTTTGGGGTAGTGCGCAAACTCCAGAGGACGGCCGGCAGCTCGTCGAGCCAGCAGCCGGTCGAACGCTCCAGTGGCACGACCAGTCGGGGCTTGATGCCGGAGAGGATGAGGCCGTTTGCTCGCTTGACCTGGCCGTTTGACTGCGGGTGGGCAACGGACGCTAGGTCCAGCTAGATGCCGCGTGTTGCGCAGAAACGTGCCAGTGCTCCCTTTGCAAATTTTGTGCCGTTGTCGGTGATGATGCTATGCGGTACGCCATACCGGGTTATAATATTTGGGATGAATGTGACGGCAGTCGGCCCATTCAGCTTTTTGATCGTCTTTGCCTCAATCCACTTGGTAAATTTGTCCACAGTGACGAGCAGATGTGTCATGCCGCCGCGTCCCATCATGAATGGGCCCACCATGTCCAGCCCCCAGACGGCAAAGGGCTAGGTGAGGGGGATGGTCTTGAGTGCAGAAGCTGGCAGGTGTTGCTTGGAGCTGAAGACTTGGCACCCTTTGAAGTGTTTGACTAGTTCCTTGGCGTCTTCCAAGGCAGACGGCCAGAAAAATCCGTGGCGAAAAGCCTTGGCGACGAGTGATCTTGAGGCTGTGTGGTGGCCGCATTCGCCTTGGTGGATTTCCCTGAGGATTGCTATGCCCTTCTCTAGTTTGATGCAGCGCTGGAAGACTCCAGTGACGCTGCGCCTAACAAGCTCTCTGTTGACGATTGTGTAGGCTCTGACTCGGCGTTGAACTTGTCTTGCCGAGATCTCGTCGGTTGGCAGCTCTCTGTTTACTAAGAAGTTGAGGATGGGCTGGGCCCAGGATGGAGCTATGACTTCTTCTATTGTCAGGACTGCCACTGTGATAGGGGCGGGTGGGCTGGGTAGTGAAGAGTTGGAGTCGGAGTCGGCCATCGCCTGTTGTGTTGATGTAGTCCCCGGGCCGGTTGCAGTAGTCCCCGGGCCGAGTTCCGAATTCCCCGGGCCGGGTGCGACTATGGCAGTCCCCGGGCCGCCTGTTGGAGTCCTCGTGCCGCCTGCTTGGTTTCCCAAGTCGGATCCGACTGCGTTGGGGTCAGGCGGCACGAAGATGGAATCAGATTCTGGAGATGGCTTGATAGACGGCTTGAGGAGTCGGTGGAGAGAAACGCCGGCTGGTATGGCTTGCCGGGTGGATCCTACTCGTGCCAGGGCATCTGCTTGCATGTTGTCGGCACGTGGTACATGAAGGAACTCACATCCTTCAAAATATCCACTGATTTGCTGGACGAGGAAACGATAGCTCGCCATGTTTGCGTCTTTGGCGTCCCAGTCACCAGATGACTGTTGGACCACCAAATCCGAGTTGCCATAGCACAAGATCCGGCGGATGCCGAGCTCTTTTGCTAGCCGGAGCCCGTGTATGAGTGCCTCGTACTCGGCCACATTGTTGGAGGCGGCAAAATGAATTTGCAATGTATACTTGAGCTTGTCGCCCTTGGGAGAGGTGAGGACGATGTCGGCTCCCAAGCCGGTGTGCATCTTGGACCCATCGAAGTGCATCCGCCAGTGAGTTGAGTCGGGAGCCGGTGGCAGGTATTGGGTTTCGGCCCAATCGACGAGGAAGTCGGCCAGTGCCTGGGACTTAATGGCGGTGCGGGGCTGGTAGAAGATCGCGTAGGGGGCCAGCTCAATGGCCCATTTGGCCACTAGGCCGGATGCGTCCCGGTTGCCTATGATCTTGGCAAGCGGGCCAGTACATACGACCGTAATGGGGTGCTCTTGAAAATAGGGCTTGAGCTTCTTGGCAGCGAAGTACACACCATAGCACATCTTCTGGTAGTGTGGGTAGTTCTGCTTCGAGGTGGATAAGACTTCGCTTAAATAATACACCGGCCTCTGAACCGGCTGAGCCCGGCCTTCTTCTGGGCGTTGGACTACAATGACAGTGCTGACCACCCGGCTAGTAGCGGCAATGTAAAGGAGCATGGGCTCCTTTTCAGCCGGTGCCACCAAGACAGGCGGCGTGGTCAGCATCTTCTTTAGCTCATGGAAGGCTTGGTCCGCCTGGTCATTCCACTTGAAATGAGTGGACTTCTTCATGAGTCGGTAGAGGAGGAGGGCCTTCTCTCCGAGCCGGCTGATGAAGCGGTTCAGGGAAGCCAAGCATCCAGTGAACTTCTGGACATCCCGCAGCTTGGTGGGAATCTCCATTCTCTCTATGGCCTTGATCTTTATTGGGTTGCACTCGATGCCGCGTTCGGAGACCAGGAAGCCTAGGAGCTGGCCGGCTGCTACTCCGAACACGCATTTCTCGGGGTTGAGCTTGATTTAGAATCGGCGCAAGTTTTCAAATGTTTCTCTGAGGTCTTCCAGCAAGGTGCCGCGCTTCTCCGTCTTCACCACAATATCGTCTACATAGACGTGAGCATTTCTGCCGAGCTGCTTGAGGAGGGATTTCTGCATGCAACGCTGAAAAGTGGCACCGACATTACTCAAGCCGAATGTCATAGTCAGGTAGCAGAAGGCTCCGAATGGTGTGATGAGGGCAGTTTTCAGGCGGTCAGCTGGATCCAGCTTTATCTGGTGGTAGCCTGAGTAAGCATCCAAGAAGCTCAACAGCTCGCATCCAGCCATGGAGTCTATTACTTGATCAATCCTTGGCAAGGCAAAGGGATCTTTGGGGCAAGCCTTGTTGAGGCTGGTGTAGTCTATACACATGCGCCACTTGTTATTTTTCTTCAGCACGAGGACCGGGTTGGCGAGCCACTCTGGGAAGAAAACTTCCATAATGAAGCCGGCAGCCAGAAGCCGGGATCTCTTCTCCTACAATCCTTCTCTTCTCCTCTGATAGTCGGCGGAGAGGCTGTTTGACTGGTTTCGCACCTTCTCGGACATGTAGCTTGTGCTCGGCGAATTCCTTCGGCACACCCGGCATGTCCTTGGGGGACCATGCGAAAATGTCCCGATTCTCACAGAGGAAATCGGCGAGCTCACCTTCCTATTTGCTTTCCAGGTTTGCCCCGATGGTGGCAAACCTTTCTGGGTGATCTGGGTCCAGAGGTACCCTCTTTGTTTCTTTGGCCGGCTGAAAGGAACCTTGGGCACCACACTCCTTGGGGTCGGGGGACAGGCCGGCTGCTTGCCGGTCATGGCCACGACTCGGTCCAGTATCTTCTTCTCTTCAGCAAGTACAAGGGACTCGGCCAGCCGACTGCTGGCAGCGGCGCACTCGGAGGATTTCTTGTAGTCTCCGGCTATGGTGATGATGCCCTTGGAACTTGGTATCTTCATCTTGAGGTAGGCGTAATGGGGTACAGCCATGAACTTGGCCAGGGCAGGTCGGCCAAGCAACGCATGGTAAGAGATCTCTAGATCCACCACTTCAAACCACACTGCCTCTCGGCGGAAATGATCCTTGTCCCCGAAGAGGACATCTATCTTGATCTTGCCGATTGGGGAGCAGGACAAGCCGGGTACGATGCCATGGAACACAGTCCGACTGGGCATGAGCTGCTTTGTCTTGATGCTTAGCTTCTCCATGGTGTCGCGGTATAGGATATTGATACTGCTCCCACCATCTATCAGCACATGGGAGAAACGGGCGGCTCGCCTTTCCGTAGCGAGGGTGGCGTCCAGAAACAATGCATAGGAGTCGGGAGACGGCATCACCTCCAGGTGATCTGTCCGGCTCCAGCTAATAGGCCTTTCGGACCGGTGCATGAATTCTGGGTTGTTGGAGGCGACTTAGTTGACTTCTTGGTGTTGTCGGCGCCGGCTACGCCGATCTTCTGGCTGGCTGGTGAAGACGACGTAGGCAGCATGCTCGTCGGGGTACTCATCTTGAACTGCCCCGACCGCTGGTCGAGCAGCCGGCTACGGAGGAGCCGGAGGCGGCTGACCAGCAGACGGAGGCGGCGCCATCCCCTCACCCTTGGAGATCCGAATGAGCCAATGGCATTTTCTGGTCGTGTGGTTTGAAGGCATTGCTCCGCTATGAAACTTGTAGGGGGCATCAAGTGCTTGCTCGTAGGGGAAAGCCGGCTGCCAAGCCGGCCTGCCGCCCTTCTGCTTCTTGGGTGCGGGCCGTCCTTCAGGTTGTTCGTCTTCGACCGTGGCCACCTGCCGACTGGCGGAAGGCGGCAGGGGAGCCCTGCGCTTGTGGTCGTTCTGGTGCGGGCGTCGGCTGGATTCTCCAGCCGGTGTCTTGGGACTCGGAGCGAGCACCTTCCTGGAGGCGTCTACTCGGAGCTCGGTCTTCATCGAGGAATCGGCCGTGGCGTATTTATCAGCTATGACCAGTAGCTCTTCAAGCGTAGTCGGCTCGTCGCAGAGGAATTGGTGCTTGAGGAGGGTGCCTTCTCGGCACCCGGCGGTGAAGTACTCTATAGCTTGGACCTCGTGCACTCCCTCGCAGGAATTGCGGAGCTTGATACGTCTCCAACGTATCTATAATTTTTGAATGCTCCATGCTATATTATCTACTGTTTTGGACTATATTGGGCTTTATTTTCCACTTTTATATTATATTTGGGACTAACCTATTAACCGGAGGCCTAGCCCAGAATTGTTGTTTTTTGCCTATTTCAGTGTTTCGAAGAAACGGAATATCAAACGGAGTCCAAACAGAAAAATCCTTTTTGGAACGTGATTTTCTTCTCGGATAAGACCCAGGAGACTTGGATCCTACTCCAAGAAGTACCGAAGGCGGTCACGAGGGTAGGGGGCGCCCCTCCTATAGGGCGCGCCCCCCTGCCTCGTGGGCCCCTCGGTGCTCCACCGACGTACTCCTTCCTCCTATATATACCCACGTACCCCCAACGATCAGAACAGGAGCCAAAAACCTAATTCCACCACCGCAATTTTCTGTATCCACGAGATCCCATCTTAGGGTCTGTTCCGGAGCTCCGCCGGAGAGGGCCATCATCACGGAGGGCTTCTACATCACCATAGCCTCTCCGATGAAGTGTGAGTAGTTTACCTCAGACCTTCGGGTCCATAGTTATTAGCTAGATGGCTTCTTCTCTCTTTTTGGATCTCAATACAAAGTTCTCCCCCTCTCTTGTGGAGATCTATTCGATGTAATCTTCTTCTTTTGCGGTGTGTTTGTTGAGACCGATGAATTGTGGGTTTATGATCAAGTCTATCTATGAATAATATTTGAATCTTCTCTGAATTCTTTTATGTATGATTGGTTATCTTTGCAAGTCTCTTCGAATTATCCGTTTGGTATGGCCAACTAGATTGGTAGTTCTTGCCAGGGAGAAGTGCTTAGCTTTGGGTTCGATCTTGTGGTGTTCTTTCCTAGTGACAGAAGGGGCAGCAAGACACGTATTGTATCATTGCCATCGAGGATAACAAGATGGGGTTTCTTTCATATTGCATGAATTTATCTCTCTACATCATGTCATCTTGCTTAAAGCGTTACTCTGTTTTTAACTTAATACCCTAGATGCATGCTGGATAGCGGTCGATGAGTGGAGTAATAGTAGTAGATGCAGAATCGTTTCGGTCTACTTGTCACGGACGTGATGCCTATATACATGATCATGCCTAGATATTCTCATAACAATGCTCAATTTTGTCAATTGCTCAACAGTAATTTGTTCACCCACCGTAGAAAACTTATGCTCTTGAGAGAAGCCACTAGTGAAACCTATGGCCCCTGGGTCTATTCTCATTATATCAATCTCCATTACTTTTACTTTGCTTTGCTTTTTTACTTTGCCTTTTACTTTTCACTTTGCATCTCTATATCAAAAATACCAAAAATATTATCTATCAGATCTCACTGTCGTAAGTGGCCGTGAAGGGATTGACAACCCCTAATCGTGTTGGTTGCGAGGAGCTCTGTGTGTTGTGTAGGTACGAGGGACTTGCGCGTGGCCTCCTACTGGATTGATACCTTTGTTCGCAAAAACTGAGGGAAATACTTACGCTACTCTGCTGCATCACCCTTTCCTCTTCGAGGAAATCCAACGCAAGCTCAAGAGGTAGAAAGAAGGATTTCTGGCGCCGTTACCGGGGAGGTTCGCGCAAGTCAAGATTTGACTCCCGACAACGAGCCATTTCTGGCGCCGTTGCCGAGGAGTCTACGCAAAAAGTCAGCATACCAAGTACCCATCACAATGCCTATCTCCCGCATTCAATTATTTGCCACTTGCCTCTCGTTTGCTCCCCCCAATTCACCCTTGCCATTTTATTCACCCTCTCTCTCTATCCTCCCTCTCTATTTGCCTCTTTTTTCCCGCTTGCCTTTTGTTTGCTCGTGTGTTAGATTGCTTGTTTGTCACGATGGCTCAAGATACTACCAAATTGTGTGACTTCACCAATACCAACAATAATGATTTTCTTAGCACTCCGATTGCTCCTCTTGCCAATACTGGATCTTGTGAAATCAATACTGCTTTGTTGAATCTTGTTATGAAAGATCAATTCGCCGGCCTTCCTAGTGATGATGCCGCTACTCATCTGAATAGCTTCGTTGATTTATGTGATATGCAAAAGAAAAAAGATGTCGATAATGATGTCGTTAAATTGAAGCTATTTCCTTTTTCGCTTAGAGATCGTGCTAAAGCTTGGTTTTCGTCTTTGCCTAAAAATAGTATTGATTCTTGGAACAAGTGCAAAGATGCTTTTATCTCTAAGTATTTTCCTCCCGCTAAGATCATCTCTCTTAGAAACGATATTATGAATTTTAAGCAACTTGATCATGAACATGTTGCACAAGCTTGGGAGAGAATGAAATTAATGATATGTAATTGCTCTACTCATGGTTTAAATTTGTGGATGATTATACAAAAAATTTATGCCGGCTTGAATTTTGCTTCTAGAAATCTTTTAGATTCGGCCGCGGGAGGCACTTTTATGGAAATCACTTTAGGAGATGCTACTAAACTCCTAGATAATATTATGGTTAATTATTCTCAATGGCATACTGAAAGATCTTCTAATGAAAAAGTGCATGCGATAGAAGAAATCAATGTTTTGAGTGGAAAGATGGATGAACTTATGAAATTATTTGCTACTAAGATTGTTTCTTCTGATCCTAATGATATGCCTTTGTCTACCTTTATTGAGAATAACAATGAATCTATGGATGTGGATTTTGTTGGTAGGAATAATTTTGGTAACAACGCTTATAGAGGGAATTTTAATCCTAGGCCATATCCTAGTAATCCTTCTAATAATTATGGAAATTCCTACAACAACTCTTATGTAAATTATAATAAGATGCCCTCTGAATTTGAGAATAGTGTTAAAGAGTTTATGAATTCACAAAAGAATTTTAATGCTTTGCTTGAAGAGAGATTGATTAAAGTTGATGATTTGGCTAGGAACGTTGATAGAATTTCTCTTGAGGTTGATTCTTTAAAGCTTAGATCTATTCCTCCTAAGCATGATATCAATGAGTCTCTCAAAGCCATGAGAATTTCCATTGATGAGTGCAAGGAAAGAACTTCTAGGATGCGTGCTTCCAAAGATGCCTTTATTAAAGTGTGTTCTTCCAATACCTATGAAAATCAAGATGAAGATCTACAAGTTATTGATGTGTCCCCTACCAAATCTTTGTTTTGCAATATGAATGTTGATGAAACTGAATATGATCTTCCTTTACCTAGAAGGCGTTCCAAAAATTCAGAGTATTTAGATCTTTATGATGAAATTGATGAAAGTGGGATTGAAAGAAATAAAAATTTAGATGTTGCTAAACCCACTATATTGGATTTCAAGGAATTTAATTACGAAAGTTGCTCTTTGATTGATTGTGTTTCCTTGTTGCAATCCGTGCTAAATTCTCCGCATGCTTATAGTCAAAAGAAAGCCTTCACCGAACATATTGTTGATGCCTTGATGCAATCTTATGAACAAAAAACTTGAGTTGAAAGTCTCTATCCCTAGAAAACTCTATGATGAGTGGGAACCAACTATCAAAATTAAAATTAAAGATCATGAGTTTTATGCTTTGTGTGATTTGGGTGCTAGTGTCTCCAATATCCCCAAAACTTTGTGTGATTTACTAGATTTTCGTAATTTCGATGATTGCTCTCTAAACTTGCATCTTGCGGACTCCACTATTAAGAAACCTTTGGGAAGGATTAATGATGTTCTTATTGTTGAAAATAGGAATTATGTGCCCGTAGATTTCATTGTTCTTGATATAGATTGCAATCCTTCTTGCCCTATTATTCTTGGAAGACCTTTCCTTAGAAGGGTTGGTGCGATTATTGATATGAAGGAAGGGAATATTAGATTCCAATTTCCATTAAAAAAGGGCATGGAACACTTTCCAAGAAAGAAAATAAAATTACCATATGAAACTATCATGAGAGCCACTTATGGATTGCCTTCCAAAGATGGCAATACCTAGATCTATCCTCGCTTTTGTGCCTAGCTAGGGGCGTTAAAGGATAGCGCTTGTTGGGAGGCAACCCAATTTAATTTTTATTCCTTGATTTTTGCTCCTGTTTAGTAATAAATAAATCATCTAGCCTCTGTTTTGGTTGTGTTTTTTGTGCTTAATTAGTGTTTGTGCCAAGCTAGACCTATTGGATCTTCTTGGATGATAGTTATTTGATTTTGCTGTAATTTCAAGAAACTTTGCGTTCAGTGCCCGAATTACTAAAAATCATCAGAACGTGATAAAATACTGATTCCAATTGCTTCTGATCAATAAACAAATTATCTAGGTCGTCTAATTTTGGTAGATTTTTTGGAGTTCCAGAAGTTTGCGTTAGTTACAGATTACTACAAACTGTTCTGTTTTTGATAGATTCTGTTTTTCGTGTGTTGTTTGCTTATTTTGATGAATCTATGGTTAGTAAAATAGTTTATAATCCATAGAGAAGTTGGAATACAGTAGGTTTAACACCAAATTAAATAAAGAATGAGTTCATTACAGTACCTTGAAGTGGTCTTTTGTTTTCTTTCTCTAACGGAGCTCACGAGATTTCTATTGAGTTTTGTGTTGTGAAGTTTTCAAGTTTTGGGTGAATTCTTTTGATGGATTATGGAACAAGGAGTGGCAAGAGCCTAAGCTTGGGGATGCCCATGGCACCCCCAAGATAATCCAAGGACACCAAAAAGTCAAAGCTTGGGGATTCCCCGGAAGGCATCCCCTCTTTCGTCCACTTCCATTGGTAATTTACTTGGAGCTATATTTTTATTCACCAACATGATATGTGTTTTCCTTGGAGCGTCTTGTATTATTTGTGTCTTTGTTTGTTAGTATGCCACAATCATCCTTGCTGTACAAACCTTTTGAGAGAGCCATACTTGAATTGAAATTTGATAGAATACTCTATGTGCTTCACTTAAATCTTTTGAGCTATGTAGTTTTGCTCTATGTGCTTCACTTATATCTTTTGAGCATTGAAATTTTGCTCTATGTGCTTCACTTAGATCTTTTAGAGCACGGTGGTGGTTTGTTTTAAAGAAACCATTGATCTCTCATGCTTCACTTAAATTATTTTGGGAGTCTTAACAGCATGGTAATTTGCTTAATATAAATATGCTTGGTGTTCAAGATATGTGAAATTTTCTTTTGAGTGCGTTGAATACTAAGAGAAGATAATATTAGAGTTCTGCTAGTTTAGTAGTTGTGAATTTAAAGAATACTTGTGTTAAAGTTTGTGATTCCTATAGCATGCACGTATGGTGAACCGTTATGTGATGAAGTCGGAGCATAATTTATTTATTGATTGTCTTCCTTATGAGTGGCGGTCGGGGACGAGCGATGGTCTTTTCCTACCAATCTATCCCCCTAGGAGCATGCGCGTAATACTTTGCTTTTACAACTTCTAGATTTTTGCAATAAGTATATGAGTTCTTTATGACTAATGTTGAGTCCATGGATTATATGCATTTTTTCCCATCCTTCCACCATTGCTAGCCTCTCTAATACCGCACACCTTTCGCCGGTATTATGCACCCACCATATACCTTCCTCAAAACAGCCACCATACCTACCTATCATGGCATTTCCATAGCCATTCCGAGATATATTGCCATGCAACCTTCCACCGTTCCATTTATTATGACACGCTCCATCATTGTCATATTGCTAGCATGATCATGTAGTTGACTTCGTATTTGTGGCAAAGCCACCATTCATAATTCTTGCATACATGTCACTCTGATTCATTGCATATCCCGGTACACCGCCAGATGCATTCATATAGAGTCATATTTGTTCTAAGTATCGAGTTGTAATTGTTGAGTTGTAAGAAAAATAAAAGTGTGATGATCATCATTTTCTAGAGCATTGTCCCAAGTGAGGAAAGGATGATGGAGACTATGATTCCCCCATAAGTCGGGATGAGACTCCGGACGAAAATAAGAGGCCATAAAAAAGGGGAGAGAAAAGGCCCAAATAAAAAATGAGAGAAAAAGAGAGAAGGGACAATTTACTATCCTTTTAACACACTTGTGCTTCAAAGTAGCACCATGATCTTCATGATAGAGAGTCTCTCGTTATGTCACTTTCATATACTAGTGGGAATTTTTCATTATAGAACTTGGCTTGTATATTCCAATGATGGGCTTCCTCAAATTGGCCTAGGTCTTCGTGAGCAAGCGAGTTGGATGCACACCCACTTAGTTTCTTTTGATGAGCTTTCATATACTTATAGCTCTAGTGCATCCATTGCATGGCAATCCCTACTCACTCACATTGATATCTATTGATGGGCATCTCCATAGCCCGTTGATACGCCTAGTTGATGTGAGACTATCTTCCCCTCTTTTTATCATTTTTGATTGCTCCATGCTATATTATCTACTATTTTGGACTATATTGGGCTTTATTTTCCACTTTTATATTATTTTTGGGACTAACCTATTAACCGGAGGCCCATCCCAGAATTGCTGTTTTTTGCCTATTTCAGTGTTTTGAAGAAACGGGATATCAAACGGAGTCCAAACAGAAAAAATCCTTTTTGGAACGTGATTTTCTTCTCGGATAATACCCAGGAGACTTGGACCCTACTCCAAGAAGTACCGGAGGCGGTCACGAGGGTAGGGGCGCCCCCCCCTATAGGGCGCGCCCCCCTGCCTCGTGGGCCCCTCGGTGCTCCACCGACATACTCCTTCCTCCTATATATACCCACGTACCCCCAAACAATCAGAACAGGAGCCAAAAACCTAATTCCACCGCCGTAATTTTCTGTATCCACGAGATCCCATCTTGGCGCCTGTTCCGGAGCTATGCCGGAGAGGGCCGTCATCACGGAGGGCTTCTACATCACCATAGCCTCTCTGATGAAGTGTGAGTAGTTTACCTCAGACCTTAGGGTCCATAGTTATTAGCTAGATGGCTTCTTCTCTCTTTTTGGATCTCAATACAAAGTTCTCCCCCTCTCTTGTGGAGACCTATTCGATGTAATCTTCTTCTTTTGCGGTGTGTTTGTTGAGACCGATGAATTGTGGGTTTATGATCAAGTCTATCTATGAATAATATTTCAATCTTCTCTGAATTCTTTTATGTACGATTGGTTATCTTTGCAAGTCTCTTCGAATTATCCGTTTGGTTTGGCCAACTAGATTGGTAGTTCTTGCCATGGGAGAAGTGCTTAGCTTTGGGTTCGATCTTGCGGTGTTCTTTCCCAGTGACAGAAGGGGCAGCAAGACACGTATTGTATCGTTGCCATCGAGGATAACAAGATGGGGTTTATTTCATATTGCATGAATTTATCTCTCTACATCATGTCATCTTGCTTAAAGTGTTACTCCGTTTTTAACTTAATACTCTAGATGCATGCTGGATAGCGGTTGATGAGTGGAGTAATAGTAGTAGATGCAGAATCGTTTCGGTCTACTTGTCACGGACGTGATGCCTATATACATGATCATGCCTAGACATTCTCATAACTATGCTCAATTCTGTCAATTGCTCAACAGTAATTTGTTCACCCATCGTAGAAAACTTATGCTCTTGAGAGAAGCCACTAGTGAAACCTATGGCCCCCAGGTCTATTCTCATTATATCAATCTCCATCACTTTTACTTTGCTTTGCTTTTTACTTTGCCTTTTACTTTTCACTTTGCATCTCTATATCAAAAATACCAAAAATATTATCTATCAGATCTCACTCTCGTAAGTGACCGTGTAGGGATTGACAACCCCTAATCGCGTTGGTTGCGAGGAGCTCTTTGTGTTGTGTAGGTACGAGGGACTTGCGCGTGGCCTCCTACTGGATTGATACCTTGGTTCTCAAAAACCGAGGGAAATACTTACGCTACTCTGCTGCAAGCTCAAGAGGTAGCAGAGCTCGGCCCAACGCGTGAGGTAGTCGCGAGTCGATTCGTTGGGCCCTTGGATGCACAAGGAGAGCTGTCGGGGCTTAGGAGCCCGCTTGTAGGTGCTGGTGAAGTTGCGTATGAAGGCTTCAGTGAAGTCTAGCCAGTTGTTGACACTGTAAGGCTTGAGGCTGTTAAGCCAGGTGCGCGCCGTGCCTTGGAGCATGAGGGGCACATATTTTACGGCAACACGCCTGTTGCTGTTTGCGATGCTAACCGCGGTGGAGTAGTCGATCAACCAATCTTCCGGCTTCACGGAGGCGTTGTACTTGGGCGTGTCTCTTGGGAGCGAGAACCCTTTGGGGAAGGGCTCGTCGTGGATGCGGGGGCCGAAGCAAGATGGGCCGACATCATCTTCTTCTTCCGGTGCCAGGGATCGCGCAAGGCGGTCGATCCGGTGGCGGGCATCATTCTTGCCGACTCCTTCGCGGCGACCCAGCCGACCACTGAGAGTCGGGTGCATGACAGGCGGCGGGGTAGGGTATCTCTCCCCACGAGGCGGAGGAGGAGGAGGGTTGCCCCGCCACTCCACGGCTCGAGGGCGGCCCTCGGCGTCTCGCTCGATGGAGATTCGAGTCCGGCTGCGGCTAGCAGCCGGCTCCTTTTCTTTTCTCGCGCGGGTGTTAACCGCGGTCAGTGTTCGGGACGTCGCGTCGTGCTCTCGGCGCGGGGGAAGACTCTCGGCGCGGACGCCGGCTTCATGCCGCTCTGTGGCCGTGTCGATAAGTTGCTGGATGCGTCTGGTCATGTAAGGGAGCTCATCAGGCCCCAGCCCATTCAACCCGTCTGCGGCCGCCTGGGCGGTGCGCAAGTTCTCGAGAGGCGTGGCATAGACGGGGCGGTCTGCTCCCAGCATGTCGGCGATAGCCGCGCCGTGTTTCTTGACGACACCGACGCGGCTCGGCCCGTCGGGAGGCGGCGTGCCGAATGCGGCACGGTCGACCTCGCGCTGGTGAGCCTCGGTGAGGCTTCTCATGGTGGCGAGCCTCTGGCCCTCCGCAACGAGGGCGAGCCGGCACACCTCCAATGTCTTGGCATCCGTGTCGGCCAGGACGGGGACGGATAAGTCGTGCAGCGTCGCCTGCAGAGCGTCATGGGCGTTTTCTCCTAAGGGGGCGCCGTGGCTGATAACCAGTATCTCGGTGATGGCACTTCCGCTGTTGTCGGCTCGAGGAAGAGGGTCGTTGATGACCACCACGTTCGTGGGGAAGGCGTCAAGGGATGCCGTGTCGGAGTCGACAAGCATCGGGTCGGTGGAGCCAACCGACCCCAAGTCCGCGGCAAGCTCGCCGGAGACGTGGAGTTGATCGAGGAGACTGACGAGGTGGCTCTCGGGGCAGTCAGTGCCCGCGTCGGATGCGGGCTCGTCAGAGATGCGAGCCTCGCCAAGAAGATCGGCGAGGCAGCTCGCCGCGCACGCGTTTGTGACGTCTTGCAGCGCGTCGGGGCAAGCGCCATCGGGCGTGCCAGGCTGGCTACGCACGTTGGGAAGGAAGAGGGTTCCCGTCCAGAGCAGGTCTCCGGACGACGGTGCACCTGGCCCCATGGTGGGCGCCAAATGTCGGGTGGTTGGTCCGACATATGCCAATGGATGGCTTATCATTGTGGGAGCCAATAAAACATCGCCGGTGCCTGGAAACGGGATAAGGCGAAGACATGCACGCCGGCGAATCTTACCCAGCTTCAGGGCTCTCCGTGGAGATAACACCCCTAATGCTGCTCTACGGGGTCTCCGCATGATCATTAGCTCGATGGGTAGCTACAGAATGCTCCTTGAGCAGTTCGGTGAAAGGATGAAGGAGGGCTAGGCCAGCCCACTCCTCTTCTCCTTATGGTGTCTAAAATCTATCCCCAGAGTGATCTCCCCTGCATGGGAACCCTGGGGGTTTATATAGGCCTACCCCCCAGGGGTACAATGGTAATCTGGCTGGGCGTGGGCCCCAGCCGTCTGTGTCTACGCCCGCCGGCTTCTCCGCCGACTAGTGGGGCCCTCCGACTTGTAGGCCCGCCAGCTGCCGACCTTTTGGCCGACAGGCTGGCCCCACCGCTCGGGGGTCTTGTCGGGGGCTGGTTACTGTTATCTTGCCCCTGGTGACGATGGCTTTGTCGTGGTAAGCATGGCTACAGTGCCGCTGCAAGGCGGCTCATCACTGTAGCCTTACCTTCTCTTGTCTCCTTAATGAAGCACCTCCTTGGAGGGAGGGAGCTGGCCTGCTGTTGGAAGCCGGCCATACCCTTGGCCGACTGTGGGAAGCCTGGCCGCCTTTGGGATCTCCCTGACCGAGGGGGCCCGCCACCCACGGGTCGTACTGACCCCTCGCCGTGGGTGACATCACGATCATCGTGGCAACAGTGCCACGCCGGACGGGGATGGCCGCCCCGTACGGTGCACTATGGCCATGCGTGCGCCGGGATTCGGGGGTGGCAGGCTTTACTGTAGCCACGCCCCGTGTTGTCGCCGTTATGTGGGTGTAGACTCTAAGGGCAAGATCTTAGCCGCCTGCTGAGGGGCCGGCTCCTGGGAGTCGGCCCTTTTATGGCCGGCTTCTGGAAGTTGGCCTTCTCGTGCTCTTGTTTCTCAAGGATTTCAGAGCTGGGCCGCCTTTGCGCAGCCGGCTTGAGAGGTAGCCGGCTGGGGGAAGGCAGCCCTATGTCTTGGAAGCTTGGAGGCTTGATCGGCCTATAATTTTTCTGAAGTGCTAGGGGGAGCCTGCTAGGCTACCCATGGTCATTTACTCCGACAATACTTGAGTCACGAATTTGGCACACACTTAAGGAAATGTGGAATAGTTTCACAACTCACGCCACCTGGAACACCTCAGCGTAATGGTGTGTCCGAACATCGTAATCGCACTCTATTGGATATGGTGCGATCTATGATCTCTCTTACCGATCTACCGCTGTCATTTTGGGGCTATGCTTTAGAGACTGCCGCATTCACTTTAAATAGGGCTCCGTTGAAATCCATTGAGACGACACCGTATGAATTATGGTTTGGGAAGAAACCTAAGCTATCGTTTCTAAAAGTTTGGGGATGCGATGCTTATGTCAAGAAACTTCAACTTGAAAAGCTCGAACCCAAGTTGGAAAAATGCGTCTTCATAGGATACCCTAAAGAAACTATTGGGTATACCTTCTACCTCAGATCCGAAGGCAAGATCTTTGTTGCCAAGAATGGATCCTTTCTAGAGAAAGAGTTTCTCTCGAGAGAAGTAAGTGGGAGGATAGTAGAACTTGATGAAGTATTACCTCTTGAACTGGAAAGTGGCGCAACTCAGGAAAATGTTCCTGAGGTGCCTGCACCGACTAGAGAGGAAGTTAATGATGATGATCATGAAACTTCAGATCAAGTTTCTACTGAACTTCGTAGGTCCATAAGGACACGTTCCGCACCAGAGTGGTGCAGCAACCCTGTCCTGGAAATCATGTTGTTAGACAATAGTGAACCTTTGAACTATGAAGAAGCGATGGCAGGCCCGGATTCCGACAAATGGCTGGAAGCCATGAAATCCGAGATAGGATCCATGTATGAAAACGAAGTATGGACTTTGACTAACTTGCCCGATGATCAGCGAGCCATAGAAAATAAATGGATCTTTAAGAAGAAGACAGACGCAGATGGTAATGTAACCATCTATAAAGCTCGGCTTGTCGCTAAGGGTTATCGACAAGTTCAAGGGGTTGACTACGATGAGACTTTCTCACCCGTAGCGAAGCTGAAGTCCGTCCGAATCATGTTAGCAATTGCCGCATTCTATGATTATGAGATATGGCAAATGGACGTCAAAACGGCATTCCTTAATAGTTTCCTTAAGGAAGAATTGTATATGATGCAGCCGGAAGGTTTTGTCGATCCTAAGAATGCTGACAAGGTGTGCAAGCTCCAACGCTCGATCTATGGGTTGGTGCAAGAATCTCGGAGTTGGAACATTCGTTTTGATGAGATGATCAAAGCGTTTGGGTTTACGCAGACTTATGGAGAAGCCTGCATTTACAAGAAAGTGAGTGGGAGCTCTGTAGCATTTCTCATATTGTATGTGGATGACATACTGTTGATGGGAAATGATATAGAATTCTTGGAAAGCATAAAGGCCTACTTGAACAAGTGTTTTTCAATGAAGGATCTTGGAGAAGCTGCTTACATATTAGGCATCAAGATCTATAGAGATAGATCGAGACGGCTCATTGGTCTTTCACAGAGTACGTACCTTGACAAGATATTGAAGAAGTTCAATATGGATCAGTCAAAGAAGGGGTTCTTGCCTGTATTGCAAGGTACGAGATTGAGCACAACTCAATGCCCGACCATGGCAGAAGATAGAGAAAAGATGAGTGTCGTCCCCTATGCCTCGGCCATAGGGTCTATCATGTATGCTATGATGTCTCCCAGACCTGATGTAGACCTTGCCGTAAGTTTGGTAGGAAGGTACCAAAGTAATCCCGGCATGGAACACTGGACAGCGGTCAAGAATATCCTGAAGTACCTGAACAGGACTAAGGATATGTTTCTCGTTTATGGAGGTGACGAAGAGCTTGTCGTAAAGGGTTACGTCGATGCTAGCTTCGACACAGATCTGGATGACTCTAAGTCACAAACCGGATACGTGTATATTTTGAATGGTGGGGCAGTAAGCTGGTGCAGTTGCAAGCAAAGCGTTGTGGTGGGATCTACATGTGAAGCGGAGTACATGGCATCCTCGGAGGTAGCACAAGAAGCAATCTGGGTGAAGGAGTTCATTACCAACCTAGGAGTCATTCCCAATGCGTTGGGCCTGATGACTCTCTTCTGTGACAACACTGGAGCTATTGCCCTTGCCAAGGAGCCCAGGTTTCACAGGAAAACCAGGCATATCAAGCATCACTTCAACTCCATTCGTGAAAGTGTTCAAAATGGAGACATAGATATTTGTAAAGTACATACGGACCTGAATGTAGCAGATCCGTTGACTAAACCTCTCCCTAGAGCAAAACATGATCAACACCAGAACTCTATGGGTGTTCGATTCATCACAATGTAACTAGATTATTGACTCTAGTGAAAGTGGGAGACTGTTGGAAATATGCCCTAGAGGCAATAATAAAATTGTTATTATTATATTTCCTTGTTCATGATAATTGTCTATTGCTCATGCTATAATTGTGTTATCCGAAATCGTAATACATGTATGAATACATAGACCACAACACGTCCCTAGTGAGCCTCTAGTTGACTAGCTCGTTGATCAAAAGATAGTCATGGTTTCCTGACTATGGACATTAGATGTCATTGATAACGGGATCACATCATTAGGAGAATGATGTGATGGACAAGACCCAATCCTAAGCTTAGCTCAAAGATCGTGTAGTTCGTTTGCTAGAGCTTTTCCGAATGTCAAGTATCATTTCCTTAGACCATGAGATTGTGCAACTCCCGGATACCGTAGGAGTGCTTTGGTTGTGCCAAACGTCACAACGTAACTGGGTGACTATAAAGGTGCACTACGGGTATCTCCGAAAGTGTTTGTTGGGTTGGCATGAATCGAGACTGGGATTTGTCACTCCGTATGACGGAGAGGTATCTCTGGGCCCACTCGGTAATGCATCATAATAATGAGCTCAATGTGACCAAGTGGTTGATCACGGGATCATGCATTACGGTACAAGTAAAGTGACTTGCCGGTAACGAGATTGAACGAGGTATTGGGATACCGATGATCGGGTCCCGGGCAAGTACCGTACCGATTGACAAAGGGAATTATATACGGGATTGATTGAATCCTCGACATCATGGTTCACCCGATGAGATCATCAAGGAGCATGTGGGAGCCAACATGGGTATCCAGATCCCACTGTTGGTTATTGACTGGAGAGTCATCTCGGTCATGTCTACGTGTCTCCCGAACCCGTAGGGTCTACACACTTAAGGTTCAGTGATGGTAGGGTTGTTGAGATATTAGTATACGGTAACCCGAAAGTTGTTCGGAGTCCCGGATGAGATCTCGGACATCACGAGGAGTTCCAGAATGGTCCGGAGGTGAAGATTTATATATAGGAAGTCATGTTTCGGCCATCGGGAAAGTTTCGGGGGTAATCGGTATTGTACCGGGACCACCAGAAGGGTCCCGGGGGTCCACCTGGTGGGGCCACCTATCCCGGAGGGACCCATGGGCTGAAGTGGGAGGGGAACCAGCCCCTAGTGGGCTGGTGCACCCCCCCTTGGGCCTCCCCCAGCGCCTAGGGTTGGAAACCCTAGGGGTGGGGGCGCCCCACTTGGCTAGGGGGCAAGCCACCCCCTTGGCCGCCGCCCCCCTTGGAGATCCCATCTCCTAGGGCCGGCGCCCCCCCCCTTGGGGTCCGATATATAGTGGGGGGGGGAGGGCAGCCGCACCCTAGCCCCTGGCGCCTCCCGCTCCCTCCCGTGACACCTCTCCCTCTCGCTAAGCTTGGTGAAGCCCTGCCGAGATCGTTGTTGCTTCCACCACCACGCCGTCGTGCTGCTGGATGTCCATCAACCTCTCCTTCCCCTTGCTGGATCAAGTTGGAGGAGACATCTTCCCAACCATACGTGTGTTGAACACGGAGGTGCCCTCCGTTCGGCGCTAGGTCATCGGTGATTTGGATCACGATGAGTACGACTCCATCAACCCCGTTCTCTTGAACGCTTCCGCTCGCGATCTACAACGGTATGTAGATGCACTCCCCTCTCCCTCGTTGCTAGATGACTCCATAGATTGATCTTGGTGATGCATAGATGCCGGCGTTCTGATCCACGGGCACCTATGGGACCGGCGGACCGGGTCCCTTTCGGTTCGGCGGGGGCGGAGGTCGCGCAAAGAGCGGATCGAGGCGAAGCACACGAGCGATTTACCCAGGTTCGGGCCGCACGGATGCGTAAAACCCTACTCCTGCTTTGTGGTTTGTATTGACTTCTTGCTCGGGAGCGCGGAGTGCTACAGTACACACCAGCAGCTAACAAGACCGAGCGTGAGTGTTCTCTGAGCTAGCTAACAGCCAACCCCCCCTACGTTGCGCATGGGCCTCCTTTTATATGCTCAAGGGGTCACCGACAGGTGGCAACGTAGACAAGGGTAAAAATGGAAAGGTGCTGTGGTAGGTACAGCTACCTGCTACAGTGTATCATACCTAACCCTGACGGCAGGGGACAAGGGTATTAAATGCCCGTCTGCGTCGCCTAGACAGTGCAGAAAGAGACCGCAGGGACGCCACCGCTCGCCACGATGGCAAACTTGTCAGCGCCGCTTGCCACCGCGCACCGCTAGCTGCACAGCCTCCCGCCACGCACGCCTGGAAGGGTCCCAGAGCGACACGTTGGTGGATGTGCTGGAGCGCGGGCACGGGGTGGTGGCTTGCCGCGGCAAGCGCCTTGCCGCGGTCGTTGTCTTGTCGTGCCCGGGATCTTGTCGCTCACCGGGCCTTGCCGGGACGCGCGGCGCGTCGCGGCAAGTTCCTTGAGATGCCTTGGGTGGCCTTCCCGGCAAGCTCCTCTTGCCGGGGTCTTGAGATGCCTTGGTTGGCCTTCCCGGCAAGATCCTCTTGCCGGGGTCTTGTCTCCTTGGCTTGGATACTTTGTTCTTGAATGGCTCCAAAGGAACCACGGAGGATCTTGGCGGTCACCCGGCAAGCCTTGCTTCGGGATGCTGCGACTGCCCGTGCACAAGTTCGGGATACTAGGGTACCCCTACTCTAGTACACCGACAGGAGCCCCCGGGCCTGGGCCATACACGGTGCCGAGCGCTGTTGGGCCAGGCCCAAAACAGGGTACGGGCACGCGCGGCCTAGGTAACGCCGTATCTTACTCCGTATCCACCGCGCCCTCCCCGAACGGCACGCGTTGAATGCGGCGTCGTGGGAGAGATCGTGGGTGGTTTCTTTATTCGGAAATGCGGAACGTCCGCCCCCTCCCTCTTTATAAGCAGGGGAAACAGGGGAAGTTCACCCATTCGCCCGTTGCTGCTTCCAATCTCAGAAATCTCCGCCGCTCCCCCATCTTCCCAAAGCCGAAAGAGAGCAGCGCTCCGCCCCCCATCGCCACCAGCACCACCAACGCCGTCGACCTCCTCCACCACCTCCTCCATGGCTCCGAAAGCCGACAAAGGGAAGGTCGTGAAGTCGACCGAGGCGCAGCGGCTTGCGGCGCTGCGGAAGGAGCGGGCCGTCTTCCCCCCCAAGCTTGCCGCGGAAGGAGCTGAGGGAGAACTACTACCTCTTCTGGTCGACGGAGACGCGCGCGCATCCGCGCACGAAGGTACTCCCCGCCGCCGCTTGGAAGAAGGCCCCAAACGGATACCCTTTCTTCGCATTGTTCTTCTACTGCGGGCTCTGCCCGCCTTTCTCTGAATTCTTCTGCGACATCATGAATACCTACGGATTCCACCTCCTTGACTTCACCCCCAATGTCGTTCTGACCATGGCAGTTTTCGCACATCTCTGCGAAAACTTTGTCGGAGTCCATCCCAACGTAGCCCTCTTTCGCCACTTCTTCATACCCCGAGTAGAGAGAGGAGAGCCTCTATCCGGCGGAATCGCCTGGATCTCAAGGGCCGGCAAGAAGGAAACGTATCTAGAGGGAGAATTCCGCGGCAAGTGGGAGGAGTGGAGAGCAGACTGGTGCTGGATTGACGAGGAGAACCCGCAGCCATTCACCACCTGGCGCCAAACCCCAGTGGCACGCGGCAGCGATTGGAGTGACGTGGCCCCGGAAAACGACAGGCTGAAGATTGCCGTCACCAGGATCCTACGCCTCAGGCTTGCCGGGCTTACTGTAGGGGCTGTTGGCGCAGATTTCCTTCACCGCCGCATTGCCCCCCTGCAGGAACGGGGGAGGCCCACTTGGGAGTTCAAGAATGCGGTGGATATCATGAGGCTGCGGCCGGGCCTCAACTTCAACTTTACGGTTCTGGAGCTCAACACGATGCTGCAGGAGCTGTTCAAGTATAACCCCCAACATCCCGAGGTGTTCAGGTTGCCGGGGGGCGTCGTTCCGTTGTGCAACAATTCCGCGCTCGACCGCATCCGTGCAATGATGCCGCTGTGCGACTCGCATGGAATTGTGCCAACTTGGTAGGAGCCTATGGACGATGTCGTGCAGCAGTTCTTCGATGACTTGGTGGAAGTGCCGATCCGCTCCAACGAGAAGGACAGCCTCACCCACGACACCACGGATGCGGAGATGGCACTCATCGCCACTAGGCTGGAAGAGGCGGCGGCAGCCGCAGCTGCGAGCGAGTTTGGATTCACCGTGGTGGAGGCAGATGCAGCAGAAGCGGCAAGCCGTGCCAAGCGAGGGGAGCCCGCCGGCAAGAAGGAGCTTGCCGGGCGTGACGCCGAGCCGAGCGAGCCCGCCAAGGACACGAGCGGCTCGTTGGAAATCAACTCCTCTTCCTCCTCATCTTCGGGCAGCTCGCCGCAAGCAGAGCCTCCATCCCCACCAAGAAGGCATCTCCTCAAGGTAGGTGACGTGGCGGAGTGGCAAGCGGGTCAACAGTCGCCACGCCGCGTGACACGCTCCACCGCGGCAAACACCGTTGCCGCGGGAGCGCCTCATGCTGCGACGGCAACTGGAGCGGAGTCTAGCCGGACCACCGCTTCAGTTCCTGCCGCTGCTCATGCCGCGCCGGCAGCCGGAGCGGGGTCGTCTCAGACCACCGCCACTGCTCCCGCCAAGCGGCCAAGGGAAGCTTCTCCTCCGCCTCCTCGCGCCGGGCGCGCGCCGGACTTCGACTTCTCCACGTTCAGCTCCGACGAGGAAGAAGAAGAAGAGTAAGCTTCTCTTGCTGTACTTGCAGTTCTTCAATTCTTACTGTTTTTCTTGTATCTCATTTGCTTTTCTTTCTGAACTTGTTCCTCTTTAGGACTCTGGACCAGAGAGCGGCAAAGAGAGCTAAGGTCCCGGTGATCGTCATCGAGGACGAGCCCACTGCGACAGCAGGTGGCGCGCCCGAGACAACCTTGCCGGACCCGGCGACTTTTCTCCAGAGCAGCCCCCAGCATAAGTGTATGATTTACTTTCCGCTGCGAGGTGCGCATGAGTACTTGTCTTTGCTGATATCTGCTTGTTGATTTGTGTAGGAGGCGAGCAGCCCCACCAGGAGCCAAGGGAGAGTCCTCCGGCAAGGGAGGGCTTTCTGGTAAGGGAGAAGTCTCCGGCAAGGGAGGGTTCTCCGGCAAGGGACAGCGCCAGCGGCCCTCCGACGGCGGAGAACCTGACTGCAGAAACTGGCACAGGTAATCCTTTTGCTGCCAAACTTCCCTTGGGTCCTTCTTCTCTTGATCTTTCTGGGTTTTTGCTGGATTTTGCTTGACTCTTCTCCCCTTGCCGGCTGTCAGACCCATCTGCTGCGGAGCAGATGGAGACCGAGGTCGCCGCCGAAGAAGCAGCCGGCGCTGGCGATCCCGCCAGCGGCGAGGCCGCCAAGGCTGCCGCCGCAGCAACTGGCGAGGGGTCTGGCGATCATACTGACGGCCCAGAGGCCGCAGGAGCGCCAGGCGCTACGCCGACCGCCGACCCGTCCGCCGAAGCCGCAGCGCCAAGCTCCGAGGAGCCCCAGCCAGGCGTATACTTGAAGGCCGGCGAAGGCGTCTTCATCAACCTCCCCTGGGCGTCAAGCTCCAGGGCGCCGGTCGAGGGAGAGATCTTCGACGGGGAAGTGCTTGCCTCCGCGGGACTGACGCTGGTTGACGCGCCGAGCAGCAGCAGCAACGAGCCTGAGGAGGAGCGGCTGCTGCGGAAGCTGCCGTCGCTCTACCGCGCACGGCAAGCCAAGCTGAAATCCCGCGAGGCGCTTGTCACAAAGGCGGGAGCAGATATCGAGAAGCGCGCGGAAGAGCTCGGGGGTTTCCACCGGGAAGCCCTCCGGTCCCTGGCGGAGGAGCGGGAGCAGCTTGCCGAAGCGCAGAAGGTCTTCTTCCTCGAGAAGGCCAAAGTCGAAGAGCAACAGCGGCTTGCCGCTGTGAAGCTATCCGCGGAGGAGGGCGAGCTGGCGCAGCGGAAGGTCAATCTTGACGCCCACGAGGAGGAGCTTGCCGTGCGCGAGGAGAAACTCGGCGGAGCCCTCAAGCAAGCAGAGGACGCTGCCGCCGCCGCCGAGGCCGCCAAGAAGGATCTGGAGACGAAGGTGGCGCAGCTGGAGGCCGCTCTCGCCGAGAAGAGCAAAGAGCTCAGTGCCGCCAAGGAGTCCAACGCGAATCTTGAGTTGAAGCTGACCGCCTTGACAAAGACTCTGGACGGCGCCAAGAAGCAGGAGGCGGTCTTGAAAGAAGAGATCAAGGCCGACAAGGCGTTGCTGGAGAGTGTTGCCGCCACCCAAAATGCCTTCAGGGAAACTGTGGAGCACTGGACGGAGAGTCTTGTGAATGCTGCCACAGACATTGACAGGGAGTTGGCGCAGCTGGGGATGGAAGATCTCGGGTATCCCTCTGACGAGAACCTCCAACCCAGCGCCAAGCTCATCTTGTTCTTCAAGGGCGTGGCGATGGCCCTCCAGCGACTCCGGGAGAGGATCCCAAAGCAGCTGGCCGATGAGTCGCGCAAGATCTGCGCGGGAGCTCTTCAGAAAGTGTTGGTGAAGGTGGCCTTCCGCAATCCAAGCCTCAACCTCACCAATGTCCTCAAGACCCTGCCGCCGGATGCTGATCTGGAGGTGCTCAAGACCCTTGTCGCACCCATTGTGAAAAAGGTGAGCGGGATCAAGAGAATCGAGGGCGACCGTGTAGACTAGGCCGCCCGTTTCTTCTTTCCTTGTCGCGGTTTATCATGTTATGAAAACAGTTTGTTAGAGCTGCGACAAGCTATCTTTGTAATATAACTCTATTCTGGGTAATGATTGCAATGTTATTCCCTTTACTTGATTCCTCCCTTTGTATGTTTTCGCCCTACGCTTTTAGGGAACTTGCCGGTGCAGGCACCTGAGCCGCAAGCGCTGAGTGCGGGACGTCAGCAGCCTGCTGGCGGTGCCGCTACCGACAAGAAACCTTGTCGCAACTAGTTGCAGCTCACTTAAGTTGTTGAGCGGACTCGAAACAAAGTAAGGGCGCAACTAGCTACAAGTTGGTTCCTCCGCGCATAGGTTTTCCATACAAAGTGCGGTCGTTCAAGGGAGATAACTTAAAATTTAAAAAATCTGATTTCTCAAACTTTGGCAACTTAGCTTTTCTGTTGTTTGCTTCCCGGCAAGGCGAAACTTTCTTGAACGACGCCTGGTCCATACCATTATCTTCTTCTTTCCCGTCCGGCAAACTTGTGGGCGAGGGAACCTTTCTTTCCTTGAGAAAAAAGAAAGAAGAGAAAATAAAGATACGGAGCCTTACGGCTCGTTATTGCTTACCGGGGAGTTGGTGCTGCACAAAGTGTCAGATAACACATGCAATAAATAGAAAGCATGAAATTGACAAAATATGCGGAGCACATGAGCTTTACTTATGCACGGGGTCTGCGCCCGGCTTTGTACAAAGGATTACATGCAACAGCAGCAAGACTTGTACAAAAGGTGGTTGCCGGAACAGGTTCCGGCAACCGCGCCTTACGGGTAAAACTTATGAAGATGCTCAATGTTCCAGGAGTTGCTCACCGGAATGCCATCTTCTGTCTCAAGGCGGACAACGCCAGGCCTAGTGACTCGTTTCACCCGGTAAGGGCCTTCCCACTTCGGCGTCAACTTGTTGGAATTCTTGGCGGACTGAACACGCCGAAGAACAAGGTCGCCTTCCTCGAGACTTCTGGCGTTAACTTTGCGGCTATGGTAGCGGCGCAAAGCTTGCTGGTAGCGAGCAGCTCGCACAGCAGCCTGAAGAAGGTCTTCCTCAAGGAGCAGCGCGTCATCTTGTCGCAGCTGCTCTTGCTCAAGCTCATCATAAGCGAGCACTCGAGGTGACCCGTATACGAGTTCCGTGGGGATAACTGCCTCTGCTCCATAGACTAGAGCGAAAGGTGTTTGGCCAGTGGCTCGATTTGGCGTCGTTCTGATCGACCAAAGAACCACCGGCAGCTCCTCGATCCAATTTCGTCCGCACTTGTGCAGCCTGTCGAAAGTTCTGGTCTTGAGCCCGCGCAGCACTTCAGCATTTGCCCTCTCCGCTTGACCGTTGCTTCTCGGGTGAGCAACAGAAGCGAAGCAGACCTTGGCGCCAAGATCTTGGGCGTACTGCATGAAGGTGCGGCTCGTGAATTGTGTGCTGTTGTCGGTGATTATCCTGTTAGGGATCCCGAAGCGGCAAACAATCGACCTGAAGAACTTGACTGCTGACTGTGCTGTCACCTTCCTCACTGGTTCCACTTCCGGCCACTTTGTGAACTTGTCGATTGCAACGTACAAGTACTCAAAGCCCCCGACTGCTCGGGGAAAAGGGCCGAGGATGTCGAGCCCCCAGACCGAAAATGGCCAGGATAAAGGGATCGTCTGGAGAGCTTGAGCTGGTTGGTGTATCTGCTTGGAATGGAACTGGCACGCTTCACACTTGGTTACTTGTGCAGTTGCATCCTGGAGGGCTGTCGGCCAAAAGAAACCTTGCCGGAATGCTTTGCCGACAAGTGCTCTTGCGCCAATGAGGTGACCACATATGCCTCCATGTATCTCTGCCAACAGCTTTTATCCGTCTTCCCGGTGAATACACTTCAATTTCACGCCGTTGAGTCTTCTTCTGTACAGCGTCTTGTCGGCAAACTGGTACATACTTGACTGCCGGGCTACTCTTTCCGCTTCTTCTTGTTCTTCGGGAAGTTCTCCTGTCTGAAGGAAGCGGACAATCTGCTGCGCCCATGCTGGAGCTTGTGGCTCAACAACAAGGACTAAAGGCAAATCTACTGCTGCGGGAACATCCGCTTCTACGGCGAGAACTTGCGGGTCTGCCGGAGCTTGACGTTCCCCGGCAAGCTTGCCGGAGCAAAACTTGTCGGGAGTTTCTGCTTCAACGGAACAAACCCTAGGGCTTGCCGGAGCAGACTGCTCCTCAGCGCTCTTGCCGTTGATCTTGGGGACCTTCTTGGCGGCGGCTTCGGGAAGCTCTACCGGCAAATAGTCACCAGAAATCAACATCCTCTTCTTACTCTGTCCAGTTGATGGCGTTACGGATGGTTGAGTCAGGTTGAGCACACAGATCCCTGGTTCCACAGGTAACTTAAGTGCGGCGCACTTTGACAGGCCATCGGCAATGGCGTTCTGAGCTCTTGGAACATGCTCCATTTGTAGGCCGTCAAAGTGCTCTTCCAGCTTTCTCACTTCGTCGACGTAAGCTTCCATCAACGGACTCTGATAACTCTTGTTTACTTGGCGGACGACAAGCTGTGAGTCACCCTTAACAATGAGCTTCTTGATCCCAAGGTCTGCCGCGATCCTGAGACCGGCAAGTAAGCCTTCATACTCTGCAGTATTGTTTGTTGCTTGCTCCTTGGGAAAGTGCATCTGGCCTACGTACTTGAGGTGCTCTCCGGTGGGTGCGACAAGCAGCACACCAGCGCCGGCGCCTTGCAGCGAAAAGGCACCATCAAAGTACATCAGCCACTCTTTGCCTGCTTCCTTGACGGGGATGCTCATTTCTGGAATTTCTTCATCTGGTGTTGGCGTCCATTCTGCTATAAATTCTGTCAATGCTCTGCTCTGGATAGTTGAAGTGCTCTCAAACTTGAGGCCAAAGCTTGACAGTTCCAGTGCCCACTCAACAATCCTGCCTGTCGCTTCTGGATTTTGTAGTATCCTCTTCAGCGGAAAGTGAGTGACAACTGTGATCTCGTGTGCTTGGAAGTAATGGCGCAGCTTTCTCGAGGCCATGAGAAGGCCGAAAAGCAATTTCTGCACGCCAGAGTACCATGACCTAGCCCCCTACAGAAGGGAGCTGACAAAGTAAACTGGGCGCTGCACCATTTTCTTCTGTATCTCCTCGTGCATCTGCGCAGATTCATCTTTGTCGGGACCAGAGCTTGTCGGGGAAGCCCCCTGCTTGTCGCTGGATGTGCTTGCCGCGGTTGCGGGCTCGTCATCTGCCTCCCTCTCTGCTACTAACGTAGCACTAACCACTTGATTGGTTGCCGCTATATACAGCAGCAACTTCTCTTGTGGCTTAGGTGCGACAAGTATTGGAGGGGAGGAGAGGTATCTCTTCAAGTCTTGCAGCACAGCCTCCGCTTCCGGAGTCCATTTCATTGGACCTGCCTTTTTCAATAATTTGAAAAATGGCAGGGCGCGCTCAGCAGACCTAGAGATAAACCTGCTGAGAGCAGCCACGCAACCGGCAAGTCTTTGTACATCCTTGACGCGCTTGGGCGCTTCAATCTACTCAATGGCCTTGATCTTGTCGGGATTGGCTTCAATTCCCCGCTGAGACACGAAGAACTCGAGAAGCTTGCCGGAGGGAACTCCAAACACACACTTCTCTGGGTTGAGCTTAAGGCTGATCTTGCGCAGATTTGCAAAGGTCTCGTCTAAATCTTGAATCAGAGTTGCCTTGTCCTTGCTCTTGACCACTATATCATCCATGTAGGCTTCCACATTTCTGTGTATTTGCGGCTCAAGAGCGATATGGACTACTCTTGCAAATGTTGAACCAGCATTTTTTAGTCCGAAAGGCATCCGTATGAAACAGTACGTGCCACATGGAGTAATAAATGCGGTCTTCTCCTCATCCTCTTCTGCCATGAAAATCTGATGATATCCTAAGTATGCGTCAAGAAATGAAAGCAAATCACATCCGGCTGTGGAGTCAACAATCTGGTCAATGCGCGGCAAAGGAAATGGGTCTTTGGGACAAGCTTTGTTAACATCGGTAAAATCGATACAAAGTCTCCATTTCCCGTTTGCCTTGCGCACGACTACAGGATTGGCCAACCATGTAGGATGGAGCACTCATCTGACAAGGCCTGCTGCTTCCAACTTCTTGATCTCTTCTGCGATGAATGCTTGGCGCTCCACTGCTTGCTTCCTGACTTTCTGCTTGACGGGCCGCGCATGAGGACAAACGGCAAGGTGGTGCTCAATCACTTTCCTGGGAACATCGGGGATGTCAGACGGTTGCCACGCAAACACGTCGACATTCGCCCGCAGGAAAGCAATGAGCGCGCTTTCCTATTTAGGGCCGAGAGTGGCACTGATGGTGAAGGTACCACCAGTGCCATCCTCCTTGGCGGACACCTTCTTCGTCTCTGGCGGAGCTGCCATCGTCTTTTTACACTTGCCGGTGGAGCTCGATGGTGCGTGCTCGACAGCAGCGCAGCACTCCGAAGAGGTGCGCTTGCCGGAGTGGGCATCAGAACTCTTGCCGGACTTGGTCTTCTTCCCCCCGGGAGCTTCAACGGCAAGTGACTTGCGTTCTGCTGCGGCTGCTGCTTCCCGGTAGATCTTGTCGGCACAGATAAGAGCATCCTTCTTGTCACCGGGGACAGAGATGACGCTTATCGGGCCTGGCATCTTCAGCATGTTGTATGCGTAGTGAGAGGCTGCCATGAACTTGGCGAGTGCTGGACGGCCAAGTATCCCATTGTAAGGTAATGGAATATCGGCAACGTCAAAAGTGACCCTCTCAGTCCTGAAATTCAGCTCGCTGCCAAATGTAACTGGCAACGTGACCTTCCCCTTCGGCTTGCTCCTTCCCGGATTGATTCCTTGGAATGTGCCGGTCTCTTCAAGCTCACTGTCAGGGATCTGGAGTTTTTGGAGTACAGCGGAGGAGATCAGGTTCAAGCCGGCCCCGCCGTCAACTAACATCTTGGTGACCTTGAGGTTGCGGATAGTTGGTGAAACCAACATCAGCAAACACCCGACCGCAGTTGTGCGATCAGGACGGTCCTCAATATCAAAGATGATAGGCGTGCTAGACCATTTCAGAAGCTTGCGTGATTCGACGGGTGGTTCTGCCGCATTGACTTCCCGCACCCACTGCTTGAGCTGGCGGTGCGAAGTATGTAAAGAAGCACCATCGTCAACGCACAAGACCTCTGTGGCTTTCTGGAACTCCTGCTCACTGGTCTCGACATCATCCATGTCTTCATTGTCGTCGTCTTCATCGTTGTCGCGGCCGCGGGGAGGTCTATCTCCTTGCCGCTTCTTGGCTTTGCCGCAGCGTCCTCCCCGGCCGGCGCGCTTCTTGCCGGATTCTCCAGCACCTCCTTGGGCCCTCTCCTTGTCGCGTCGCTCGTATTCAGCCTTTTGCTGCCGAACAAGCTGCTCGACCTTCTTGCAGCTCTGGTGGTCATGGCCCTTGGTGCGGTGAATCTTGCAGTACTGCTTGTCGGTGCCGTCCTGCTTGTCGGCGACCGCCACAGCCTGACAGTTGGTGCATGCGGCAACCTCCTTGCCGGAGCTACCAACTTTGGCTTTCTTGGCGCCACCTTCGTTGCTGGACTGCTCAACGACTAGCACATCTTTGCCTTTCTTCCTCCTGTTCCGCCGCCGGTTTTTCTTTGCCGGGGCAGCATCCTCGCTGTCAGATCCTCCTGCTCCTGCATTCTCTCCGGGGAGTTTCCTCCCTTCCTCAGCACGTGCACACTTGTCGGCCAGGGCATATAGCTCACTGACGTCTCTGATTTTGCACATTGCCATCTCCTCCCGCATCCTGCGGTTACGCACGTTCTGATGGAACGCGCTGGTGACCGCGGCAGGGTGGACATCTGGGATGTTGTGCTGTACACGGCTGAACCTCTGAATGTACTTGCGCAGGGGCTCTCCTTCCTTCTGGGCGAGCAGATGAAGGTCACTCTCTTGGCCATGAGGCTTGTGGCCGCCTGTAAAGGCGCCGACAAACTGATGGCATAGATCTGCCCAGGAGGATATGGAGTTGTCCGGCAAGTGCATGAGCCAGGACCTGACGTTGGGCTTGAGCACCAGCGGGAAGTAGTTGGCAAGGATCTTGTCGTCCCGCCCCCGGCAGCCTGCACCGTGATGGTGTAGATGCTGAGGAACTCCGACGGATGCGTCTTGCCGTCGTACTTCTTTGGTACATCTGGTTTGAAATTCTTCGTGTTGGGCCACTGGACTTGCCGCAGCTCACGAGTGAACGCAGGGCAACCTACCGCGTACGGCAAGTCGCCTGGTTCCCCTGGCGCATGCATGTCGACAAAGGGCCCAGCGCGCTGGTCTGATTGATGCCGCGCTTCTCTTCGGCGCTCGATACGAGTACGAGCATCTTCTTGCTGTCGTTCGTGAAGAACTTGGCGCTGATCGCGGCGGGCTCGTGGATCCGATGACGCGGTGGAGTCGCTGTCGAGGTGGATCCGACGAGTCGGCGATCTTGGCCCTCAGGGTGGAGAGTGCACAGAGGTTGCACCCCCACCGGTCTTGTCGCCACCTGCTCGTGCCTGGCTAACTGGCTGCGGCTGCGACGTACTCGGCTGCCGCTGAGTGTTGCCGTTGGCAAAGCCGATGAGACTCTGAATGGTGGCCCTCCAGTCGTCGATCTTGTCTACTGTTGGAGGGTAGTCTAGGAGCAGTTGAGCTCGCGCCAAAGCTTCTGCTGCAGTGGCGGGTGGCGGTGGCGAACGGCGCGAGGAGCGGGATATGCTCGGACTTCTAACCACGTTAGAAGGAGCAGTATCCCGTCCAGGCGACCGTGTCTCGCTCGCGCCAGCATGTTGGCGTGCATGGTGGTCCTGAGCGCTCCGAGATCCACTAGCTCGATCTTGGTCTAGCAAACGCATGGTACCGTGAGTACCATGACGCTGTTGGTCCCGCGCCTCCTGAGATGGGCGCGGTGCATGTACGGACGCCGAGGTCTTGGAGTGCGCCCGGTCATTGTGGGAGCCGGCTACGCCGCCGATGGGCAGCCAGCCTTGTCCTTGGACCTGGCAGCATCGTGAGCTCCCTCGTCGACGCCCGTTCTTCCGCCGGCGCCTGCCCCATCAGCCGTTCGCTCCGGTGATGGCGGGTTCGTCGCGGACGGAGCAGCCGCCTCCGAAACCTTCTTCTTCGGCGGCATGTCGATGAAGATGATGAAGATCTAGCTCGCGAGAATGCCGGATCTGGTTCACACAACCTCGACGCCCCCTACCTGGCGCGCCAAAGATGCCGGGGTACTGATCCACGGGCACCTATGGGACCGGCAGACCGGGTCCCTTTCGGTTCGGCGGGGGCGGAGGTCGCGCAAAGAGCGGATCGAGGCGAAGCACACGAGCGATTTACCCAGGTTCGGGCCGCACGGATGCGTAAAACCCTACTCCTGCCTTTTGGTTTGTATTGAGTTCTTGCTCGGGAGCGTGGAGTGCTACAGTACACACCAACAGCTAACAAGACGGAGCGTGAGTGTTCTCTGAGCTAGCTAACAGCCAAACCCCCCTACGTTGCGCATGGGCCTCCTTTTATATGCTCAAGGGGTCACCGACAGGTGGCAACGTAGACAAGGGTAAAAATGGAAAGGTGCTGCGGTAGGTACAGCTACCTGCTACAGTGTATCATACCTAACCCTGATAGCAGGGGACAAGGGTATTAAATCCCCGTCTGCGTTGCCTAGACAGTGCAGAAAGAGACCGCCAGGGACGCCACCGCTCGCCACGATGGCAAACTTGTCAGCGCCGCTTGCCACCGCGCACCGCTGGCTGCACAGCCTCCCGCCACGCACGCCTGGAAGAGTCCCAAAGCGACACGTTGGTGGATGTGCTGGAGCGCGGGCACGAGGTGGTGGCTTGCCGCGGCAAGCGCCTTGCCGCGGTCGTTGTCTTGTCGCGCCCAGGAGCTTGTCGCTCACCGGGCCTTGCCAGGACGCACGGCGCATCGGGGCAAGTTCCTTGAGATGCCTTGGGTGGCCTTCCCGGCAAGCTCCTCTTGCCGGGGTCTTGAGATGCCTTGGTTGGCCTTCCCGGCAATATCCTCTTGCCGGGGTCATGTCTCCTTGGCTTGGATACTTTGTTCTTGAATGGCTCCAAAGGAACCACGGAGGATCTTGGCGGTCACCCGGCAAGCCTTGCCGCGGGATGCTGCGACTGCCCGTGCACAAGTTCGGGATACTAGGGTACCCCTACTCTAGTACACCGACAATAGAAAATTTTAAAATTCTACTACGTTCCCCAACAATTGTAAGCACAAGCATGCAAACATGCATCTCATCCCAACCTCAAAACTAGAAACAATAGCAGCTATTGATTTCTTTCTACGCAGGCGTAAAACTAAACCATAAGCACTGCAACATTTGCTAAACTTGTCAGCTAAAGAACTCTATCTTGAAAGGCCTGAAAGAAGATTACATAAGCACCAGAACACCCTAACCACCACCAATTCTCTTCATAGTTGATCTGATGTAAAAAAGTAAGCAATATGATACAGCAGCGGGCAAGTGGTATATATCACTCATGGGCGTATGGGGCGAGGCGGGAGGCGAGGCTGAAAACATACCCAAACCCGTTCAAGATTTCCGCACATTTTATTTTTGCAATGTTTTCTATGTAAAGAAGTTCTTTTCTACAATGTTCCAGCAAACCAAATGTAATCATGCGTTGGGCAAGAGAAACTATTGACAGTGACCTCATAGAACAAAATTCAGCAGACCAACAATGTGTAAGGCAAGACCATGGCAGGGATCTAGTTCTCCCCCAGCAGAGTCCCTTTGGAGCCGATCAGCTCCCCACGCAAGCAGCTTTCAGATGCAATCCAGGTCCCCGCTGCGAGCTGCCAAATGCACAGGGTGAGGGGGCTCCATGACCCTATTGATCAGCCGGAGGTTTCTTCTCACCACACAAGTAGCTGCACATATCACTTGATGGAGTTAGTTCTTTTCAATTAATAATTTTTTAGTTGAACAAGACATGCTCATCCATGGTGCAGTCCAAGAATACATCTATAAATCATTGCCTGAACCATACATGTACGTATCTCTCTCTCTCTCTCTCTCTCTCTCTCTCTCTCTCTCTCTCTCTCTGAAATTGAATTGGCCTCTTACTTTTTTCCTCTGTTCCATACATGTACTTAGATCACAACTGATTTCCAAAGCTAATTAACAAAGGAAGTCACATTTCTACTGTAGCAATAGCCAAACGTGACTGATTTATCATGCAAAACCCAGTTTCACACGCTAAACATCAAGCATTACAAACAGAGCAAATAAATACTCATGCTGTGACCACCTTGACCAGAAAGGCCACCACCTGGTGTCCACAGCAAGACAACAGGGCGGGGAATCACCAACTTAGAATTATGAAGGGAAACCTCCAGACATAACAGGGTGGCAGACAAAATTCCGCACATGTAATTTAGGATGTGGAATAATACTGGTGCTGACAATGTACTGTTGTCTCACATTATATGTGTGACATCTGCTTTCAAAACTATGGTCAAATAACCATGCACATCTGATAGTTCCAGTGAAAAGAATATATGCAAATTGAGCAACCTGAGTGTAGATACACTACAATTTCAGATACACTACATAACATCTGCATGGATCCAATTTGCATGTCATTCGGCAGATCCAAAATGGGGGCTTAAGTAGCTAAGCAAAACAACTAAAAGGTAAAACAAGACACTGAAGCAAAAGTAACTTTGTCAAAAAGTTAACAGTGACACTGGACATCACGGGGACCATTGGATGGTTGATCTGTGGCTGTGGTAGTCTTGCGGTTGTGAACCGGCACGGAGCAACTAGGGCCTTGTGACGCAAATCAAATGGACGACCGAGACCGAGGGACTGAAACTTATCATGAACAGTAGAAGTGTTGAAAATATTCAGTTTCGTCAGGCTTGGATCTTGACACTAGTCATTTGCATGGATATATGTTTTTTCTTAGATGGCGTTGCTACTGCATATTGATTCATAACAGAAACTCAAGATCCAAAAGGGAGGGATGCTCCAGTTCTAGTCTCACGGTCTAACCATACACATACATACAAATTGCTTTAGCCAAAACGTTTCATATATATTAGTACAATTGCAAGTAGCAGGACTGGATGATGAAGAAACAAAACATATAGTACATGTTGAGATTTGATGAGTATGAAAACCCTACCTTTGCTTGACGACTGGCTTGGTCATGGTGTTGATGGAGTGTGCCATGAAGTGGGCGGGGATCCTTTTTCTCCTCCTTGAGCTTCGTGTCAGGTCCATCTAGGGGTGCTCCTGCGATGAACACATCCGTCAGAGAATCCAATCGAAGGAAAAGGAATGGGAAAGGAGAGCAAATCGAGAGAGAGGGGCGGACCTTATCCCTATCCCATATACTAGATTGGAGCAGCGCAGGTTGTGGGCAACGAGCTGAGCCATGAAGACCTTCCGGTGGTCCTTCTCCTCCTCCTCCTCCCCCAGTCCCCCTATGGGTATGCTGAGTTCTTCTGCATCAGCAGCACGAACTTGACGAAAACAGGAACCATATCTGCAACCTCGAATTGAATCGAATCAGAGAGAGAGAGAGAGAGAGGGAGAGGCGTGGGGAGGAGAAAAGGGGAGAGATATGGGACCTTGTGGATGAGATCCATGGCTTGGGCACCATGGATTTGGAAGCACCAAAGTGGATTTGGCCACGGCTGCCCTGCTGCTTGATTTGGACCGGATGCGGCAGCGACTCTGGGTGGGGATGCAGGTGCGGCGTGGATGAGGAGGGGCGACGGCATGCGTCGGAGGTACGGGTGTGGGGAGTTGTTTATGGGCATTGCGTGGCGGGTGACCATGGGATTCAGAGGCGGCGGTGATCTGGCGTTGGCAGCCCAATGGAGTTGGCAGCGGTGATCTGGCCTCACCGTCACCGGAAGGGGTGGCGGCCAAAACCCTAGCTAGCCACGGGGGGTTGGTGGATGGCGGGAGTGATGATTCTGGCCGGAGGCGAGGGAGGAGTGGAGGGAGGGGAGGGGGGGGGGGCGGAGGCGAGGGGAGAGGTGGGCGGCGGAAGGAAGGGGAGGACGGGGCGGCGGCGGAGGGATCTGGATTGGGGAGACGAGTGGGGGCGGGGAGGGATCTGGATCGGCTAGGGTTCACGCGCGCGCGTGTGTGTGTGAGAGAGAGGCTGCACTGGGTTGGATTGGATTGACGGATGGATTGATGTATGGATGGACGGATGTTTGCCACATCATCGATCCATGTCACAACGGATTCCACCAATCAGAATTCAGCCTATGTTTCTCTTATAGTTTTTATCCTCTTATTTAGGGCAAACATTCCACAAAAGAGCCGTTTTCTGTTTTTCGAGTGCCCGAAATGGTTTTTGTGAAGGACCTACCATACATCTATTCAAAAATTGGACCAAACCATTTTTCTAAAATCATTTCCCATTTTCTTTGGACGAAAAAAATCATTTTTCCATTTTTCGAGTGCCCCAAATGAGGTTTTTTGTGAAGGACCTACCAAATAATTGTTGCAAAATTGGACCAAATCATTTTTATAAAATACTTGGCCATATTTAATGCACAATTGACCAAATGGTTTGGTGTCAAAAGTTTTGATCCACCTCTGGTGAAAAAGACATATTTCGGCCGATTTAGTGGGAAGCGGGTCAAATTTGAACTGCATCTGCCTCATAGTTTGCTCTTTATTTTTTCCAAAAATCATTTCTAGGTACATAAGTATCTATTTAATAAGATAAACATCAAAAGTTTTCCAAGATTCAACCACTAGCTAGGAACGGTCAAGCCCGCCGTTTTGACCGTATTTTGAAACGGGCATAAAAATTTAAAAAAAAATCAAAAAATTAGAAAACCTTCTCATTGTGTCACTACATGTGGCCAAGTTACCAAGAAAAATAATAAACTTGTAATACGGCAACTATTTTAAAAAAGTGTTCTCAGAAATGAGCTATCATGCGTGAAGATTCATGGCTTTCAAGCCAAATGATCAATCTTATGGCCACATTCATGGCATAGTTAGTTCAAATGATCTCATATTGTGCACAAGGGTGCATCTTGGAATTTCAAACAATGTTGCCTAAGGGAGTTTTCATTTTCTTTTCACGGAAAATACATTTTCCATTTTTCGAGTGCCCGAAATGAGTTTTTTTGTGTGAAGGACCTACCATATATTTGTTGCAAAATTGGACCTAACCAATTTTATAAAATACTAGGACATATTTAATGCACAATTGACCAAATGGCTGGGTGTCAAAAGCCTTGATCCACCTCTGGTGAAAAAGACAAATTCCCGCCGATTCAGCAGGAACCGGGTCAAATTTGAACTGCAGCTGCCTCATAATTTGCTCTTTATTTTTTCAAAAAATCATTTCTAGATACATAAGTATCTATTTAATCAGAGAAATATCAAAAAAATTCCAAGATTCAACTATTAGCTAGGAACGGTCAAACCCGCCGTTTTCATCGCATTTCGAAACGGGCATAAAAAATTCAAGAAAAAACAAAAAATTGGGAAACCTTCGCATTCTGTCATTATATGTGACCAAGTTTCTAGGAAAAATAACAAAGTTGTAATACAGCAATTATTTTAAAAAAGTGTTCTCAGAAATGAGCTATCATGCATGAAGATTCATGGCTTTCAAGCGAAATGATCAATCTTATGGCCACATTCATGGCATAGTTTGTTCAAATGATCTCATATTGTGCACAAGGGCGCATCTTGGAATTCCAAACAAAGTTGCCTAAGGGAGTTTTCATTTTCTTTGCACGGAAAATTCATTTTCCATTTTCTGAATGCCCAAAACGAGTTTTTTTTGTGAAGGAGCTACCAAATATTTGTTGCAAAATTGGACCAAATCATTTTTATAAAATATTAGGCCATATTTAATGCATAATTGACAAAATGGTTTGGTGTCAAAAGTTTTGATCCACCACTTGTGAAAAAGACAAATTTCTGCCGATTCAGGAGGAAGCGGGTCAATTTTGAACTGCATCTACCTTATTGTTTGCTATTTATTTTTTTCCAAAAATCATTTCTAGTTACATAAGTATCTATTTAATCATAAATACATGGTTTTGTGGCGATACGTCGAGGTTTGGATGTGGCCCAGGGCCCCAACTCCAAAGCGCGTAAACACGCATGCCCGCCGCGTGGTCACCGCGTGACCTTGGCGTTGACATGCGTTCTGGGAGGCCTAGGCATGTCTAGTGGGTTGGGCACTCCCCAGGTAGGTGCTCAAAGATGAATTAGCAGCCAAGTGTTTGATTAGTGGTACGGGAAATGCACATGGCCAATGAGCGTGAGTTTTGGCTGAGGATGATCATCTACTAAGGAGAATGTCTTCACAAATTTTTAGCTCAAAAGGAGGATCATAGGTGGTACTTGCTTTGCAAAGTACCACGCTGGACAAAAATATGAATGTTGAAGCTAGGCTCAAAATAATGAATGCATTGAGCTGAAATTTGGTGGAGGAAGGTTATTTGGGCATAGGAAAGCATTGTAGAAAATTGATACCATTTGGACATGCCAAAGTAGTACTTCCTTCACAATGCTCTTCTATGGACAGAAACTTGGGAAAACTAGTGAGAGAGATTGGATGAATGAAATGAGCTCAAAATTGGTGTAGGTAAGTTACATAGGTATGGTCATGCGCTGGTAAATTTTCAGATCATTTGGGTAAGCCTAGCTAGTACTTACTTCACAAAGCTTCTCTCGAGGTAGAAACTTTGGAAATTTCTTGAGAAAGATTTACTAGGGAAATTGAGCTGAATATTATCATGTGGCAATGATTTGGGTATGGAAGAGTGCCCAAAAAGTTTGAGGGTAATAGGAGGGGTCTAGATAACACTTGCTTTGCAACGTGCCAATTTGGCCATAAAATATAAATTGAACCTGGGCTCACATAGATGATTTGACTGAGCTGCAATTTGGAGGAGGGTGATAATTTGGGCATATGAAGGAACTGTATGAATTTCATGTCATTTCGATATATAAAAAGGTACTTCCTTCACAATGCTTCTAGGTGGACAAAAACTTTGGAAATTTGCCGAGGAAGATTTGCTAGGAAAATGGAGCTGAATTTTGTCATGCGGTAATGATTTGGATAGGAAAGAGTGCCCAAAAATTCTGAGGGCAATCAAGAATATATAAATAGCACTTCCTTCATAAAGTGCTGTTATGAACAGAATAGGAAAATGAATATTGTTGAATTAGTTTTGAACTAGGCAAGGAAGGATTTTTACATATTTGACGAAGATATGACCCAAAGAATTTATGAGATTTTTTTGGGAATTTTGGGAATGACAGAAATATAGGTTGCTTCACAACCTAGGGCAAAAATCGACACATGGACATGACACATAGGCAAAACTGATGAGGTGGCGCCAAGTCATACCAATCCAGCACAATTTACAAGGTTATGACCATCTATATTGGTCATGATCAGCTAGAAATAAGGCAGCGGACTAGTGATGTCTGTTTTATGACCATTTCATGTAAGCAAATTACGACCTTTCTGACCAAAATGGTCGCAATGGTTTAGGGTTTGGAGCCCCCCCCCCGAACAGCTTTTGACCAATTGGTCTCAAATGGTCATAGATCTATGAACAATTCTTCCAAGGTCACTAACAGAAGGTCACTAGTTGACATATTTCTTGTAGTGTAGATCTCCACGGTTTCTCCACGGGTCGTCCTGTTCGAGCCATCTTCGATGCCCCATGTATACGATTTTCCCCGAGCCGCCATCTTTCCTTGACGTTAGCTGTTGAGACGTCATATCATCCATGCACCACGTGCATCCGTAATATCCATGGCACACCTGGCCTGCGGCATATCCGTAACCGAGATAGTCATGCACCGTCATGATCAACGCGGCTCTCATGTAGAAATGCTTGCCTTTGCTGGCGTCCCATGTCTTGGCCGGTGTTTTCCATAACGTGTCTAACTCCTCTTGAAGTAGCCCCAGATACAAATTAATATTATTTCCTGGTTGTTTCGGCCCTTGAATAAGCATGCTCATGTGAATGTACTTCGACTTCATGCACAACCAGGGGGGAGGTTGTACATCCATACAAACATGAGCCATGTGCTATCGTTGGTGTTCTGGTTGCCAAACAGATCCATGCCATCGGTACACGTGCCGAGAACGATGTTCCTTGCATCACATTCGAAATACCGATAGAAGCTGTTCAACGCTCTCCACTGGCTACCATCCTTGACGTGTCTCAGCTTCGGATCATCCCCATCGTCGGGCTTCTTCCTCTCCGCGTGCCAGCGCATTAGCTTTGCTTCCTTCGGATCTACAAAATACCGCTGGAGATGGGGAGTGATTGGTAAGTACCATACAACTTTCTGCGGACATTTCTTCCCGGCCTTCTTGTATCGAGAAGCATTGCACACCGGAGAACTTGTTTTTTCTGCATGCTCCTTCTGATAAATTATGCAATCATTGGTGCATGCATGGTATCTAACGTGCGGCAGATCAAGAGGGCACATGATCTTCTTGGCCTCATCAACACTAGTAGGACATAGATTCCCCGCGGGAAGAACATCCTTTTGGTACTTGAGATGCTCATCGAGGCTAGTGTCGGTCCATTTGTTTTTAGCCTTCGTCTTCAGGAGTAGGAGCATGAAACTCAAGCGGGTCACCACAAGATTGCAACCATCATACAATGGGGTGTTCGAGTCTACCACCGGTTGCTCCAGCTTAGCCCCCTCTCTAGAGGCAGCTCTCTCAGTACTCGTCTCCTTGTGAAGCAGTGGTTGAACATGAGGGTCCTGCACGATTGAACTTAGTACCGACGAACACTGCTGCGTGGAGTCCACGTTCTCTCCGCCGCCATGTCTAGCCCCTTCTCCTCCGCCATGTCCGGCCTCTTCTCCACCGCCATGTCCGGCCTCTTCCCCGCCGCCATTATCGATCATCTCTTCGTCTTGCCCCGTGTCATCATTGCCTGCCCCGTCGGCGTCCTCAACATCGTCATCCTCATCTTCAATTATCCACCGAGTATAGCCATCCATGAAACCATTCATGAGACGGTGTGCTTCAACACGACCATCGCCATAGGGGTCGAGCCAAACTATTCCTTTGCATTTTTGACACGGACATAAAACCTCTGTCCGGTTATTTTCTTTCATGTCCTGCACCGCCGACCGCAACCACCTGTCCACCATCGTTCCACTAACCATCATGAACATCTGCATGGTAATAATAAACAAATTGATTATAAAAATGCGTGCATGCATCAAAGTCATACAAAAATTCAGCATGACCTTCCCTAAAAATAGGACATATAGATCTAGAGTTTGCCCAGAATTTGCCGAAACGGAAATAAATCGACATTTCGGCAAAACATAGGCAACTCAAAAGCACAATTTGGCGTGAACTCATGCCACACACACAATTTCCATCATATTGCCCAATTATCATATCACACACACATACACATATTTCCATTTTGCAAAAGCATGAAATTTTAATCGCCTCTATCTCGAGGTCGAGCACACGGTGGAGATGATGATGTAGGGAGATCAAAAGTGCACAAAGCTTTTCTTGACAAAGATAGATCTAGTTAGGGGGAAAATAGGTCACTTAACTAAATTCTACATCTACCTAGCTAGCTAATTTGGGAGGAGACAACTTCAACTAGTGGAGAGGGAAGGAAAAAGAGAAAGGAGATGCATTAATGGAGGTGGTGTGTAGTTAGCTAGGAGTAATGAAGAGAGAGAAAGGTAGGTAGAAGAGGGAGAGTAATGGGGGGAGAAGTATTGAGGAAGAAGAATGAGAGAGGGAGGATGGTAGGTAGGGGAAAGGGCGGATGGGTGGGTGGAAAAAGATGGTGGGGCCCTGTGACTTAGCAGTAGTGGAGGAGCAAAAACACGCTACTAATAATAGCGTAGCAGCAGCGCATTTTTCTCGCACGCGCTACTGCTAGACGAGGCCACCCGTGTGACAATTTCAAAATTAGCAGCTGCGACCTGAGCAAAAAGCGTGCTACTACTATTTCTGTAGCAGTAGCGCGCCCCGCGACACCGCGCTGCTGCTAAACTTAGGGTGTTGGTTACTGTCGGTGGATTTTTGGCGCAGCGCGGTTTAGCCCTCAAGCGCTACTGCTAAATTCGCATCAGTGGCACTTCTTTTTGTGCCGCGTTGCTGCTAATATTCTGTGTATAAGGTTTTCCCTAGTAGTGATGGGTTGCTAGAGTGACAAAAGCTTAAACCCTAGTTTATGAGTTGCTTCGTAAGGGGCTGATTTGGATCCATATGTTTCATGTTATGGTTAGGTTTACCTTAATACTTCTGTTGTAGTTGCGGATGCTTGCAATAGGGGTTCATCATAAGTGGGATGCTTGTCCAAGGAAGGGCAGTACCCAAGCACCGGTCAAGCCACATATCAAATTATCAAAGTACCGAACGTGAATCATATGAGCGTGATGAAAACTAGCTTGACGATAATTCCCATGTGTCTTCGGTACCATTTTCCTTTATATAAGAGTTTGTCCAGGCTTGTCCTTGCTACAAAAAGGATTGGTCCATCTTGCTGCACCTTATTTACTTTTACTATTTGTTACCCCTTACAAATTACCTTATCACAAAATTACCTGTTACCGATAATTTCAGTGCTTGCAGAGAATACCTTACTGAAAACTGCTTATCATTTCCTTCTGCTCCTCGTTGGGTTCGACACTCTTACTTATAGAAAGGACTACGATATATCACCTATACTTGTGGGTCATCAAGACTCTTTTCTGGCGCCGTTGCCGGGGAGTGAAGCGCCTTTGGTAGTTGGAATTTGGTAAGGAAAAATTTAAATAGTGTGCTGAAATTTACTGTCACTTGTTACTATGGAAAATAATCCTTTGAGGGGCTTGTTCGAGGTATCTTCACCCCGACCAGTAGAGCAAACAGTTGCTCCTCAACCTACTGAACATACTAAAAATGTTTACTTTGAATTCCTTCGGGTATGATAGAGAAACTGCTAGCTAATCCTTTCACAGGTGATGGAACATTACATCCCTATTTGCACCTAATCTATGTGGATGAAGTTTGTGGATTATTCAAGCTTGTAGGTATGCCCGAGGATGTTATCAAGAAGAAGCTCTTCCATTTATATTTTAAGGGAAAGGCATTGACATGGTTTAGGCTATGTGATGATATGGGATCATGGAACTACAACCGATTGAAATTGGAATTTCATCAGAAGTTTTATCCTATGCATCTTGTTCATCGTGAACATAATTATATATATAATTTTCGGCCTCGCGAAGGAGAAAGCATCGCTCAAGATTGGGGGAGGCTTAAGTCAATGTTATATTCATGCCCAAATTATGAGCTCTCAAGATAAATTATTATTCAAAAATTTTATGCTCGGCTTTCTCTCGATAATTCACTCCATGCTCGATACTTATTGTACTGGCTCTTTTATGATGAAGACTATTGAATTCAAATGGGAGTTATTGGAAAGAATTAAACTCAACTCTGAAGATTGGGATCTCGATGAAGGTAAGGATTCAGGTATAATGCCTAAGTTTGATTGTATTAAATCTTTTATGGTTACCGATGCTTTCCATGAATTTAGCAGTAAATATGGACTTGACTCTGAGATAGTAGCTTCTTTCTGTGAATCCTTTGCTACTCATGTTGATCTCCCTAAGGAGAAGTGGTTTAAATATAATCTTCCCATTGAAGTAAAAGTAGTTGCACCTATTAAAGTTGAAGAAAATACTATCACTTATAATGATCCTATTATTCCTACTACTTATGTTGAGAAACCACCTTTTCCTGTTATAATGATTCTGTTGTTCCTACTACTTATATTGAGAAACCACCTTTCCCTGTTAGAATGAAGGATCATGCTAAATCTTCAACTGTGGTTCGTAAGAGTAATACTAGAACACCTACACCCTCTGAGAAAATTAAAGTTGAACATATTGTTGTATGGTTAAAGATCTGTTGGCCGATAATATTGATGGGCATTTTATTTACTTTTGTGATGAATCTGCTAGAATTGCTAGACCCGATACTAAAAATAAACATAGACCTATTGTAGGCATGCCTGTTATTTCTGTTAAAATAGGAGATCCTTGCTATCATGGCTTATGTGATATGGGTGCTAGTGCAAGTGCAATACCTCATTCCTTATATAAAGAAATTATGCATGATATTGCAGCTGCTGAGATAGAGGAAATTGATGTTACAATTAAACTTGCCAATAGAGACACTATTTCACCAGTTGGGATTGTTAGAGATGTTGAAGTCTTGTGTGGGAAAGTTAAATATCCTGCTGATTTTCTTGTTCTTGGTTCCCCACAAGATGATTTTTGCCCCATTATATTTGGTAGACCCTTCTTGAATATTGTTAATGCTAAGATAGACTGCAAAAGGATGTTGTTACTATTGGTTTGGGGGATATGTGTCATGAGTTTAATTTTGCTAAATTTCATAGACAACCCCATGATAAAGAATTGCCTAGTAAAGATGAAATTATTGGTCTTGCTTCTATTGTCATGCCTCCTAGTGATCCTTTAGAACAATATTTGCTAGAGCATGAAAATGATATGTTTATGAATGAAAGAAGGGAAATAGATGAAGTATTCTTTAAACAGGGACCTATTTTGAAAACACAACTTGCCTATTGAAATCCTAGGGGATCCTCCTCCATCCAAGGGTGATCCCATGTTTGAGCTTAAACCTTTACCCGATACTCTTAAATATGCTTATCTTGATGAGAAAGAGATATATCCTGTTATTATTAGTGCTAACCTTTCAGAGCATGAAGAAAAGAAATTATTGAAAACTCTGAAGAAGCACCGTGCTGCTATTGGATATACTCTTGATGATCTTGAGGGCATTAGTCCCACTTTATGCAAGCACAAATTTTTTTGGAGAAAGACTCTAAACCGGTTGTTGATCACCAACGACGGTTAAATCCTAAGATGAAAGAAGTGGTAAGAAAAGAAATATGAAAGCTTCTGGAGGTAGGTATAATTTATCCCGTTGCTGATAGTCAGTGGGTAAGTCCTGTCCATTATGTCCCTAAGAAGGGAGGTATCACTGTTGTTCCTAATGATTAAGATGAATTGATCCCACAAAGAATTTTTACAGGCTATAGAATGGTAATTGATTTTCACAAATTAAATAAAGCTACTAAAAAGATCATTACCCCTTACCTTTTATTGATTAAATGCTATAAAGATTATCCAAACATACACATTTTTTGCTTTCTAGATGGTTATTCTGGTTTCTCTCAAACACCCGTGTTAATAGAGGATCAAGAAAAGACAACTTTTACTTGCCCTTTCGGTACCTTTGCTTATAGACGTATGCCTTTTGGTTTATGCAATGCACCTCCTACCTTTCAAAGATGTATGACTGCTATATTCTCCGACTTCTGTGAAAAGATTGTTAAGGTTTTCATGGATGATTTCTCCGTTTATGGAACTTCTTTTGATGATTGCTTAAGAAACCTTGATCGAGTTTTGCAGAGATGTGAAGAAACTAATCTTGTCTTGAATTGGGAGAAGTGCCACTTTATGGTCAGTGAAGGTATTGTCTTGGGGCATAAAATTTCTGAAAGAGGTATTGAAGTTGATAAAGCTAAAGTTGATGCTATTGAAAAGATGTCATGTCCTAAGGACATCAAAGGTATAAGAAGTTTCCTTGGTCATGCCGGTTTTATAGGAGGTTCATTAAGGACTTCTCTAAAATTTCTAGGCCTCTGACTAATCTCTTGCAAAAAGATGTTCCTTTTGTCTTTGATGATGATTGTGTAGAAGCATTTGAAATACTTAAGAAAGCTTTGATTTCTGCACCTATTGTTCAGCCTCCTGATTGGAATTTACCATTTGAAATTATGTGTGATGCTAGTGATTATGCTGTAGGGGATGTTCTAGGACAAAGAGTTGATAAGAAATTAAATGTTATCCAATATGCTAGTAAGACTCTGGACAGTGCCCAGAGAAATTATGCTACTACTGAAAAAGAATTTTTAGCAGTTGTATTTGCTTGCAATAAGTTCAGACCTTATATTGTTGATTCTAAAGTAACTGTTCACACCGATCATGCTGCTATTAAATATCTTATGGAAAAGAAAGATGCTAAACCTAGACTTATTAGGTGGGTTCTCTTGCTTCAAGAATTTGATTTGAATATTATTGATAGAAAGGGAGCTGAGAACTCCGTTGCAGACAACTTGTCTAGGTTAGAGAATGTTCTTGATGACCCACTACCTATAGATGATAGCTTCCCTGATGAACAATTAGCTGTCATAAATGCTTCTCTTACTGCTCCATGGTATGCTGATTATGCTAATTATATTGTTGCTAAATTTATACCACCTAGTTTCACATACCAACAAAAGAAAAAGTTCATCTATGATTTAAGACATTACTTCTGGGATGACCCACACCTTTATAAAGAAGCAGTAGATGGTGTTATTACACGTTGTGTACCTGAGCATGAACAGGAATAGATCCTACGCAAGTGTCACTCTGAGGCTTATGGAGGACACCATGCTAGAGATAGAACTGCACATAAGGTATTGCAATCTGGTTTTTATTGGCCTACTCTCTTCATGGATGCCCGTAAGTTTGTTTTGTCTTGTGATGAATGTCAAAGAATTGGTAATATTAGTAGATGTCAAGAAATGCCTATGAATTATTCACTTGTTATTGAACCATTTGATGTTTAGGGCTTTGATTATATGGGACCGTTTCCTTCCTCTAATGGGTATACACATATTTTAGTTGTTGTTGATTATGTTACTAAGTGGGTAGAAGCTATTCAAACTAGTAGTGCTGATCATAACACCTCTATTAAGATGCTTATAGAAGTTATTTTTACGAGGTTTGGAGTCCATAGATACTTAATGACTGATGGTGGTTCATATTTTATTCATGGTGCCTTTCGTAAAATGCTTGCTAAGTATGACGTTAATCATAGAATTGAATCCCCATATCATCCATAGTCTAGTGGTCAAGTAGAGTTGAGTAATAGAGAACTTATATTAATTTTGCAAAAGACTGTTAATAGATCTAGAAAGAATTGGTCCAAGAAACTTGATGATGCATTATGGGCTTATAGAACTGCATATAAAAATCCTATGGGTATGTCTCCGTATAAGATGGTTTATGGAAAAGCATGTCACTTACCTCTCGAACTAGAACATAAGGCATATTGGGCCATTAAAGACCTCAATTATGATTTCAAACGTGCCGGTGAGAAGAGGCTTTTTGACCTTAGCTCACTTGATGAATGGAGAACCCAGGCTTATGAGAATGCCAAACTGTTTAAAGAAAAAGTTAAAAGAGGGCATGACAAAAGGATACAAAAATGTGAGTTTAATGTAGGTGATTATGTATTATTATACAACTCTCGTTTAATATTTTCTGCAGGAAAACTCCTCTCAAAATGGGAACGCCCTTACGTCATTGAGGAGGTCTATCGTTCCAGTGCCATAAAAATCAACAACTTCGAAGGCACAAATCTAAGGGTGGTGAACGGTCAAACAATCAAACAATATATCTCAGGTAATCCTACAAATGTTGAAACTAATGTTATCAAAACTATAACCCCGAAGGAATACATAAAGGACACTTTCCAGAATGTTTCAGACTCCGAAAAGGAAGAGGTATGTGGTACGGTAAGTAAACCGACTCCAAAACAGTTCTAATAGCAATTTTTCTCCGTTTTGGAATATTTAAGAAAATAGGAAAATAAGAATCAGTCTGAGAAGGACACGAGGCTTCCACGAGGGTGGAGGGCGCGCCCCGGCCTCGTGGGAACCTCGTGTGCTCTTCGGACTCCGTTTTCTTGCACGATACTTATTTTGGTCAGTAAAAATTCATTATATAATCTCCCTAAGGTTTTGATCACCGTACCACGCAAATATCTCATGCTTTTGTTTTGAGCTGTTTTCTGCCAGGGTTGTCAAGGCTAGGCATCATGTCATCTCCCTCCTCCTCCAACAATGAGGGCAACGATGCTTGGCCAATGAAGATAGAGCTAAAGAGAGAAGAGCCCGAAGAGATCAACAAGGATGATGGGATCAAGAAGGCCATGGGGGATCAAGTTCCGGCAGTAGTAGAAGAAGACATCCTTCAACCTCATCACAATCTCTTTACTCCAACGGAGATTGAAGCTTTCAACATGATTGAGTTAGCTCGCATTCAAAACAAATATCTCACAAGTGAAAATATTTTGTTGAAGGAGCATATCATCGCACTCAAGGGCATTATCCGCAAATTGGAGGATCTCCTATGCTCGATGTGCGACTATCCATCATCACCAACACCTTCTTCACCAACAAACAAGAACTTAGTATCGGGTATGGGCACTCCCCTTAGCAACTGCTGATACATCCATTTTGCATCATGCTTTTATATCGACATTTATTGCATTATGGGCTATTATTACACATTATGTCACAATACTTATGCCTATTCTCTCTTATTTTACAAGGTTTACATGAACAGGGAGAATGTCGGCAGCTGGGATTTTGGGCTGGAAAAGGAGCAAATATTAGAGACCTATTCTGCACAGCTCCAAAAGTCTTGAAACTTCACGGAAGTCATTTTCAGAATATATAAAAATACTGAGCGCAAGAAGTTCCAGAGGGGGGCCACACCCTGGCCACGAGGGTGGGGGGCGCGCCCTACCCCCCTGGTGCCCCCTGCCTCGTGCGCCCCCTGGTGGCCCTCCGATGCCAATCTTCTGCTATATGGAGTCTTTCGTTGAGGAAAAAATCATAAGCAAGCTTTCGGGACAAGACTCCGCCGCCACAAGACGGAACCTTGGCGGAACCAATCTAGGGCTCTGGCGGAGCTGTTCTTCCCGGTGAACTTGCCTCTGGGAGGGGGAAATCATCGCCATTGTCATCACCAACGATCCTCTCATCGGGAGGGGGTCAATCTCCGTCAACATCTTCACCCGCACCATCTCCTCTCAAACCCTAGTTCATCTCTTGTATCCAATTCTTGTCTCTAAGTCTGGGATTGGTACCTGTGGGTTGCTAGTAGTGTTAATTACTCCTTGTAGTTGATGCTAGTTGGTTTATTTGGTGGAAGATCATATGTTCAGATCTTATATACATATTAATACCCCTCTGATTATGAACATGAATATGCTTTGTGAGTAGTTACGTTTGTTCCTGAGGACATGGGAGAAGTCTTGCTATTAGTAGTCATGTGAATTTGGTATTCATTCAATATTTTGATGAGATGTATGTTGTCTCTCCTCTAGTGGTGTTATGTGAACGTCGACTACATGGCACTTCACCATTATTTGGGCCTAGAGGAAGGCATTGGGAAGTAATAAGTAGATGATGGGTTGCTAGAGTGACAGAAGCTTAAACCCTAGTTTATGCATTGCTTCGTAAGGGGCTGATTTGGATCCATATGTTCATGCTATGGTTAGTGACGGTGTCCTGTACTAGGGGGCACTCATCACGTCGTCTCCCGATCAGTTGGATTGGGCCGAGGACCCCCATGGCCGTATAACTCATGGGCCAGTCCGGACAGCTGCCGCATACAAGAAGATTCCACAAGACTTGGTGATCAAGACAAGGACTCCTCCCCACCAGCGTATTCGGCTAGGACTCTGGTGCATTGTATAAACCAGGGCCAGGCTAGTCGATAGATCATATATACAACATACAATCATACCATAGGCTAGCTTCTAGGGTTTAGCCTCTCCGATCTCGTGGTAGATCAACTCTTTTAATACTCATATCATCAAGAATAAATCAAGCAGGACGTAGGGTTTTACCTCCATCAAGAGGGCCCAAACCTGGGTAAAACATCGTGTCCCCTGCCTCCTGTTACCATCCGCCTTAGACGCACAGTTCGGGACCCCCTACCCGAGATCCGCCGTTTTGACACCGACATTGGTGTTTTCATTGAGAGTTCCGCTGTGTGATCGACAAAAGGGTCGATGGCTCGTCTGCAGGTCAACTGCGATGCCGGCATCTTCGTCGCCAGCTCGACTGGTCACCTTGGCTCGACCGAGGACCGTACTCCATCTCCGATCATCTTGTTCGGACAAGGGCCTTCTTCAACACCAACTCCGATCTCTATCAAGATCATGGAGGAATCGTCCATGGAGCTCGGGGGCTCAGCGTCAACATTGCCCTCGGGCGACCGTGCTGTTTTTCTGGACAGCGAACGCGTATCCGCCGCCACCGCCTCCTCGAGTGTCGTTTTAACGATCGCTTCGGTTAAATTGTGCGGGATCGAGTCTACAACAACCCTGGAAAATTTCTTCGAGTTCCGATGGTGGAATCTCTGACAATCTATGATATACCGGAGCCGTGTCAAATCTGAACGAGAATCTGGACGAGTTTAGGGCGTGGTTTCCAGCTTCTAGCTCGGACGTCCTTTGGAATATCAAACCGTTTATCGGCTGCGGAATTCCTATTTCCACCACCTCTCAAAATTTCATCTCGATCCGACCGTCCAAACTCCGGGAACCTTCCGATTAGTGCATCACTTTTCGGATCTGTTTTCTGCGTGAGAACGAATCCAACCCAAAGTTATCTTTTTTATGAACGGGATTTCAGACATCCTTTTTGAAGGAAATTTTGTGTTGGGTATTGTGTTTTGTCCCCAAACACATCCTACTAATTTTGAAGTCTTTTCCAATAAGATCTTCACCATCACATTGGTGTCAAACCAGCCTGACAATGTTGCTCTACGGCTGCCGACCTGCGCTAGACATGTCGTCACTTTGTTGAGCCGAGCTCAACTTCTTCGGATCATCATCTCGACAAGCCGAACAACAGTCCGAAATCGCGAAGGATGAATCATCACCAACATCGCCGCCCCACGGATTACACGGAGCGGGCATACCGGCATCGCCGCACGGTCACTTCATCAAGCCGGCGTCGACCACGTCATGACCTGCATCGGCAGGGCCGCACGGTTGCTCCTTCAATCCGGTGTCCATCACACCGACCTACTTCGACTCATCGGTTGACATCGAGGCTTCGACATCTCGGCTGGACTGGGGGCTTCGCCATCTCTTCATCAACCTATACTCCGGCGACTTCGGCGTCACTAGCCGACCAGCTCCGTCACGTTAGCTGGACCGAGGGCTTTGCCTCGGCGAGCCAACCTTTGTCAGCATCGCCGTGCCGTCGCTTTATCGCCCATCAGGTAATGGGTGTGCGGATCGAGTCCCGATTTTGGGAATCACCTTTCTTCGTATTGCTACAACAAATAAACCAGGCGCTATTAATCCTAGTATTTTTTTGCTTGTTTGGGTTCATTTTTCCCACGGAATTATTACTCTGGTTTGTTCATCATATGTACGCAGGTCTATCAAATGGTGGCCGCATTAAGGACGATCGCATGGTGGTTCGGTCAGTTTCCGTACATAGTCCGGCGAACGCCGCATCCGGAACTCGGATCGACCTGTGAATTCAGACTTTGCCACGCCTTTACCGCATCACGCTGATGCCCCACATCGACATTGACTTCGGTGCCAGGCCATATTTCTTTTATTACTCACTTTGCATAAATTATTTATTATGCAACGATTTTTTTTAATTATTATTACTATTATCTCCGGTTTGCACTATTTTTTGTGCATAGGAAAATGATCCAGCCGGACTATATCCTTTGGCGTCACCTCGGCTGGATGGGGGGCTTCGTCAACACTTCATTAGCCCATGCCGGGGACTTCGGTATCAATCTACCGGCCTGCATTAGCCGTGCTATGTCACCACTTCGGCGTGCCGAGCTCTTTGCTCCGCCACCTCGGGATGGGCTTGGGGGATGGAACCTTGTCCCGTATCAAGCTCGGACCACGTCGTCAATACCGAACACATTAACCAGCTAAGTTGCCTTCATGCCCCAAGTTTTAAATTTTTAACTTGTGTTCGGCTTGACCAAGCATTATACTTTTTTAGAAAAAAGTCGCTTGTAAAAAAATTTCCTTGTCCAAACTTTGTTTGTGACACACAAATTCGAATACCCCGTTTACTTGGGGGCTTCCTTTATGAAGCTTTTCTTCTTGCATACGATTATACTTGTACGTCTTCGTTCCTTGTTCGTGTATTACGCCACAATATGCACCATGTTGACTTAAGTGATTTGCAAGCTGGGTTGCCTGGCTCCTGTGCTTACCCCTACGTTCCCGATTGTTCGGCTAGGGAGTAAATGGAGCACCTCTGCGATTGTCACGATCGGGTCATCCGAGCCGGACCTCAGACTGGGTGAAGCTGAAAGCTAGTGCTCTTATTGTTTTCAATTATGGTCGGCACACAACGGAACTCATGAGTACAAAAAATCTATTGCACAAGTCTCATAGTAACAATGAGCACCGAAGAAAGGTATCGGTGGGGGTACTATTTTCTTCGAAGATGCTTCTTACACTTCGTCAGTAATATAGCATAAGTTACCTGAGCGCGCTTTGTCTGTTACAGCCTTATGGCCTGATTGCCTGGTTATCGGAAACACCGTCGATATTCTCGACAGGTGGAGTACATAACACTTTTCGGTCCTTGACCGAAGAGGGAGAAGCCGACGGTCGGTTAAGACGCGTATAAAGTTCAGGTGAACATAGATATGATATAAGTACTTTGGTACATACAATCATTATACATAAAATTCTTTTACCCAAGTCACTTGGGGGCTCTTAAATTTATATGAGCCGTTTTATAATAAGTGTTTTTCTTCTTGGTCATTGCAAAGTTTTATTACTATTTATCACTCCTTTTTTCGACACGAGTGTGTGGTCACTAGCCAGGGAGCCTAATTTCTCTCTCAAGCCGCTCGAGTTTTAGTTCTCTAAACTGGCCTAATGAGAAGTACTCCGCCTTCGGGATAGGAGGTTGAAGCCGTAGGATGACCCGCTTGAAGTCTTGAGATAGGATGTTTCATGTTAAAGCACGATAGAAGCACCCTTTTTTTTTCTGAAGTCCAATTTTCGGATTGGCACCGAACACTTGATCTAGTTCGGACATTAAACTTTTGAATAAGTTTTTTGGCTTTTTGAGCCTATGGCACTTTTAAACTATTTGTGCGTTTCCAGCATTAGTCTCGAAGTGCAACGCCAGACACCTTTAGGGATTCGGCAAAAACATTCTCGGATATTGCTATATATGCATCGGTTTCGAATTGTGTCTTCGATCAATAGTTGGGTTGCCCGGCTCCTATGCTTTCCTCCTATGTTCCGCTTTGTTCGGCTAGGTGTGCAAAAGGAGAACCACTGCGATTGTGCTTCCATCTTGCATGGTCAAGCATCTTAGTGGAGAAAGTCGAAAACTGACTGTCACAATAGGCGTAAACTGGTCAGCGATCCGATGACTATATTAAATGGCGGGCCGTTCATAACATTGGCCGAAGTGTTTACGGCTTAACCTCGGATGTCGCCGAACAGTAACCGGGGGCTCATAGCTAGCTTCCCTAGTTTAAAGCTCCTATGACTAAGAGAAAGTTTTAAAGCCTGCATATCTGATTGCCTCGTTTCCGCTAACACAACCGCCTTCGGGCACCGAGACGTCGGCTAAGGGTTGCTTTGTTATTGCAGAAACACCCTACGTAGTATCTACCAAGGGGTAGAAGCCGACGATGGGCCACTTTCAAATGATAAACGGTCACAATGGAGTCAAAATAATGATGTAAAGTACTTGGATACATAGAATCATTACACATAATCTGTGATTTTACTCTGGATATCGATCCTTAATTCGGCCACCTGTGCCCACATTAAGGCTCCGGGGCTACTGGGCTTTGTGCTTATTATTTACAAATATTAAAGGGGCACATCGATCCCCTAATCTGGTGTTGCCACCTGACTAGTGTCTCGGGGGCTACAGCATTGCCTATTCAATGCAGAAAATTCAAAGGGCTCAGTGTTCGGCTTGATCGAACTATGGCAAGCGCGTCTTCGGATAGCAATAAGTACCATCTGGACCTATCTGGCATCAAGCTATGTATCACGGCGACTTCTCATGACCCTCTCTTAGGGGCGCGTTCGCCGATCACTATTATCTCTAATATATTACACTGCGTTTTTATTCCTATGTATGCTACCGAGCTAGGAGTTGATCTTCAGGCCGATTTCGCGCATCGACCTAAGTCTCAGGGGCTACTAGGAACAGCGGTTTTATGCTTGCCTTCAGGTGCATCTCGGGTTTTAGACTGATACACACCTTGAGGGCTACTGGATATACAACGGCAGAGAATAAACTGCACCAGTTAAAAATATTCACAATAAATCAGCCCGCGGTCGGGGTGGTGCACCGCCTTGGAAGCAGTCCCGCATAAAGCTCGGGAGCTACCGGCTAGCACCATAGAGGGAATTTCCGACATTAAGCTCGGCTAAAATCCTTCAACTTTTTTGGACCAAGATGATCTATGACTTCTTGGATATAGTCCGGCGTTGGAGCTCGGATACAGTTCGGCGTTGGAGCTCGGAAGCAGTCCGGCATTGGTGCTCGGCTGCAAAAGATACCTGGAATGCAGTCCGGCGTTAGAGCTCGGATGCAAGAGGACACTGCCTCCCGGGAAAAACTTCAAACCCGAGGTATGGCATAAAAATAACAAGGCGTTGATAAAGGCCGGAAACTTAAAGGGGCTCCTCGGATACCCGACGTGTAAACTCGTCGGATGCACTTCGGCGATCCTCAAGATCGAAGATAAGAAGATTTGTTGAACCAGTTTTCAAGACCGACGACCGAAGATGAAGAGCAGTTCGGAAGAATCGAGGAGCGTCCCTAACTTGAAGACCGGTTCAGGGGGCTACTGACGGTGTCCTGGACTAGGGGGCACTCATCACGTCGTCTCCCGGTCAGTTGGATTGGGCCGAGGACCCCCATGGCCGTATAACTCATGGGCCAGGACGCGACAGCTGCCTCATACAAGAAGATTCCACAAGACTTGGTGATCAAGACAAGGACTCCTCCCCATCGGCATATTCGTCTAGGACTCTTGTTATCCTAGGCCTCTGGTGCATTATATAAACCAGGGCCAGGCTAGTTGATAGATCATATATACAACATACAATCATACCATAGGCTAGCTTCTAGGGTTTAGCATCTCCGATCTCGTGGTAGATCAACTCTTGTAATACTCATATCATCAAGAATAAATCAAGCAGGCCGTAGGGTTTTACCTCCATCAAGAGGGCCTGAACCTGGGTAAAACATCGTGTCCCCTGCCTCCTGTTACCATCCGCCTTAGACGCACAGTTCAGGACCCCCTACCCGAGATCCGCCGGTTTTGACACCGACAGTTAGGTTTACCTTAATACTTTTATTGTAGTTGCAGATGCTTGCAATAGAGGTTAATCATAAGGTGGATGCTTATCCAGGTAAGGACAACACCCAAGCACCGGTCCACCCACGTATCAAATTATCAAAGTACCGAACGCGAATCATATGATCGTGAGGAAAACTAGCTTGACGATAATTCCCATGTGTCCTCGGGAGCACTTTTCTCTATATAAGAGTTTGTCCTGGCTTGTCCTTTGCTACAAAAAGGATTGGGCCACCTTGCAGCAATTTATTTACTTTTTTACTTGTTGCTCGTTACAAATTATCTTATCACAAAACTATCTATTACCTATAATTTCAGTGCTTGCAGAGAATACCTTGCTGAAAACCGCTTATCATTTCCTTCTGCTCCTTGTTGGGTTCGACACTCTCACTTATCGAAAGGACTATGATAGATCCCCTATACTTGTGGGTCATCAAGACTCTTTTCTGGCGCCATTGCTGGGGAGTGAAGCGCCTTTGGTAGGTGGAAAAAAATTTGGTAAGGAAAAATGTATATAGTGTGCTGAAATTTACTGTCACTTGTTACTATGGAAAGTAATCCTCTGAGGGGCTTGTTCGGGGTATCTTCACCCCGACCAGTAGAGCATAAAGTTGCTCCTCAACCTACTGAACCTACTGAAAATGAAAATGTCTACTTTGAAATTCCTTCGGGTATGATAGAAAAACTGCTAGCTAATCCTTTTGCAGGAGATGGAACATTACATATAATGAGCACCTAATATATGTGGATGAAGTTTGTTGATTATTTAAGCTTGCAGGTATGCCCGATGATGTTATCAAGAAGAAGGTCTCCCCTTTATCTTTGGAGGGAGACGCATTGACATGGTATAGGCTATGTGATGATATGGGATCATGGAACTACAAATGATTGAAATTGGAATTTCATCAGAAGCTTTATCCTATGCATCTTGTTCATCGTGATCGTAATTATATATATATATAATTGTTGGCCTCGTGAAGGAGAAAGCATCGCTCAAGTTTGGGGGAGGCTTAAATCAATGTTATATTGATGCCCCAATCATGATCTCTCAAGATAAATGATTATTTAAAAATTTTATGCACGGCTTTCTGATAACAACTGCACCATGCTCGATACTTCTTGTGCTGGCTCTTTTATGATGAAGACTATTGATTTCAAATGGGATTTATTGGAAAGAATTAAACGCAACTGTGAAGATTGGGATCTCGACGAAGGTAAGGAGTCAGGTATGGCACGTAAGTTTGATTGTGTTAAATCTTTTATGGATACCGATGTTTTCCGTAAATTTAGCACTAAATATGGACTTGACTCTGAAATAGTAGCTTCTTTTTGTGAATCTTTTGCTACTCATATTGATCACCCTAAACAGAAGTGGTTTAAGTATCATCCTCCCATAGAAGTAAAAGTAGCTGCACCTATTAATGTTGAAGAAAAGACTATCACTTATAATGATCCTATTGTTCCTACTGCTTATGTTGAGAAACCACCTTTCCCTGCTAGGACAAAAGATCATGCTAAAGCTTCAACTGTGGTTCGTAAAAGCAATATTAGAACCTATATACCTCCTGAACAAGTTAAAGTTGAACCTAATATTGCTATTATTAAGGATCTCTTGGCTGATAATATTGATGGGCATGTTATTTATTTCTGCGATGAAACTGCTAGAATTGCTAAACCTTGTGCTAAAGATAAACATAGACATGTGGTAGGCATGCATGTTATTTCTGTTAAAATAGGAGATCATTGTTATCATGGCTTGTGTGATATGGGTGCTAGTGCTAGTGCAATACCTATTGACTTATACAAAGAAATTATGCATGACATTGCACCTGCTGAGTTAGAAGATATTGATGTCACAATTAAACTTGCCAATAGAGATACTATTTCTCCAATTGGGATTGTTAGAGATGTTGAAGTCTTGTGTGGGAAAACTAAATATCCTGCTGATTTTCTTGTTCTTGGTTCCCCACAAGATAGCTTTTGTCCCATTATATTTGGTAGACCCTTCTTAAACACTGTTAATGCTAGGATAGACTGCTAAAAGGATGTTATTACTATTGGTTTAGGTGATATGTCTCATGAGTTCAACTTTTCTAAATTTCGTAGAAAACACCGTGAAGAGGAATTGCCTAGTAAAGATGAAATTATTGGTCTTGCTTCTATTGCCGTACCTCCTAATGATCCTTTAGAGCAATATTTGCTAGACCATGAAAATGATATGTTTATGAATGAAAGAAGGGAAATAGATGAAGTGTTCTTTAAACAGGGACCTATTCTGAAACACAACTTTCCTGTTGAAATCTTAGGGGATCCTCCTCCACCCAAGGGTGATCCCGTGTTTGAGCTTAAACCATTGCCTGATACTCTTAATTATGCTTATCTTGATGAAAATAAGATATATCTTGTTATTATTAGTGCTAACCTTTCAAAGAAGGAGGAAGAAATATTATTGAGAACTCTGAAGAAGCACCGTGCTGCTATTGGACATAATCTTGATGATCTTAAGGGCATTAGTCCCACTCTATGTCAACACAAAATAAATTTGGAAAAAGATGCCAAACCAGTTATGGATCACCAACGACGACTGAATCCTAAGATGAAAGAAGTGGTAAGAAAAGAAATACTAAAGCTCCTCGAGGCAGATAAAATTTATCTCGTTGCTGATAGTCAGTGGGTAAGTCATGTCCATTGTGTTCCTAAGAAGGGAGGTATTACTATCGTTCCTAATGATAAAGACGAATTGATTCTGCAAAGAATTATTACAGGTTATAGGATGGTAATTGATTTCCGCAAATTAAATAAAGCTACTAAAAAAGATCATTACCCCTTACCTTTTATTGATCAAATGCTAGAAAGATTATCCAAACATACACATTTTGGCTTTCTAGATGGTTATTCTGGTTTCTCCCAAATACCTGTGTCAGCTGATGACCATTCTAAGACCACTTTTACTTGCCCTTTCGGTACTTTTGCTTATAGACGTATGCCTTTTGGTTTATGTAATGCACCTGCTACCTTTCAAAGATGCATGATGGCTATATTTTTTGATTTTTGTGAAAAGATATGTGAGGTATTCATGGATGATTTCTCCGTTTATGGATCCTCTTTTGATGACTGCTTAAGCAACCTTGATCGAGTTTTGCAGAGATGTGAAGAAACTAAGCTTGTCTTGAATTGGGAGAAATGCCACTTTATGGTTAACTAGTCGCCAACCCGTGCATTCGCACGGTCTAGTTTGGTAAGCTACTACTTTAACTTTCCTATATTATAATATATGGAACGCAATTTTTAGACTAATTTTATTTGTGTTGGAAAAGTTTCATTTTGTCTTCTATTTGGTTTAATATCCAAATCTTTTCATACTAAAAATGAAAAATGTATATAAATAATATAATATGAAATGAAGCATATACTGATCTTTCCCTATTTAGATAAGAAATTGAACTACTTAGGACTTCCAAATATTGAAAATAATTTCTTCTTATTGTCCGTTCACCTATCACCTATACCGACCAAACTGAACTTTGAATCATGATATTTACCAATACTAATACATTATTTATAAAACAAACTTTATTTTTTGGCCATGCCACAGTATGTATGTAGTTACTACCAATTAACATGCATATTACTATCAAAAACTTCTAAACTTCTAATACCAAGATATAATGATATATACACCGGTACATATATATGTACAGGAACAGAAAAATGAATCTGACTCAGATTATTACACTGTATTTAACTTGGGCTCCAATCCAGGAATTCATATTCTGATAGACGGGCTCCATCTCATTGAAACTTAATCACTTCCGGAACAAATCTGAACGGGGAAGATTGAAAAAAGATGGAACTTTGTTTTTCATATTGAGATCAATTCTCATCCATACATATTTTTCTTCTTGTATGTCCGATTTACCATTAAACATGGTACAGTCCGATCGCATCCAATCGCATCCAACTGGAGTTACGTCAGGTGTATTGGTGTTGACTACAATTGAATAATATTCTTACTTTTGCATATGTTTGGTTTAATGGGCAATAATTTGATTATGTAGATAAATCTTAAACCACACATGTTGACAATAGTCGTCTTCACTTTAAACCGGGCATGCATTCATCACAACTTTAACCTAAATTAACTTACTAAGTTAACATGCATGGACGGACGTGAAGGTCAATCCTTGCTTGTAAGCAGTGCAAATTCTGTAGTACAACCGTCTGATTGAATTTTTTTGGGGAGAAAATGGCCAAGTCTAATATGAGCCTCCGATGCATTAGGCAACGTATTTGCGACATGGTGACTGATGACATGCATAGCTCTGCTACATAGTTCTGCTTCAACTCGGTCTCCAACTGCACTGCCAAAAAATGTTAATTAGAATAATTGGGTGGATAAGGTTCTTAGCCATAAATTTTACAGCTCCATCCATGTGAACAATGTACATAACATGAGAGCATTTTTCTGTCAGCGTGCAAAGTCTATCGCTTGAGATATGAGTAGTTACCTCTGTCCAACAATGATGCTAGCTCGGGGAAATCATTTTTGCCACCTAGAGACAACCATAGACAGCAATTTATGGGCTCACCAATCAACTGGCCGCCCTTAGAGAAATAACTGGAAACATGGAAAACATACATAACTTAGATTGAAATAACTCTGGGGAGAAAAAATCAACCGCATATTCATGGTCAATGTGAAAGGAAAAATGAATCTGTTGAAATCCTTAAAGAAACATGAAACTATGAAAGATTCAGGAAGATCACAGAATGCGAGAAACACAATCCACATATAAGTACAACATAAGAGACAGTCAAGGTTGAAGGCTTATTCAAAATGAATTGAATTGACTTACATAAAAACCAAACAATAAATTATGCTCCCCTAAACTAACATAATTGTTATCAAATTATAAAAATCAGTACAATGGGAAAACATCAAAACAAAAATCGAAGAATGAAAACAACAGACTCTGGTATGGAATCAATATATGTACGTGATGCCCTGGCAAGCCACATGTACGCCTAGATCCAGAACACTACAGGCTGACTACACCGGTGATGGGAAGCTTGGAATAATGTAGTGAGCGCACGTGCCTTTTCATTGGCATTTCATGTCGAACGTCCATGCAACGATGGCGTTCCAGCAAAGAAGTAGCAGAGTGATAAACTCGCCATCACGACGGTGGCCAACAGCAATGGCTGTCAAGCAAATATTGGATTGAGTGTAACTTGCACGGATTAGTAACATCATAGAGTTTTACATGCAGCTAAGCCAACATAGTGTCATATAATGCAACTAAACCAACAGACTACAATGACGACTCATAGTACCATGTTTGTGTTGGCAAATCACCTCCTCCATTAATTGGGGTTTATTGCATCATCATGTCGCACACCACTGTTTTAAACGTTATACTGCAAAATAAGGAAAAAAGTATAACTTGAATCTGACAATTTAAGGAATACACAAAGATTAACTGGTAAAAGAACACAAAATTCTCAAGATTTGTACCACTTGGTTAGTGTCGAGGGAAGCTGCTACCAAATCCACCAATATTAATTTGAGAGAAGAGAGTAAAAACAATAATCCACTCATTGTATTTGCACTATATAAGAAATATATTTGATCTAGCCAATGGAACAATTATAGCAACAGACCAGAAACAACGTTGGCATGGAGTGGGAGAATCTTGACCAGCGCTGATGGGTATAATTTGTCTGCTCTGACCTGATGTCCATGGGCCATCCAAAAACTGTACGTGGTAAGGGAAAGGATCCAATCCATGGTGAGCACAACAATATGAGATGACAGGATAGAGGAAAATTTGAATCCAAAAGAAAAAGGCATGGTTAATTCAATCATAGACCTGCAAAAAAATCAGAATAAATAGTATGAAAAAATTAATCTGATACAGGTGAGGAACATTATTTTGATGCAAAAAGCTCATTAAGCAAACGGAATCCATGCCTTTTGTGAGAGAGACGACCCATTTGTTCTCCATCAGGGCAAAGAGTGATAATCGAGAGGAAGAGCCTATGGATTATGGGTATAGTTGGTGTGCTCTGACCTGATCTCCATGAGGTAACCAAAAAACTATACCTGATAGGATTCAGGAGCAAATCTTTGGAGAGGAGAAACTAAGAGAATACACGATATAGAAAAGATTGAATGTGAATCAAAAGAAAAAGTCAAGGTCAATGCTACTGTAAGCCTGCAAGAAAACAAATTCTGTGAAAATACGATTCTGATGCACATGAGTAAAATTATTTGATCCAAAAAGCTTCTCGACCACATTGAATCCATGTCTTCTGTTTGATAGAGTAGATCCAATTGTTTTCCATTGCTAGCGGGGGAGGATAATCAAGAGGAAGAGAGAAGGCAACCTGACTATTGGAGATAATCCATTTATTTTCCATTGGGGTGTGGGATCGAGAGGAAGAAACCATGGATGGATTTCTGTTCCAGTTGGGGAGAGAGAGATAAGGGGGATATGGTGGGAGGGGAGAGGAGAAAGATATTCTGTTCCAGTTAGGGAGAGAGAGATAAGGGAGAGATTGTGGGAGGGGAGAGGAGGAAGATATCATCCCGTGTAGTACGTGTATACTACATTTTTTTAGGTTTTCTTCTTTTTTGACGTGACTTTTCCTTTTGAGTTGGAATTCTACGTAGTCAATTAGATGAAGATATCTATAAAAATTAGAAGAAGATATGCTGGTGTCGTACATGATTAAATAGAAAATTTTATTTTTATGGGTCTCTGTTAGACAAAGAAAATTTTGGACTACATTTTTTCACCCATAATTATATGAGTAGATCTGAACCGTAATAATTCGGTCCCACCAGATTAACGGCTCCTAATTTCTAATTAACATGGGAATTTCTAGGGATTCTGTAATTAGTATAGGTATAGATGAAGGTATTGTCTTGGGGCACAAGATTTTTGAAAGAGGCATTGAAGTTGATAAAACTAAAGTTGATGTTATTGAAAAGATGCAGTGTCCCAAGGACATTAAAGGTATAAGAAGTTTCCTTGGTCATGCCTGCTTTTATAGGAGGTTCATTAGGGACATCTCAAAAATTTCTCGGCCTCTGAGTAATTTATTAGAAAAAGATATACCATTCGTCTTTGATGATGATTGTGTAGAAGTCTTTGAAATACTTAAGAAAGCATTAATCTCTGCACCTATTGTTCAGCCACCTGATTGGAATTTACCTTTTGAAATTATGTGTGATGCTAGTGATTGTGCTATAGGTGCTATTCTAGGGCAAAGAGTTGATAAGAAATTAAATGTTATTCAATATGCTAGTAAAACTCTAGACAATGCTCAGAGAAACTATGCCACTACTGAAAAAGATTTTTTAGCAGTTGTATTTACTTGTGATAAGTTCAGACCTTATATTGTTGATTCTAAAGTAACTATTCACACAGATCATGCTGCTATTAAATATCTTATGGAGAAGAAAGATGCTAAACCTAGACTTATTAGATGGGTTCTCTTGCTACAAGAATTTGATTTGCATATTATTGATAGAAAGGGACCTGAGAACCCCGTTGCAGACAACTTGTCTAGGTTAGAAAATGTTCTTGATGACCCACTACCTATTGATGATAGCTTTCCCGATGAACAACTAAATATCATAAATGCTTCCCACACTGCTCCATGGTATGCTAATTATGCTAATTACATTGTTGCTATATTTATACCACCTATTTTCACATACCAGCAAAAGAAAAAGTTTTTCTATGATTTAAGACATTACTTTTGGGTTGACCCACATCTTTATAAAGAAGGAGTAGATGGTGCTATTAGACATTGTGTACGTGAGCATGAACAGGAACAGATCGTACTCAAGTGTCACTCCGAAGCTTATGGAGGACACCACGCTGGAGATAGGACTGCACATAAGGTATTGCAATCCGGTTTTTATTGGCGTACTCTCTTCAAGGATGCCCGTAAGTTTATCTTATCTTGTGATGAATGTCAAAGAATTGGTAATATTAGTAGGTGTCAAGAAATGCATATGAATTATTCACTTGCTATTGAACCATTCGATGTTTGGGGCTTTGATTATATGGGACCTTTTCCTGCCTCTAATGGATATACACATATTTTAGTTGTTGTTGATTACGTTACTAAGTGGGTAGAAGCTATTCCAACTAGTACTGCTAATCATAACACCTCTATTAAGATTCTTAAAGAAGTTATTTTTCCGAGGTTTGGAGTCCTAGATATTTAATGACTGATGGTGGTTCACATTTTATTCATGGTGCTTTCCGTAAAATGCTTGCTAAGTATGATGTTAATCAGAGAATTGCATCTCCTTATCACCCATAGTCTAGTGGTCAAGTAGAATGGAGTAATAGAGAACTCAAATTAATTTTGAAAAGACTGTTAATAGATCTAGAAATAATTGGTCCAAGAAAATTGATGATGCATTATGGGCCTATAGAACTGCATATAAGAATCCTATGGGTATGTCTCTGTTTAAATTGTTTTATGGAAAAGCATGTCACTTACCTTTCGAACTAGAACATAAGGCTTATTGGGCTATTAAAGAGCTCAATTATGATTTCCATCTTGCCGGTGAGAAAAGGTTATTTGACATTAGCTCACTTGATGAATGGAGAACCCAAGCCTATGAGAATGCCAAATTGTTTAAAGAAAAGGTTCAAAGATGGCATGACAAAAGGATACAAAAGCGTGAGTTTAATGTAGGTGATTATGTATTGCTATACAACTCTCGTTTAAGATTTTTTGCGGGAAAGATTCTCTCTAAATGGGAAGGTCCTTACGTTATCGAGGAGGTCTATCATTCCAGTGCCATAAAAATCAACAACTTCGAAGGCACAAACCCGAAAGGGGTGAACGGTCAAAGAATCAAACATTATATCTCAGGTAATCCTATAAATGTTGAAACCAATATTATTGAAACCGTAACCCCGGAGGAATACATAAGGGACACTTTCCGGAAAGTTTCAGACTCCGAAAAGGAATAGGTATGTGGTACGGTAAGTAAACCGACTCCAAAACAGTTCTAATGGCAATTTTTCTCCATTTTGGAACATTTTGAAAAATAGAAAATTAAGAAGCAGTCCGGGAAGGACACGAGGGCTCCACGAGGGTGGAGGGCGCGCCCTACCCCCTGGGCACGCCCCCCTGCCTCGTGGGCCCCTCGTGTGCTCTCCGGACTCCGTTTTCTTGCACGTTACATATTTTGGTCGGTAAAAATTCATTATATAATCTCCCGAAGGTTTTGACCACCGTATCACGCAAAAATATCATGTTCTTGTTTTGAGCTGTTTTCTGCCAGGGTTGTCAAAGCCAAGCATCATGTCGTCTCCCTCCTCCTCCAACAATGAGGGCAACGATGCTTGGCTAATGAAGATAGAGCTGAAGAGAGAAGAACCCATGGAAATCAACAAGGATGAAGGGATCAAGAAGGCTACGGAGGACCAAGTTCCGGCAATAGAAGACATCCTTCAACTTGATCACAATCTTCTTACCCCAACTGAGATCGAAGCTTTCAAGATCATTGAGTTAGCTCGTATACAAAATAAGTATCTCAAACGTGAAAATATTTTGTTGAAGGAGCATATCATCGCACTCAAGGGCATTATCCGCAAGTTGGAAGATCTCCTACGCTCGATGTGCGACTATCCAGCATCAACAACTCCATCTTCTTCACCAACAAAGGAGACATAATCACATGGGTATGGGCACTCCCCTTGGCAACTGCCAAGCTTGGGGGAGTGCCCCGGTATCGTATCACCATCACTTTTATCTTTACCATTTTTCTTAGTTCGATCCTTTTGGTAATATCTTGATCTAGTAGCATAAAGTTTTAGTATGATCTAGTTGTGAGTTTTGCTTTATGATCCTCCTATGTAATCAAGTCCGTGAGCTATATATAATAAAGATTAGTGTTGAGTCAAGGGCTTGATTATTTTTCCATAATCTTGAGTGAATAAAAGAAAAGAAATAAAAAGAAACACATAGATCATTTGGATCGTATGGAGAGTAATGAGCTCACATAGAAAGAGTATGATGAATAAAAGTTGTTGAGAGTTGACAAACATAGTTTTGGTCATCGTTGCAATTATTAGGAAGTGATAAAGAAAGAGAGGTCTTCACATATAAATACACTATCTTGGACATCTTTTATGATTGTGAGAACTCATTAAAATATGACATGCTAAAGAGTTGACGTTGGACAAGGAAGACAACATAATGGGTTATGTTTTCTTACATCTAATATAAATTATATTGTCATGGATCATCCAACATGATTGAGCTTGCCTTTCCCCCTGATGCTAGCCAAATTCTTTGCACCGAGTAGAGATACTAGTTGTGCTTCCAAACACCCTTAAACCAGTTTTGCCATGAGAGTCCACCATACCTAACTATGGATTGAGTAAGATCGCTCAAGTAAGTTGTCATCGGTGCAAGCAATAAAAATTTCCCTCTAAATATGTATGACATATTAGTGTGGGAGAAAATAAGCTTTATACGATCGTGTGATACGGAAGAAATAAAAGCGAGGGACTGCATAATAAAGGACCGCATCACAAGTGGCAATATAAAGTGACGTTCTTTCGCATTATGATTTTGTGCATCCAACCAGAAAACCTCATGACAACATCTGCTTCCCTCTGCGAAGGGCCTATCTTTTACTTTTATCTCCTACCTTGCATAGGAGTCATGGTGATCTTCACCCTTCCTTTTTACTCTTTTGGCAAGCACAACATGTTGGAAAGATCCTGGTATATATGACTAATTGGATGTGAGTTTTCATGAACTATTATTGTTGACATTACCCTTGAGGAAAAACGTTGGGAGGCAAAACTATAAGCCCCTATCTTTCTCCGTGTCTGGTTAAAACTCCATACCCATAAGTATTCCGTGAGTGTTAGCAATTGTGAAAGACTATATGATAGTTGAGTATGTGGACTTGCTGAAAAGCTCTTACATGGACTCTTTCCTATGTTATGATAAATTGCAATTGCTCCAATGACTGAGATTATTGTTTGTTAGTTTTCAATGAAGTTTATGATTCATACTTGAAATTGTGATTGAATTGTTACTCTAGCAGAAGAGATCATATGACAAAAATTATATAAGTTGTTGTTCTAAGAATGATCATGATGCACTCATGTCCGTATTTTATTTTTATCGACACCTCTATGTCTAAACATGTGGACATATTTTTCGATTTCGGCTTTCACGCTTGAGGACAAGCCAGGTCTAAGCTTGGGGGAGTTGATACGTCCATTTTGCATCATGCTTTTATATCGATATTTATTGCATTATGGGTTGTTGATACACATTATGTCACAATACTTATGCCTATTCTCTCTTATTTTACAAGGTTTACATGAAGAGGGAGAATGCCTGCAGCTGGGATTCTGGGCTGGAAAAGGAGCAAATATTAGAGACATATTCTGCACAGCTCCAAAAGTCCTGAAACTTCACGGAAGTCATTTTCAGAATATATAAAAAATACTGAGCACAAGAAGTTCCAGAGGGGGGCCACACCCTGGCCACGAGGGTGGGGGGTGCGCCCTACCCCCTTGGGCGCGCCCGCTGCCTCGTGGGCACCCTGGTGGCCCTCCGATGCCCATCTTCTACTATATGGAGTCTTTCGTTGACGAAAAAATCATAAGAAAGCTTTCGAGACGAGACTCCGCCGCCACGAGGCAGAACCTTGGCGGAACCAATCTAGGGCTCTGGCGGAGCTGTTCTGCCGGGGATAATTCCCTCCGGGAGGGGGAAATCTGTTGGGGAACATAGTAATTTCAAAAAAATTCCTACGCACACTCAAGATAATGGTGATGCATAGCAACGAGGGGAGAGAATGATCTACGTACCCTTGTAGATCGCAACGGAAGCGTTGACACAACGTAGAGGAAGTAGTCGTACATCTTCTTCCCGATCCGACCGATCCAAGTACCATTACTCCGGCACCTCCGAGTTCTTAGCACACGTACAGCTCGATGACGCTCCCCGGGCTCCGATCCAGCAAAGCTACAGGGATGAGTTCCGTCAGCACGACGGCGTGGTGACGATCTTGATGTTCTACCGACGTAGGGCTTCGCCTAAGCACTACAACGATATGATCGAGGTGGAATATGGTGGCAGGAGGCACCGCACACGGCTAAGGAACGATCTCAATGATCAACTTTTGTGTTCTAGGGTGCCCCCTTCCCCCGTATATAAAGGATCCAAGGGGGAGGGGCTGGCCGGCCAAGGAGGGTGCGCCAGGAGAGTCCTACTCCCTCTGGGAGTAGGATCCCCCCCCCAATCCTAGTTGGAATAGGATTCCTCGAGGGGGGAAAGAGAGAGAGGGGGCCGGCCACCTCTCCTAGTCCTAATAGGACTAGGGGAAGGGGGGAGGCGCACAGACACCTTGGGCTTCCCCTTTCTCCTTTCCACTAAATCCCACTAAGGCCCATATAGCTCCCGGGGGGTTCCGGTAACCTCCCGGTACTCCGGTAAAATCCCGATTTCACCCGGAACACTTCCGATATCCAAACATAGGCTTCCAATATATGAATCTTTATGTTTCGACCATTTCGAGACTCCTCGTCATGTTCGTGATCACATCCGGGACTCCGAACAACCTTCGGTACATCAAAAATGCATAAACTCATAATAACTATCATCGTAACGTTAAGCGTGCGGACCCTACGGTTCGAGAACAATGTAGACATGACCGAGACACGTCTCCGGTCAATAACCAATAGCGGGACCTGGATGCCCATATTGGCTCCTACATATTCTACGAAGATCTTTATCGGTCAGACCGCATAACAACATACGTTGTTCCCTTTGTCATCGGTATGTTACTTGCCCGAGATTCGATCGTCGGTATCCAATACCTAGTTCAATCTCTTTACCGGCAAGTCTCTTTATTCGTTCTGTAATACATCATCTCACAACTAACATATTAGTTGCAGTGCTTGCAAGGCTTATGTGATGTGCATTACCGAGAGGGCCCAGAGATACCTCTCCGACAATCGGAGTGACAAATCCTAATCTCGAAATACGCCAACCCAACATCTACCTTTGGAGACACCTGTAGTACTCCTTTATAATCACCCAGTTACGTTGTGACGTTTGGTAGCACCCAAAGTGTTCCTCCGGCAAACGGGAGTTGCCTAATCTCATAGTCATAGGAACATGTATAAGTCATGAAGAAAGCAATAGCAACATACTAAACGATCGGGTGCTAAGCTAATGGAATGGGTCATGTCAATCAGATCATTCAACCAATGATGTGATCCCGTTAATCAAATAACAACTCTTTGTTCATGGTTAGGAAACATAACCATCTTTGATTAACGAGCTAGTCAAGTAGAGGCATACTAGTGACACTCTGTTTGTCTATGTATTCACACATGTATTATGTTTCCGGTTAATACAATTCTAGCATGAATAATAAACATTTATCATGATATAAGGAAATAAATAATAACTTTATTATTGCCTCTAGGGCATATTTCCTTCAGTCTCCCACTTGCACTAGAGTCAATAATCTAGATCACATCACCATGTGATTAACATCGATAGTTCACATCATCATGTGATTAACACCCATAGTTCACATCGCCATGTGACCAACACCCAAAGGGTTTACTAGATTCAGTAATCTAGTTCACATCGCTATGTGATTAACACCCAAAGAGTACTAAGGTGTGATCATGTTTTGCTTGTGAGAGAATTTTAGTCAATGGGTCTGCCACATTCAGATCCACATGTATTTTGCAAATTTCTATGTCAACAATGCTCTGCATGGAGCTACTCTAGCTAATTGCTCCCACTTTCAATATGTATCCAGATTGAGACTTAGAGTCATCTGGATCAGTGTCAAAACTTGCATCGACGTAACCCTTTACGACGAACCTTTTTGTCACGTCCATAATCGAGAAACATATCCTTATTTCACTAAGGATAATTCTGACCGCTGTCCAGTGATCTACTCCTAGATCACTATTGTACTCCCTTGCCAAATCAGTGCAGGGTATACAATAGATCTGGTACACAGCATGACATACTTTATAGAACCTATGGCCAAGGCATAGGGAATGACTTTCATTCTCTTTCTATCTTCTGCCGTGGTCGGGCTTTTGAGTCTTACTCAATTTCACACCTTGTAACACAGGCAAGAACTCTTTCTTTGACTGTTCCATTTTGAACTACTTCAAAATCTTGTCAAGGTATGTACTCATTGAAAAAACTTATCAAGCGCATCTTGATCTATCTCTATAGATCTTGATGCTCAATATGTAAGCAGCTTCACCGAGGTCTTTCTTTGAAAAACTCCTTTCAAACTCCTTTATGCTTTGCAGAATAATTCTACATTATTTCCGATCAACAATATGTCATTCACATATACTTATCAGAAATGTGTAGTGCTCCCACTCACTTTCTTGTAAATACAGGCTTCACCGCAAGTCTGTATAAAACTATATGCTTTGATCAACTCATCAAAGCGTATATTCCAACTCCGAGATGCTTGCACCATTCCATAGATGGATCGCTGGAGCTTGCATTTTGTTAGACCTTTAGGATTGACAAAACCTTCTGGTTGCATCATATACAACTCTTCTTTAATAAATCCATTAAGGAATGCAGTTTTGTTTATCCATTTGCCAGATTTCATAAAATGCGGCAATTGCTAACATGATTCGGACAGACTTAAGCATAGATACGAGTGAGAAACTCTCATCGTAGTCAACACCTTGAACTTGTCAAAAACTTTTTGCGACAATTCTAGCTTTGTAGATAGTAACACTACTATCAGCGTCCGTTCTTCCTCTTGAAGATCCATTTATTTCAATGGCTTGCCGATCATCGGGCAAGTCAACAAAGTCCATACTTTGTTCTCATACATGGATCTCATATCTCAGAATTTCATGGCTTCAAGCCATTTTGCGGAATCTGGGCTCATCATCGCTTCCTCATAGTTCGTAGGTTCGTCATGGTCAAGTAACATGACCTCCAGAACAGGATTACCGTACCACTCTGGTGCGGATCTCACTCTGGTTTACCTACGAGATTCGGTAGTAACTTGATCTGAAGTTACATGATCATCATCATTAGCTTCCTCACTAATTGGTGTAGTAGTCACAAGAAAAGATTTTTATGATGAACTACTTTCCAATAAGGGAGAAGGTACAATTACCTTATCAAGTTTTCTACTTTCCTCCCACTCACTTCTTTCGAGAGAAACTCCTTCTCTGGAAAGGATCCATTCTCAGCAATGAATATCTTGCCTTCGGATCTGTGATAGAAGGTGTACCCAACATTTTCTTTAGGGTATCCTATGAAGACGCACTTTTCCGATTTGGGTTTGAGCTTATCAGGATGAAACTTTTTCACATAAGCATCACAACCCCAAACTTTAAGAAACGACAACTTTGGTTTCTTGCCAAACCACAGTTCATAAGGCGTCGTCTCAACGGATTTTGATGGTGCCCTATTTAACGTGAATGCAGCTGTCTCTAATGCATAACCCCAAAACGATAGTGGTAGATCGGTAAGATACATCATAGATTGCACTATATCCAATAGAGTACGGTTATGACGTTCGCACACACCATTATGCTGTGGTGTTTCAGGTGGCGTGAGTAGTGAAACTATTTCACATTGTTTTAACTGAAGACCAAACTCGTAACTCAAATATTTTACCTCTGCGATCATATTGTAGAAACTTTTATTTTCTTGTCACGATGATTTTCCACTTCACTCTGAAATTCTTTGAACTGTTCAAATATTTCAGACTTATGTTTCATCAAGTAGATATCCCCATATCTGCTCAAATCATCTTGTGAAGGTCAGAAAATAATGATACCTGCTGTAAGCCTTAATATTCATCGGACCACATACATCAGTATGTATGATTTCCAACAAATCTGTTGCTCGCTTCATTGTTCCGGAGAACGGCGTTTTAGTCATCTTGCTCATAAGGCATGGTTCGCAAGCATCAAGTGATTCATAATCAGGTGATTCCAAAATCCCATCAGCATGGAGTTTCTTCATGCGCTTTACACCAATATGACATAAACGGCAGTGCCACAAATAAGTTGCACTATCATTATTAACTTCGCATCTTTTGGTTTCAATATTATGAATATGTGTATCACTAAGATCAAGATCCAATGAACTATTTTCATTGGGTGTGTAACCATATAAGGTTTTATTCATGTAAACAGAACAACAATTTATTCTTTTACTTAAATGAATAACCGTATTACAATAAACATGATCAAATCATATTCATGCTCAACGCAAACACCAAATAACACTTATTTAGGTTCAACACTAATCCCAAAAGTATAGGGAGTGTGCGATGATGATCATATCAATCTTGGAACCACTTCCAACACACATCGTCACTTCACCCTTAACTAGTCTCTGTTCATTCTGCAACTCCCGTTTCGAGTTACTACTCTTAGCAACTGAACTAGCATCAAATACTGAGGGGTTGCTATAAACACTAGTAAAGTACACATCAATAACATGTATATCAAATATACTTATGTTCACTTTGCCATCCTTCTTATCCGCCAATCACTTGGGGTAGTTCCGCTTCCAGTGACCAGTCCCTTTGCAGTAGAAGCACTTAGTCTCAGGCTTAGGATCAGACTTGGGCTTCTTCACTTGAGCAGTAACTTGCTTGCCGTTCTTCTTGAAGTTCCCCTTCTTCCCTTTGCCTTTTTCTTGAAACTAGTGATCTTGTCAATCATCAACACTTGATGCTCTTTCTTGATTTCTACCTTCATCGATTTCATCATCATGAAAAGCTCGGGATTTGTATTCGTCATCCCTTGCATACTATAGTTCATCACGAAGTTCTACTAGCTTGGTGATGGTGACTAGAGAATTCTGTCAATCACTATCTTATCTGGAAGATTAACTCCCACTTGATTCAAGCGATTGTAGTACCCAGACAATCTGAGCACATGCTCACTAATTGAGCGATTCTCCTCCATCTTTTAGCTATAGAACTTGTTGGAGACTTCATATCTCTCAACTCGGGTATTTACTTGAAATATTTAACTTCAACTCCTGGAACATCTCATATGGTCCATGACGTTCAAAACGTCTTTGAAGTCCCGATTCTAAGCCATTAAGCATGTGCACTAAACTATCAAGTAGTCATCATGTTGAGCTCGCCAAACGTTCATAACGTCTGCATCTGCGCCTGCAATAGGTCTGTCACCTAGCGGTGCATCAAGGACATAATTCTTCTGTGCAGCAATGAGGATAAACCTCAGATCACGGATCCAATCCACATCATTGCTACTAACATCTTTCAACACAATTTTCTCTAGGAACATATCAAAATAAACATATGAAAGCAACAACGCGAGCTATTGATCTACAACATAGATATGCTATTACTACCAGGACTAAGTTCATGATAAGTTTAAGTTCAATTAATCAAATTACTTAAGAACTCCCACTTAGATAGACATCCCTCTAATCCTCTAAGTGATCACGTGATCCAAATCAACTAAACCATGTCCGATCATCACGTGAGATGGAGTAGTTTCATCGGTGAACATCATTATGTTGATCATATCTACTATATGATTCACGCTCGACCTTTCGGTCTCCGTGTTCCGAGGCCATATCTGTATATGCTTGGCTCGTCAAGTATAACCTGAGTATTCTGTGTGTGCAACTATTTTGCACCCGTTGTATTTGAACGTAGAGCCTATCACACCCGATCATCACGTGGTGTCTCAGCACGAAGAACTTTCGCAACGGTGCATACTCAGGGAGAACACTTCTTGATAATTTAGTGAGAGATCATCTTATAATGCTACCGTCAATCAAAGCAAGATAAGATGCATAAAAGATAAACATCACATGCAATCAATATAAGTGATATGATATGGCCATCATCATCTTGTGCTTGTGATCTCCATCTCCGAAGCACCGTCGTGATCACCATCGTCACCGGCGCGACACCTTGATCTCCATCGTAGCATCGTTTTCGTCTCGCAAATCTTATGCTTCCACGACTATCGCTACCGTTTAGTGATAAAGTAAAGCATTACATCGCGATTGCATTGCATACAATAAAGCGACAACCATATGGCTCCTGCCAGTTGCCGATAACTCAGTTACAAAACATGATCATCTCATACAATAAAATTCAGCATCATGTCTTGACCATATCACATCACAACATGCCCTGCAAAAACAAGTTAGACGTCCTCTACTTTGTTGTTGCAAGTTTTACGTGGCTGCTACGGGCTTAAGCAAGAACCAATCTCACCTACGCATCAAAACCACAACGATAGTTTGTCAATTTGACTCCGTTTTAACCTTCGCAAGGACCGGGCGTAGCCACACTTGGTTCAACTAAAGTTGGAGAGACAGTCGCCCGCAAGCCACCTATGTGCAAAGCACGTCGGGAGAACCGGTCTCGCGTAAGCGTACGCGTAATGTTGGTCCGGGTCGTCTCGTCCAACAATACCGCCGAACCAAAGTATGACATGCTGGTAGGCAGTATGACTTATATCGCCCACAACTCACTTGTGTTCTACTCGTGCAAATAACATCAAACCATAAAACCTAGGCTCTGATACCACTGTTGGGGAACGTAGTAATTTCAAAAAATTTCCTACGCACACGCAAGATCATGGTGATGCATAGAAACGAGGGGAGAGAATGATCTACGTACCCTTGTAGATCGCAACGGAAGCGTTGACACAACGTAGAGGAAGTAGTCGTATGTCTTCTTCCCGATCCGACCGATCCAAGTACCGTTACTCCGGCACCTCCGAGTTCTTAGCACACGTACAACTCGATGACGCTCCCCGGGCTCCGATCCAGCAAAGCTACGGGGATGAGTTCCGTCAGCACGACGGCGTGGTGATGATCTTGATGTTCTACCGACGCAGGGCTTCGCGTAAGCACTACAACGATATGATCGAGGTGGAATATGGTGGCAGGAGGCACCGCACACGGCTAAGGAACGATCTCAATGATCAACTTTTGTGTTCTAGGGTGCCCCCTGCCCCCGTATATAAAGGATCCAAGGGGGAGGGGCTGGCCGGCCAAGGAGGATGCGCCAGGAGAGTCCTACTCCCTCTGGGAGTAGGATTCCCCCCCCCCCAATCCTAGTTGGAATAGGATTCCTCGAGGGGGGAAAGAGAGAGGGGGCCGGCCACCTCTCCTAGTCCTAATAGGACTAGGGGAAGGGGGGAGGCGCACAGCCACCTTGGGCTGCCCCTTTCTCCTTTCCACTAAAGCCCACTAAGGCCCATATAGCTCCCGGGGGGTTCCGGTAACCTCCCGGTACTCCGGTAAAATCCCGATTTCACCCGAAACACTTCCGATATCCAAACATAGGCTTCCAATATATGAATCTTTATGTCTCGACCATTTCAAGACTCCTCGTCATGTCCGTGATCACATCCGAGACTCCGAACAACCTTCGATACATCAAAAATGCATAAACTCATAATAACTATCATCGTAACGTTAAGCGTGCGGACCCTACGGTTCGAGAACAATGTAGACATGACCGAGACACGTCTCCGGTCAATAACCAATAGCGGGACCTGGATGCCCATATTGGCTCCTACATATTCTACGAAGATCTTTACCGGTCAGACCGCATAACAACATACGTTGTTCCCTTTGTCATCGGTATGTTACTTGCCCGAGATTCGATCGTCGGTATCCAATACCTAGTTCAATCTCTTTACCGGCAAGTCGTTTTACTCGTTTCGTAATACATCATCTCACAACTAACATATTAGTTGCAGTGCTTGCAAGGCTTATGTGATGTGCATTACCGAGAGGGCCCAGAGATACCTCTCCGACAATCGGAGTGACAAATCATAATCTCGAAATACGCCAACCCAACATCTACCTTTGGAGACACCTGTAGTACTCCTTTATAATCACCCAGTTACGTTGTGACGTTTGGTAGCACCCAAAGTGTTCCTCCGGCAAACGGAAGTTGCATAATCTCATAGTCATAGGAACATGTATAAGTCATGAAGAAAGCAATAGCAACATACTAAACAATCGAGTGCTAAGCTAATGGAATGGGTCATGTCAATCAGATCATTCAACCAATGATGTGATCCCGTTAATCAAATAACAACTCTTTGTTCATGGTTGGGAAACGTAACCATCTTTGATTAACGAGCTAGTCAAGTAGAGGCATACTAGTGACACTCTGTTTGTCTATGTATTCACACATGTATTATGTTTCCGGTTAATACAATTCTAGCATGAATAATAAACATTTATCATGATATAAGGAAATAAATAATAACTTTATTATTGCCTCTAGGGCATATTTCCTTCAAAATCCTCACCATCGTCATCACCATCGATCCTCTCATTAGGAGGGGGTCAATCTCCATCAACATCTTCACCAGCACCATCTCATCTCAAACCCTAGTTCATCTCTTGTATCCAATCTTTGTCCCAAAGCCTCAGATTGGTACCTATGGGTTGCTAGTAGCGTTGATTACTCCTTGTAGTTGATGCTAGTTGGTTTATTCGGTGGAAGATCATATTTTCTGATCCTTTATGAATATTAGTACCCCTCTGATTATGAACATGAATATGATTTGTGAGTAGTTTTGTTTGTTCCTGAGGACATGGGAGAAGTCTTGCTATAAGTAGTCATGTGAATTTGGTATTCGTTCGATATTTTGATGAGATGTATGTTATCTCTCCTCTAGTGGTGTCATGTGAACGTCGACTACATGACACTTCACCATTGTTTGGGCCTAGAGGAAGGCATTGGGGAGTAATAAGTAGATGATGGGTTGCTAGAGTGACAGAAGCTTAAACCCTAGCTTATGAGTTGCTTCATAAGGGGCTGATTTGGATCCATATGTTTCATGCTATGGTTAGGTTTTCCTTAATACTTCTTTTGTAGTTGCGGATGCTTGCAATAGGGGTTAATCATAAGTGGGATGGTTGTCCAAGGAAGGGCAATACCCAAGCACCGCTCCACCCACATATCAAATTATCAAAGTACCGAACGCGAATCATATGAGTGTGATGAAAACTAGCTTGACGATAATTCCCATGTCTCTTTGGGAGCGTTTTCCTTTATATAAGATTTTTTCCAGGCTTGTCCCCACATATCAAATTATCAAAGTACCAAACGCGAATCATATGATCGTGATGAAAACTAGCTTGAGGATAATTTCCATGTGTCCTCGGGGGCGCTTTACTCTATATAAGAGTTTGTCCAGGCTTGTCCTTTGCTACAAAAAGGATTGGGCCACCTTGCTGCAATTTATTTACTTTTGTTACTTGTTGCTCGTTACAAATTATCTTATCACAAAACTATCTATTACCTATAATTTCAGTGCTTGCAGAGAATACCTTGATGAAAACCGCTTATCATTTCCTTCTATTCCTCGTTGGGTTCGACACTCTTACTTATCGAAAGGACTACGATAGATCCCCTATACTTGTGGGTCATCAACTTCCAAGCTTGGGGGAGTGCCTCAGTATTGTATCACCATCACACTTTTATCTTTACCGTTTTTCTTAGTTCGATCCTTTTAATAATATCTTGATCTAGTAGAATAAAGTTTTAGTATGATCTAGTTTTGAGTTTGCTTTATGATCCTCATATGTAATCGAGTCCGTGAGCTATATATAATAAATATTAGTGTTTATTCAAGGGCTTGATTATCTTGCTATGATCTTGAGGGAATAAAATTGAAAGAGAAAGAATTAAAAGAATTAAAGAGACCATATGGATCTTATGGAGAGTTATGACTTCACATATAAAAAGTATGATGAATAAAAGTTGTTGAGAGTTGACAAGCATAGTTTTGGTCATCGTTGCAATTGATAGGAAGTAATAAAGAAAGAGAGGTTTTCACATATAAATATACTATACTGGACATCTTTTATGATTGTGAGCACTCATTAAAATATGACATGCTAAAGAGTTGATGTTGGACAAGGAAGACAACGTAATGGGTTATGTTTTCTTACATCCGAAATAAATTATATTTTCATGGATCATCCAACATGTTGAGCTTGCCTTTCTCTCTCATGCTAGCCAAATTCTTTGCACCAAGTAGAGATACTACTTGTGCTTCCAAATATCCCTAAACCTAGTTTTGCCATGAGAGTCCACCATATATACCTATGGATTGAGTAAGATCCTTCAAGTAAGTTGTCATTGTTGCAAGCAATAAAAATTGCACTCTAAATATGTATGATTTATTAGTGTGGAGAAAATAATCTTTATACGATCTTGTGATGTGGAAAAAATAAAAGCGACCGACTACATAATAAAGGTACATATCACAAGTGGCAATATAAAGTGACGTTCTTTTGCATTAAGATTTTGTACGCATTCAACCATAAAAGCACATGACAACCTCTGCTTCCCTCTACAAAGGGCATATCCTTTATTCTCTTCTACTACTTCATATAAGAGTCATGGTGATCTTCACCTTTCCTTTTTACATTTTAATCTTTGGCAAGCACAATGTGTTGGAAAGATCCTGATATATATAGCTAATTGGATGTGAGTTTTCATGAACTATTATTGTTGACATTACCCTTGAGGTAAAAGGTTGGGAGGCAAAACTATAAGCCCATGTCTTTCTCTGTGTCCGATTAAAACTTCATACCCATAATTATTGCGCGAGTGTCAGCAATTGTGAAAGACTAAATGATAGTTGAGTATGTAGGCTTGCTGAAAAGCTCTTATATTGACTCTTTCCGATGTTATGATAAATTGCAATTGCTTCAATGACTAAGATTATAGTTTTTTAGTTCTCAATGGAGTTTATGATTCATACTTGAAATTGCGAATGAATTGTTACTTTAGCATAAGAAATCATATGACAATATATATTATGTTGCTATTATAAGAATGATCATGGTCCCTCATGTCCATATTTTATTTTATCGGCACCTATATCTCTAATCACGGGGACATATTTTTCGATACCGGCTTTCACTTGAGGACAAGCGAGGTCTAAGCTTGGGGGAGTTGATACGTCCATTTTGCATCATGCTTTTATATTGATATTTATTGCATTTTGGGCTGTTATTACACATTATGTCACAATACTTATGCCTATTATCTCTGATTTTATAAGGTTTACATGAAGAGGGAGAAGGCCGGCAGCTGGAATTCTTGGCTGGAAAAAGAGCAAATATTAGGGACCTATTCTGCACAACTCCAAAAGTCTTGAAAGTTCACGGGAGCACGTTTCAGAATATATAAAAAATATTGGGTGAAGGAAGTACCAGAGGGGGGCACCCACCATCCACGAGGGTGGGAGGCGCGCCCTACCCCCTGGGTGCGCCCCCTGCCTCATGGGCCCGCTGGCAGCCCTCTGATGCCCATCTTCTGCTATATGGAGTCTTTCATTGAGGAAAAAATCAGAAGCTAGCTCACGGGACGAAACTCCGCCGCCACGAGGCGGAACCTTGGCGGAACCAATCTAGGGCTCTGGCGGAGCTGTTCTGCCGGGGAAAATTCCCTCCGGGAGGGGGAAATCATCACCATCATCATCAACATCGATCCTCTCATCAGGAGGGGGTCAATCTCCATCAACATCTTCACCAGCACCATCTCATCTCAAACCCTAGTTCATTTCTTGTATCCAATCTTTGCCCCAAAGCCTCAGATTGGTACCTCTGGGTTGCTAGTAGCGTTGATTACTCCTTGTAGTTGATGCTAGTTGGTTTATTCGGTGTAAGATCATATTTTCTAATCCTTTATGCATATTAATACCCTTCTGATTATGAACATGAATATGATTTGTGAGTAGTTACGTTTGTTCCTGAGGACATGGGAGAAGTCTTGCTATAAGATGTCATGTGAATTTGGTATTCGTTCGATATTTTGATGAGATGTATGTTGTCTCTCCTCTAGTGGTGTCATGTGAACATCGACTACATGATACTTCTCCATTGTTTCGTCCTAGAGGAAGGCATTGGGGAGTAATAAGTAGATGATCGGTTGCTAGAGTGACAGAAGCTTAAACCCTAGTTTATGAGTTGCTTCGTAAGGGGATGATTTGGATCCATATGTTTCATGCTATGGTTAGGTTTACCTTAATACTTCTTTTGTAGTTGCGGATGCTTGCAATAGGGGTTAATCATAAGTGGGATGCTTGTCCAAGCAAGGGCAATACCCAAGCACCGCTCCACCCACATATCAAATTATCAAAGTACCGAACGCGAATCATATGAGCGTGATGAAAACTAGCTTGACGATAATTCCCATGTCTCTTTGGGAGCGTTTTCCTTTATATAAGAGTTTGTCCAGGCTTGTCCTTTGCTACAAAAAGGATTGGGCCATCTTGCTGCACCTTATTTACTTTTACTATTTGTTACCCGTTACAAATAACCTTATCACAAAACTACCTTTTGCCGATAATTTCAGTGCTTGCAGAGAATACCTTGCTTAAAACTGCTTATCATTTCCTTCTACTCCTCATTGGGTTCGACACGCTTACTTATGGAAAGGACTATGATAGATCCCCTATACTTGTGGGTCATCATGGATTCCTTTGTCCAGAAAGGTAGTGTTAGGGTAAAGGTGAATGATGACATCACTACAGGAAACTGCTAGTTTGTCGTCTGTTAGTGGCTTTGCTGTCAGCTTTTCGTTGGGGTAGAAGGCAAAGAAAGTTTTGCCATCAACTAGTGATGGAAAATCTCTGCTTTGCCATCTGTGCGCGCGTTGGCTGGCGGCAAATCTAGCGAAAGAATGACGGCAAGGAGAACAAGACGGCAAACCGGCTCTTCGCCGTTTGTTATTTTGCTGGGTGACGGCAAAGGGTGGACACGTGTCCAGTCTGACGGTCGGTAACGATGCCCTACTTTTGCCATCTGTTTTTGTCATCTGCTAACGGCAAAGTTAGTAGCTTTGCCGTCTATCTTCAACCCTGCCGACGGCGAACTAATAGGAATAAAAAAACCTGGCACCGAGCCTTGCTTTGTCGTCTCCTTTTTTCCCACTCACGGCAAATTAATGAAATGTAAAAAAAGAAACCCCCACACCCGACCGCATCACATCCTGTCTCGACCCTGCTAGGTTATCTGCCGCCACCGCCCGCCCCCAGCTCCAACGTGCCGCTGCCGCCGCCCGTCCCCGCCTCCACCACGCCGCCGCCACCCGTCCCCGCCTCCACCGCGCCGCCGCAGCTCGTCCCCGCCTCCACCGCGCCGCTGTCGGGGGCCTTGTCCACTGCGCCCCCACCAGTCCTCCTCCAATGGCGCGACTGCCACCGGGCAGTCCTCCCCTACCCTAGCGCCACGGTTGCCGTTGGCAGCACCGCCGGCGGCTCCCGCCTACGCATCCGCAGCCGCTGGTCTCCACCGAAGCCGGGCACCAGCTCCCCCTCTGCCCCACGCCACTTTGAGCACCGCTCCCCATCTTTGTTCGTATTCTTTTAGATGGATAGATGTCTAGATTGCAGTACATGTGGATGGATTTATAGATGTATGTAAGGACAGATGCGTAGATGGATGATTTCCTGATGGATGTTATCCTTTCCATTTTCTTCTGCCTAAAATTTTCAGTACAGGGCGGCCTTGTGTGTGTCCATAAGGTGGTTGTTCTGCAAGGCAAAATTTCATTTTTGATTGATGCTCATTAGGAAATTAAATGCTTAGTTTCTTGCTTATTTTCTTTAGGTTAGGTTTCATTGAACTGCAAGATGATGTTGATGATGTTTTTATTAGATTGTGCTTTTCATGTGAGGGATTTTCTCTTCACCTCCAGGTGCACTGTCTGTCCCGTTGCCATTGCCATCGTCATTCGACTACCGCCTCTACGGTCTAGGGGTGAGCTTGACTGTCATCTCCTCCCGCTCCCCTATTTTCTTCATTCCGGTCGTTGTGCCAATGCCACTAGATTTTATTTTCATGTCAAGTCTCGTACCTAGGCGTCTCCCCTTCGAAAGGGTGGCATCTATAAATATGCATGTCTTTGCATATTTATAACCGTCGTCCTTTCGAATTGTCCATGTTATCCATGGACAGCACGAGTACTTGTAGATTGGGTTTCATTTTCCGTGCTCTACTTCGGCCCTCAGAAAAATTTTGTCAGCGCCACCTTGTTGTTCTCCGGGTGCGCATTGGTCATTTTTTTCAAACGCATAAAGGCCTACGACAAGGAGACCTGATGTCTCTGATTCTATTCAACATTGTGGCAGACATGTTGACAGTTCTCATAGGTCGGGCCAAGGAGAAAGGCCCGGTAGATCGTCTTGTTCCCCATTTGGTGGATGGGGGCTTCTCTATTCTACAATATGCAGATGACACTATTATCTTCATGGAGCATGACCTTGCAAAGGCGAGGAATATGAAACTAGTGTTGTGCCTGTTTGAACAATTGTCTGGTCTAAAAATCAATTTCCATAAGAGTGAATTGTTTTGCTTTGGTAGGGCCAAAGAAGACCAAGAAAATTATAGGCAACTGTTTGGTTGTGAACTGGGCTAGATTACTGTTCCGTTATCTAGGCATTCCAATACATCATAGGAAATTAACCAATAAGGAGTGGAAATGTATCAAGGATCGATTCGAGAAGAAACTAAGCTGCTGGAAAGGAAAGCTTATGTCAGATGGAGGACGGCTAGTATTGTTAAATCCAGTACTCACAAGTATGTCGATGTTCCTTCTATCCTTCTTTTAGGTGCCTAATGGGGTACGAAGGAGACTTGACTTCTATTGATCTCGTTTTTTCTGGCAGTCGGACGAGGTGAAGACAAAGTATCGCTTCACAAGATGGGATATTATTTATCGACCAAAAGACCAGGGGGTCTTGGGATTAAGAACCTCGTGATTAAAAATAAATATCTTCTGAGGAAATGTCTATATAGGCTATCACGGGAATCATAGGATATGTGGGCACAAATCCTTAGAAATAAATACTTGCACTCTAAAATGCTTGCTCAGGTTACCGTAAGACCTAATGATTCACTATTTTGGAAGGGACTCATGACAGTGAAAGAAGCCTTTTTCCATAGGGAGAAATTCATTGTTGGGGACGGAACAACAACAAGGTTTTGGGAGGATACCTGGTTAGGCGACACACCACTGGCTCTCCAGTATCCTTCCCTGTATCATATTGCTCAATGTAAGGAGTATTACGTAGCAACGGTATTGTAGACGGTACCTTTGAATATCCAGTTCAGGAGATCTCTAGTAGGGGAGCGATGGAACTCCTGGTTACACTTGGTGTGAAGGTTAATGGCCATTCAACTCTAAGACCAGGGAGACACCTTGCCTTGGAAGTTAACGGGTAATGGGGTGTTTTCGGTTAAATCGATGTACTTAGACCTTATTAATTCTGGCCCAATCCCGAGATCGATACACATTTGGAAAGTTAAGGTTCCCATGCGAATCGAAATTTTTATGTGGTTTGTGCAGAAGCAAGTAATCCTTACCAAAGATAACTAACTAGAGCGATGATGGGTAGGTACTTCTCGATATTCTTTTTGTATTCACGATGAAACAATTTAACACCTATTTATTGATTGCCCTCTCGTGAAGTTACTTTGGCGATCCATACATATAGATTTTAATATTACCCCTCCAGTTAGCATTGATGCGTTGTTTGGGAAGTGGCTAAATGGAGTGAATCCTGATATTGCATCAAGTATTCGGATTGGAATATGCACACTTCTTTGGGCTATGTGGAACTGCAGGAACGATATGATCTTTAACAGACTTTCTATAATTAAATTCTTATAGGTTATCTTCAGAGCTACGACATGGATCCGTACGTGGTTGCTACTCACTCCTACGGGCTCCAGGCAGCATTTGGCTACTGGGTGCAACCGATGGGAGATGGTTGCACGGGCTATCTTCAACCAGTTTGGATGGCGAGTGCATAATAGGATAGGTCATTAATGTCTTTCTATCCAGCCAGTTGTGGCTTTGAGTTGTTTTTATCTTTTTAGCTCCTTCCGTGAGCTGTACTCTGCAGACCAGACTATTTTGTTTTTGCCGAACTTGATTTAATAAAGTGGCCGCATGTATCTTTCCGATGCAGAAGCCGGGGAAAGTCCTCCTTTAAAAAAATTATCTAGGCTCAAAGTAAGAAGTATTATTTTCGTCATCATGATGAAACAATAAAACAACTCTTTTTTATTAATTACAAGTTCGCGCATGTTACATAGCGAATCATCCAAGTTGCTCTAATATGTATCTGCCATGTAGTATTACCAACATGTTTGGTAATGATCACAAGTTGGTGCACACATAAGTGTGAGAGGAAAAGCCTTGGTTTGTCTCTCTGGCTATGTATGAATGATATGATTTTTAATGGTGAAAATTCCTTTCCACCACAAGTTATCGCCTAGTGTACGCACTGTTTCATTTGTGGTCTACTCTATAGAGATAGGGGCATCAACCTTTTATATGCGACGGTGTTTACGCGATTGGAACGGGTGGGAAAGGATACTCTTACTCACATGGGTGGTGTCGGGATTGCTCCCTAGTCTCCCTAGTCTTAGGCAGTCTTTTGGTCTTGTTTTGACTTCGTATAATTGCCAGACTACAAACAATGTGAGTGTGTGTGCTTAATTGTGTGCATTGTAATCATGTAGAGGCTTGTTGTGTGAGCATTGTGCTTGCATCAATTGATGCTACATTGTGAATTAATAAAGGGCATTTTATAAAAAATATGCTCTACCAGCGTGCATTTGGGTGCCATGCGAACGTATTTGAGATAGTCTTATTATCTTTTCTTAGAGCATCTCCACTCGCGCACCCAACAGCCCCTTGGAGCGCCTTTTTTAGCGTCGGCGCCGAAAAGTCGGTCCAGTCGCGCCCCCAGCTTCTCGATTATCGTCGGTTTGGGCCAAAATAACAACCGGCGAACCCGAGCCGAACCCAGCCCCTCGGGGGCCGCCTGGGGGCGCCGGCTGAAGCGAAAAGTTGCGTGGGGCCGCGCTGTCAGCGACACCAGGCATATCCCTCCTGTTTTGCCCACCTTTTCCCTCCATTTCCCCCATTGCTTCCCCCTTCTCCCCACCGTTCCCGCCATTCTCCTCGCCGGACCGGGTGCCATGCAGCCGAAGAAATATTTTGCCCCTCGCGCCGCCACCGATTCCACCCAGCCGAAGCAGAGGAAGCCGAGGGCGTCGATGGCAAGACCACCGGGCGTGTCGAACACCGAGTGGAGGGTGGACGTCAACGCTGGGAGGCGATCACCGCCGACTGGCGGAATAGTCTCATTGTCAAAAGGGCCAGGGACATGGCAGTGGCGGTGGAGCAGGCAGAGGTTTCTCGCGCGGGGATGATGAACCTGCCACCCGATGACTGCCCACATGTCGCGTGGGGGAGCCAGGCCAGTGTTGCGTCGCCGGCCAACCTCTCGACATCCCCGCCGTGATGGGGGTATGCACCCTCGACTGGCTATTCCGATGGCGACGTGCATGGCGGCTCAACCCCAAAATCACCTTCCCGCATAGTGTGCCACCGCGTGCCTCGCCCTCTGGCCTCAACCCCGACCAGCTCACTCCCTCCCCCGCATTCACCGCGGGCCTCAACACCCAGTACGGCTACTCGCCGCCGGCGTACTCAGCCTCTCCCGTGCCGCCTCTGCCCTGGGGCGCCCTGCCGTTTGCACACGGCTCGGCGCCGCAGTTCAGCAACACCGACGCCACCGACGCCGACATGGACGACGAGCTCGACAATGCCGAGGAGGAGGGGGAGTAGGAAGAACATGCAGAGGATAAGGCCGAGTCGACGCCAACGACGAAAGGGAGAAAGAAGGAGCGGGTGTCCAATGCCAGGCCGGGCGAGCTTCACGTCAAGTGGACGTCGAAGGAAGACGAGTGCCTCGCCGAAGTATGGAAGACTGTCAGCATCGACCCGGTCACTGGCTCAAACCAGAACACTGACACGTACTAGAGAAGGATCAAGACGGCGTTCGACGAGCGCAAGTTGGTCGACCCCTACTTCATGAACATCCACATGGAGCGCGGCGACAAGGCCATGGCGAACCATTGGGGAATCATCCAGGCAACCTGCAACAAATGACATGAGATTGTGGAGGAGGTCGCTGCTTGCCCAGAAAGCGATGCCAACATCGAGAGTCAGGTATGCCCAGCCGCCGGTTCAGTTCTTTTTCACAGTATACTTCACCGACACTTTGTTCTTCGGCTATGTAGATGGTTCGGATGTTCAACATGTATCGGCAGGACAATAACGGCGCCGAGTTCAAATTTCTTCACATGTTCTCCAGGATCGAGTCGTGCGAGAAGTGGAGGGAGGTCCAGCTCACCCTCGCCAAGGCCAAGGAGACCTACAAGCCGGACGCGCCTCCCCCGGGGGTGGCGGATGGGCTCCTTGATGGCAACAAAAGAGCCAAGGCGGCGAGAGACGCGGCACCCGCTGCCGAATGGCTGCAATCATCGATCGAGTAGTGCATCGCCGACGCCAAGAATAGCGCCACAAAGAGGGAGGAGAAATCCGACGAGCGGTGGTCAGCGTTGATGACGAAGTAGGACGTGAAGCTCGACCTTATCAGGACCAACGTCGCCGCGAAGAAGAGGAACACCGACCTGACGTTCTTGATGGAGGCAGACATGTCGACGATGGACGAGCAGGTCAAGGCATGGTACCTGGAGGAGCGTGGCCTCATCCTGAACCAGATGCCCGGGCTGGCTTCAACCGCCGCCCCTACGCCCACGCAGACACCAACGCCGACGCCCAGCCCGAGCGATGAAGCCACGTCGTCGACAAACAGCCCGAGCACAGAAGACACGCCGACGCCGAGCACGTCGGCACCAGCCAGTCCCACGCCAGAGGGCCCGTTGTTTGATGCGTTCCTTTGTCTACGCATCCTTCCTTTTGATCGCCGAACTTTCGTGTATGTTTTGATCGCCGAACTATGGCATGGCGATTGTCGAACTGTGGCATGGTGATCGCTGAACGTGTGGGTTTTTTTAGTAGCGGAAAAGACAAGTTTGAATTTATGGGGTCTGGGGCCGAAACCTGGGGGCGTGGCTGGAAACTGGATCGCCCCAGGGCAAAAAAAACGCCGGCGCATACTCCAAAACGCAATGGCCGGGGAGGTGGGCGAACGAGTGGAGATGCTCTTAATGTAAGATCTCATTTTTTTGCGGCAAATGTAAGATCTCATTAGCTACACCTTTAGTTTTTCTAACACTAGCATAATTTAATGGTACACCAGAACCTATTTGTTGGAATATTTGCCAAGTGAGACCACACTAAACAATTTATATTCTATTTTTTTGACGACTTTACACTTACGAGGTGTAGCATGATACTACAAATTGTGCTTGCAAAGCGTGGCACCCCCAGTGCTAAAATCCTATGCCGCCTGTGAATAAACAATACAAGTCTTAACAAGGAAAAACGAGACAAATTAAACGTATGGAGGGCCAACACACATGGTAAACCGTCATCTATACTGGGTAGACAACTCCCTCGCCGCCTCACTACTAGGAAAAGGGATATAGATAGGATTGATACTAATGTCGCATCAGGGAAGTAGTGCGCCACTACTATATACTAATGGTGCACCAGTTGGTGATGCGCCATTAGTGTGGAAGACACTAATGGCGCACCAGAAAACTGGTGCGCCACTAATGATAATTTTTTTTCATTTTTACATACATACTAATGGCGCATCCTATCCCTGGTGCGCCATTACTAGTTCTAACTAGTAATGGCGCACCAGACATAGAGTGCGCCAGTACTGCATTTTTTTTTTTTTGCAAAACTACTAATGGCGCATCGCCTCACAGTGCGCCATTACTAGTTTAAATTATTAATGGCGCACCCTGTAGAAGTGCGCCATTGGTATATATTTTGATATCATCAATATTTTTAAATATTATGGGCACTTTTTGAATTCATGAATATTTTTTTCAAATTTAATGATATTTTTTCATATTCAATATGATAAAATATTGAATATTCATGAAGACACTCGATCTCGATCCTCCATCTCGATCTTGATCCCACCCACGCCTCCTCTCCCCTCTTCATTTCTTTAAAAAATAATAATAAAAAAGTGTAGACTACAATTGTTGTTAAACAGCAATTATTAATGTTTTTATAAAAAAATATTACTGTTTCATATTCATCTTCATTTTCTAAAAAATTATTACATGCAACAAAAAAAATTACTTATGGCGCACCTCTGGCTGGTGCGCCATTGATATATATATATAAAAAGATTACTAATGGCGCACCTCTGCCCGGTGCGCCATTGCTATGTAAAAAAAGATTACTAATGGCGCACTAACCGCTGGTGCATCATTAGTAAGATTCCCCCTAGCTAATTCCCTCCCTCTCGTCAGATCCCCTTCATCCCTCTCCCTCGCCCCCTAGCTAATTCGCCCCGCTGCCCCGACCCACGCCGCCGACCCCC